>NC_063162.1:32534270-32876145 GCF_023159225.1 Perognathus longimembris pacificus
CTGAAGTTGGGATTTTAATATGCAGATTATTTGAAATCTTTTTTTTTTTTTTGGTGATAGGACTTTGAACTCAGGGCCTTGTACTTGCTAGGCAGGTGTTCTACCATTTGAGCTATGTTCCTGGTCCTTTCTTTTTCAGTTCTCTGTCAGGTAAGGTCTTGGGTTTTTGCCCAGGCAGTCCTTGGACTGTGACCCTTCTATTTCCATCTCCCAAGTAGCTGGGACTATATGTATTTTTGCAGCTGCTAAAAGTGTAGTTATTTTGGTTCCAAAGCTTCATTACTCCCTCAACTTCTCTACTATCTTTGTAAGTAGATTAGGAGCCATAGTTTGTGTCAGGGGCGGTGTGCAAGCCACAATTCCCACAACACCTCACCCCCCTCTTGCCCTAGAATCAGTGTGGCTATTTTCTGTCTCACTTGCTCTGCGTGTGTGTGTGTGTGTGTGTGTGTGTGTGTGTTAGCCTAAATCATTGTTCTGATGGTTAGTAATACTTTACAACATGATGCACATGTATATTAACCTGTGATTGTTGGATATAATTTGATGGAGGGCCAGCCTTGTGGCCTGGTATGCGTCTATCCCATCCTGCTATTCTCCCCTTTCACAATTTCAAATGATGTGAAAAACAGCTGGACTTGAGAGTCATTGCTGGGTGGAATTGCCAGGCTCACTAGAGACACATTTTTTCCAGCTGAGCATATTGTAATGGAAAACTTATGTTTGTCTTGACTCATGTTCACTGGGAAAAGTTGGCATTTGGTTTCCCAGATAGTTCCGTTGCCAACTCTATCTCTGTCTGGTCTAGATTGTGAAAGATCAGATGTAGATGCCCAATGTCATGTGTTAAAATTGGCTCAAGAGTGACCATCCTGTTAGGATGAGCAGGCAGGGCATGTTAACAAAGAAAGCTTTTATTTCTTTTTCAGTTTGCTGTTTTACATTATAATACACAAAACAATTTTGAATAAATGGTTTCTGAAAGCAAAAAGTCCAGTTGGGTGTGGTTGTATTCACTTGTAATCCTATCACTAGAGAGGCTGAGGTAGGAGGAAGATCATGAGTTTAAGACCTGCTTTGGCTACAATGTGAGTGGAAGCCAGGCTGGACATAGTGAGACCTTGCCTGAAAAATTCTACTCCCCCCCCCTTAAAAAAGCTCCAAACCATAAACCTCCAAAATCCAATGAACAAAAATTGGGATTTCTGCAAAACTGTTTGGTGTAAGTGAACTGAACACCTCTGGGGGGGGGGGGCGAGAAGGGAAAGGGGGGGAGGGAGGGGGGTATGAGGGACAAGGCAACAAACAGTACAAGAAATGTATCCAATGCCTAACATATGAAACTGTAACCTCTCTGTACATCAGTTTGATAATAAAAATTTGAATAAAAAAATTGGGATTTCTAGGTGATAAGTGTTATGTCACCATGACAGTATATGTCATAGGTAATTACATTTTTATTTTTAAATATATATGTAGTACATATTATGTGTATGTATGCACATATAGGCACATATATCTTCATTTTCCTACATTCATTTCTTTATTTCAGTTTTTGCTTTTAATGAGCTTATTTTGACTTTCATTATTCATAAATTCTTTTAATTGTTTTTTATGGGCAAATATACATATTTTCTGCTCTAAGCCTAGTTTGGTGATGTCATAGACATTGTAGTTTTTCTTCTTTGTTTTGGACATTGGAATCTCATAATTTGATCTTAAACAAATGTACAAGAACTAAATTAATGGCAGCACTTCAAAAAGGTGATTTTATAAGTATTGTATGCACGTCAGAATGTCTTTGAAATTTTCAAAATATCACTAGTACACTAATAAACATACTTCCGGCCATTTTAAGATACATAGAACCTGGAAATTTTTGTTTATTAGTCTTTTAGTTTATTATATTGTACATGTCTTTGAAGAATGAAAAGTGGAAATCAATGTTCTTTCCCATCAGAAGGACTACTTTGGTGGCTGGTACTGGAGAATCTGATGGAGGTAGTGGTAGGAGAATTTTAAGAAAAAGTAATGGCTTTTCCCATTCCATGGTGTGTGTGTGTGTGTGTGTGTGTGTGTGTGTGTGTGTGTGTGTGTGTGTGTGCTTTTTGGCAAAGCGTTTCCCATTCCATGGTGTGTGTGTGTGTGTGTGTGTGTGTGTGTGTGTGTGTGTGTGTGTGTGCGCGCTTTTTGGCAAAGTGTGGGCCCAGGCAGAATCTCAACCATACCCCATTAGAACCTGTTGGTAGGAAAGGAACACCACACACTCTTCCATGTAGAAACAACTGCCAGGAAGGAGTCTTTGTGCTTTGTTCCTAGGGTTTGTATTTTGTCAGAAAAGAAAACCTGAGTTCTAGGAATCTAAGTCTTCTTCTGGTGAAGGAGCCCTGTAACATCTCCACACTGGTTCACTTAATTGAATCAGAAACAAGCCCTTTGCTTTCCAAAAACAATACCTCTCCAAAAGAAGAGCTGCAAAGCCAGCAGCTTATTCATTTTCAACGATTTTGGCCTCACCCTTGGTCTTTCCATTAAGTGTGGTAGTTTACAACAGTTGCCTGTGAACTTTGGTGTGGTAAGATGACACAGCAAACTGAGTATGGTTGTCAGTGTCCACTGAGTTTGGTGTTCAGTGTTCACTGAGTATGGTGGTCAGTGTTTACTGAGTATGGTGGTCAGTGTTTACTGAGTATGGTGGTCAGTGTGCACTGAGTATGGTGGTCAATGAAAGGAACCAGCCCTCTGGCTGCCCCTTTCCGAGGATCTTAAGGTACATAAAATGTAAACTCTTTAAAGGTGAAATTATGTTCAGGTAGCACACTTCATGAGGCAGCTATCTTTAAGAAATATTTTGAATATCCAGGCTTAGTAGGGCATGCATATAACTCCAACCACTCAGGAGGTGGAAATTGGGAGAATCTCTGCTTCAGGCCAGTCTAGGCAAAAAGTGAGCTAGAACTTATCTCAACCAGTAGGTAGGTGTGGCTATATGTGGTGTGGCTGTTATGCCTCCTGTGTGTGAAGTGTAGATAAGAGGATTATGATTCAGGGCAAGCAGACCAAAAAAAATGTGAGACTCTATCTCATAGAGGATAACTAGAGCAAAAAGAGCTGATGGAGGGCTCAAGTGGTAGAGATTATTAGTAAGAGCAAGATCCTGAGTTCAAACCCTACTGCCCAAACCAGCAATGGAACCAAAATAAAGCAAATAAACCACCTTCCTCCAAACAAACCAGAAAATGAATGATTTAGGTAATAACGTTTCTGGTGAGGGATTAAGCTCTGGATTATATTTTAATACTTGTACCAACATAACTTTTTTTTTTGTCAGCCATGGGGATTGAACTCAGGGCCAGGACGCTGTCCCTGAGCTCTTTTGCTCAAGGCTAGGACTCTACCACTTGAACCACAGCTCCACTTGCAGCTTTTTTGGGATTAACTGGAGATAAAGTCTCAGGAACTTTTCTACCCAGGCTGCCTTCAAACCATGAGCCTTAGATCTCAGCTTTCTGAGTAGCAAGGATTACAGGTGTCAGCCACCAGTGGCCCAACTCCAATACACTACTATAAAATGATTTCTATGACTAGAAAGCAGAAAATGAAGAATTGTATCTTTGATATTATTATTGTTGTTGTTGTTGTTGTTTGTCCAGGACCCTAGATTTTAGTTTGGTCCTTCCAAGGTCTCTGACCTTGGCTAGTGCATTACCTTGTCATTTGTAGTTGAACATGACTATTCTAAGCACTTATACCAGAATGTATTCCCATCTGCTCCTGTTCAATAATCCCCATGTTCTTTTCTGAAGTGGGTCTCTGTCGTTTGTGCTACCAGAATGCATCCTACATCTCCGCACTTCTCCCCAATGCCCTGCCACCCTCTTGGTGGTACTGTCACCTGTCACTTGAGTGAATAGTTAGTCGCTTTCCAGATTCTCTGGGACTCTTTTTTATCCTCCTTATCAAATGACAATCTGCTAACTCACCCCTCACTTCCCCAATCCTAAAGAGAAAACAAACATCCAACACACAGCCAATTTCCCCACCATCTTAAATTAAAACCAGAATTTCATAGCCTTAATTTCTCTTGAACTGGTGACTGCTGGTTCACCTCCACTATCTTCCCTAACCTCTTTACATTCAGAGGGGTGGGATACTGTATACTGCTCAGTACGTGGGACAGTTTCATGTCGTGAAGGACTGTGTTGTTCAGGTTGCTGGTGATACTTCCCCATGAGACACACAGAGCTCATTGGGTTTGTCTATGACTTGTTCAGTGCCTCCATTATAACAGATCAGGGCATTTAATATATAAAAATACAATGTGGCTTATTAGATGCAATGTGGACTTAATTTAGGTTCAGGGAAAATTAACAAGTGATTGAAGTGCTCTTCCTGGATGGATTTTGTGCTCTGACAGTTATGGTGTCATTCCTCTTGGTTTTTACTGTACAACTTTAGCCTTCCTGATATTAGACAAGAGTTATGACCCAAAAAATAAGCTTGAGTGTTAGTGTTTCCTGTCCTACTGACAGAGACACTCCTGTTTCAAAAAATACTAAAGCAGGTTGTTTCTCCTTGCCCATCATGACAAGGAGGGGGGACAGGAGCCACAGTGTTTTATCGCAGACACCATCCCAAGTGATTTCTCTTAGCAGTGGGAGGATTTGAAATCTTGATGCACCTGTTATAAAATTTCAGACTCTGGAGAAAGTTCGCTTTACCCATGGCCATGCTACTATGGAGAGAAAAAAGTTTCCAAGTAAGGATTCAGTAAGATCAGTGGAAAGGCCTGTTTTTAGTGGTTCATGCCACTCATTTGGTTAGAGATGTCACAGACAAAAGTTTAGCAACAAGAAAGGAAGAATGGACACAATAGCTTAAGATCTTACTTTAAAGGCTTAGATGTTGCCTTAAGCCATACAGCTTGTTGAACTAAAAATGTCCAGTAGATTACAGGATTTGAATGTTTTGAAAACCAAGCAATAATTCATCTAACAGTAAAGGAACAGGAACAGGCAGGGAAAATGCAGCCAAAGCTGATTGAGAGAAATGTAAATGCTGTAATGACTCCAAGGGCTCTTTCCCCTGAAAGATCTCTGTGAAACAAGAAAGAATTTGTTGACCCTTTGACTTGGCCTATTTCTAGGAGTAAATTCTGAGTACATAATTAGTGATATGTTTAGTTTTAACTCTGAGGATTGAACAGTGAGCATAGTTTGAGTTGAACTTTGGAAACAGCCCAGGTGCATAGAAAATGCTGTGATTCACCTATGCAATGGAACATTGTGTAACAATGCAAAAGTTTTGGTCTAGGATGAAATGTATGAGAACCAGACTACAATGAAGCAGGCAGGATTAACATTTCAGTAAAGAAACCTTGTAAGCCCTGGGGATTGGGGTGGGGAGAATGTCTTTAAAAACATTAACCACAGTGTTCACCTGGATTATCTTTGGGGGGAATTCCAGGTAGTGTTTTCTTTCTGAAGGATTTAGAATTTATAGGGTTTTCCATAAGCAATTATTTTTATAATTAAAACAGTTTACTGTAATAAATAAATCATAATGTAATCTATTAAACGTTGTCTTGGTAACCTGGTTTATGCCAAAGAATATGATAAATATAAGCCTTTTAAGTCAAAAGAATTATTCATTCTTTTCTTTATATAGTATATTTATGTGTATATCTTTAAGAGGATGTGAGGAGGGCACAGAACTTGAGGTAAAAAACTTGAGGTGAAAAGTGGAGCTCGCTGGATGATGATGAAAGTGAACTATACAACTCATGAAGTGGAGACGGGAGGGAGGGACTGGGAGAGAGTTGGGGAATGAAAGACAGTAAATGAAAGGAAATATACCCCTTACTTGACTCAATGTAATTACAATTCCTCTGTAACCATCTTTATAACAACAATGAAATAAATTAAAACGAGAATTATTCAGTCATTTTAAATCTAAATATTCCTAGTACTTTCATGAAGCAATTTGTTCTTCATCTCTCCCTTTAAATTAGTTGATCATTAGCACAGAAGAAATGTGGGGTGATTATAAGGAGTAATGTGGTAGGAGAAGACTTAGGTCATTTAAGTAAAGTCTGAGGAGAAAGAAGAGTTATCAATAGAGTTGGAAAGAAATGTTTAACAATTACATCTGATACAGTAACACTAATGACTTGCTTAGTCTGAACCTCTGCCCAGGAAGTTCGTCATATGTCTCTGTGTGGGCAGAATAGCCAGTAGACTTGACTTTGTGCTTTGAGAGAGGCTGAATCAGGTGTGTGAGAGGTCTCAAGCCTGAGCTGACTTTCAGCGGTGGGGTAGGTTTCCAATCTAAGGCAGAGTTCATGGAGCCTGTAGAGCTGTGTCAATGAACCAAACCCATTAAAAACGTAGGTCTTGCTCTAAAGAAATACTTGCAAAGGCATTTCTCAGAGTATACCCTATGTGATGTTGTTCGTATCGGACAGCTGTACTGTGAAAGCCTAGTGGGTGGGTGAGGAGTGAATGGGACAAATATTTTTGTAAAAGAAGACAGGTCAACATGTCTTCCTGCTTTCATGTCCCCAATTTGCATTCACATTTATTATTTAAAGACTCTAGAAGTCGTACCTTAAAGTTATCTTTTGAATTTAGGTCTGTTGAAGTTAATTAGCTATGGAAAGCATTTTTCTCACACAGTGAGTTTTATTCTTAAGGCGAAGACGGCTATTCTCTTGTGGGTATAGGTGGCCCTTTGTTCAGAAGATCTTCATTCTAACTGGACTTGAACTGTGAGGAAAAGAACCTCTGTAACTTCTCTGTTCCCAGATGTACACTTATATTTAGAAAAACTGGGAATTAGGCCTAGGTAGAAACAGTAATGGTGTCCATCTAATGTGGTGATCAGCAACCTATGAAAATTGGTACAGCCCAAGATTCTGTTTTGTTTAAAAGAAAATCCCAAATGACAGAGGTTGGCAAACATATAATTCCTTGGCTTCCTTTTAACTTTCCTTCAGTGAATACAAATGACTAATAAAACAATGATTGTACAGGATTTCCCACCCATTTCCTCTAGGAAAGATTAGGCGAGGCAGCCTGCATTCTACTTTGCAGAGGAAGTGTCCCTGGCTATTACATCTGTCAGCAGGCTTTCTGCCCTTATACTCTGGAGGAACGAGTTTGGGAGAGCCGAAGCCAGGGGGCCAGTGATGGTTCCTTGTGGCCATTGTATCTGCATGCACACACACACACACACACACACACACACACACACACTTTTTTAAAAATCCATTCATCAGATAAAGGCTATGTAGTTTGGTTCAATAACTTGGCTATTGTGCACAGTGCTTCCAAATACACAGATGTGGAGATATCTCTATTATGTGGTAACTTACATTCTTTTGGATATATGCCCAGGAATGGAATAGCATTACCATATTTGGAGGTTCTATTATTTGTTTTTTGAGGAACCTCCCATACTGATTTCCATAGTGGCTACATTAACTTGCAGTGCTTTCACACCCTGCCCGAGTTAGTCCATCTTATAAGTGTTGAGGGAAGGAGGCTGGGGAAAGGTTTGAATTTTTGGTCCTAACTGACAAGATGGGTACAGTTCTTGGAGGTAGTTCTTAGTGCCTGCACACTCTACCCAGCAGTTCACTTCCCTGCATGCATGTGAGGCTGTGGAAATCATGTGATTCGTAGGGAATGAGAAGAGGGCAGGGGTGCAGCTGAGGTCAGGGCTTTCAGTTACAATCTGTCAGCCAGCACATGTAGTTAGGAGGCAGACCACATGCTTTTCAGCCATAGGCTCTGTGCTTTGTTTCTACTATAACCCTCAGTGATGGTACTTACCTGACCGACAGGGCCTCTGCCCACCATGTCAGCCACTGTTTGAGCTCTCTGTTGGTCACCTTCTCAGGACTGCCTAATGCCCTGTGCCCCTCCAAGACCACCTCTTATGGCCACTGCTCAATTGGACACTGGCAGGTTGTCCCAATGTTCTATAATAACTGCTTTTGTTTATATTGTTTGTTTTGTTTACATTGTACACACCATTGTTAAAAAGAATATCCCATTAGCATATAAGGGTAGAAGACTTTTTATATGGTTTCTTTGATTAGAATTATGTGTCAATTCCATTTTCCTTTCTTCTTGTTAGAAATTTATAAATAATTATAATGTTGCCATACCAACAGTATTATCTTGTGGTTGGGAAATTAGTTTTGATTGGTTTAGAATATTCCAAGTACATGCTGCCATCCTTGTATATTGTTATAAACATTCTCAGAAGATAAAAATTGTTATGGTGAAATAACAGGAACTGCAATTGATGAGGTCATAATTTTAGATGAAACCATCCATATGGCTATGTCTTTAAGATTTTTAGATAGAAAACTCCATGCTGTGTTAGTTGGTTATAGGAAAGCCATAGATTATGGAGGAAGCAACAGGGCCAAAAATGGATAAATCTCAGCTAAATACTCAAGTGATACACAGTGTGACCATACATTAATTTAGGATTGTATTTAGTGTATATTAAGGCAATGTGTCATTTTAGATGATGACTGAAAAGCACACATATTTAGTATATGTGCTTTTTTTTTTTTGCTTTAAAGAAAACGAGGATTGGCTAAGAAATTGCAAAGCTCATTAAGGGGAAAAACCCCTCCTTCCTCACTGAGTGGGACTGAAGTGTAAGCAGGATTAGTCATTCCCTCCTCTGCTCCCACCTCACTTGGTTCTACTTTGCCAAAAGTGCTAATTGTATGGTATTGTAATTATTTGATTATGGTCTGTCTCTCTGTTAAGCTGCAGTAGCTCACCCTTGTTCTACTTTATGTCTGCTTTATGAAGCATGCCCGCAGTGAATTTTTACATATATGACTCATATTTTTGAAGTAGGAGATTAGAAGGCATATTTTAGGTCAATTGGTAGCTCAAGATATTGGCAAATATTTTGAATAATAAAGGGGATCAGGAAGCATTAGACCTAGAGTCTAATATTTTCTCATTGTAAAACAATAATAATAATCCCATGTTTCTGTGACTATTGAGCTCCAATGAGGATTTAGGAGCTGAGGCCCCTGAATGGGATAAGTAATACTCAGGTAGTCCTTGCCCCTTTCCTATCAGAGATTCTTTGTTTTGTGGTAGAGTTTGGTCATCCATCCAGGATTATTGAAGGCCTGTTGTGTATCTGGTGGTCTGTTAAGACATCCTGAGGACTAAAACCAAGACTTTTCCCTCTTCTGACCATTTATCTGGAAGTAATAGCTTCAAACTTTAGGACTTACACAGTGAATTTTCTTGAGGCCTTCTTTTTCCTGAGTACAGGGCGGCACATGGAAAACCACAAATAGTCTGGCTTTTTAGGTCAGGCTGATTTTGAACTCACAGTTCCCTGCCTTTACCTCCCTAATGTTGGGATTATAGGCATGTGCCATTATGCCAGGCCCAGAGTATGTAGTTTTAAGCAACAGTCTCAGTTAATAATGGGACATGACCTGGAGCCAGTCACTTATGCCTGGAGAGGCTCACAGTCCACCTCTGTAATATCTGGATTGTTTGATGAAACCCTGAGGGTTTTTGAAGATTGAGTAACATCTATGAAGTGCCTCTTATGGGACCACGGATGGAGGAGGCCCTCCATACACACTGACTGCTCTTATGTCTTAAAACGAGGGACTTTCTACTTCTCTTCTATATGTGCATATTGAAGCACATATAGTTTTTGAGTTACTGATATCTTAATGACTCCTTATTTTATTCCAAATCCCATAGATTGCATCTTTCTGTTTTTCTCATATGGCCTGGGACGATTCTTGAAGCAAACAGTAACAATTGTTTACTTTTATGTAATTCTAGGTACTAGAACTAAGCTCTTTACATAAATTATCTCAAGTAATCCTTACAATGAGGGCAATGAAAGAGGTAAGGTATGTTGCTCAATGCGAGTTGTCTGTCAGTGGAAAACCTGTAATACCCTGGCACATCAGACTTTCAGAAAATGAATAGCCTGGAGTTGAAACCCAGTTTTGTCAGTTACAAGCTGAGTAACTTTAGGAAGTAAAAACAAATGGTCATTGAGTGGATTAAAAGAGAAAACCAATACAGGTTTATAAATACATATAAGCATACATGTAGACATGGCCTTTTAGAGCAATGTAGATAGTGAATATTCTGTAAGAGTTTGTGGTGAATAAGGTGTTTACTTTTTGTAGTACTGGGGTTTGAGCTCAGGGCCTGTGATTGCTAGGCAGGTACCCTATCCCTTCTGCTCTAGTTATTTTTCAAACTGGATCAAGATCCTGCTATTTATACTTGTATAACTAGGATGACAGGTGATTCCATCAAGCTCAGCTTATTATTGATTGAGATGGTGTCTTGTGAACTTTTTACTCATGCTGGCCTTCAATCTCAGTTCTCACCATCTTCACCCCCTGAGTAGCTGGTATTAAGGTGTGAGCTACAAGGCCTGGTGATGGTGATGTTCTTTGAGTCATTTTTGTCCACTTTTTCTGTCCTGGTGCTATATTTGAAAGTCTACGGAGGGAATGGCTGGATGTGGACTAGCTACTTGGTTGAACACATTGCCAGTTTTTCTTCATCTTGAAGTTGTTGTTTGCTTCATTGACCTAGACTATCTCTTGACTTTAATAGAATCAGAAATTAAATAGCCGGAAGAAGCTGACCAAAGCAGACTTACAATTATTTGCCAGTAATCATAATAGCTAACATTTATTTTTGCTGTGTGATGGGTACTAGGCTAAATATTTTCTTACCAGTGAATCTCAAAAGGCAAGCATTATCTCATTTTATAGTACATAAATTTTATGGCCACTTCTTTAATCTCTGCAGTTAAGAGGTTTTGCTTTGAAATGGGGAGAATGGGTAAAATCCCAGATCACTAGCCAGCTGAACTTCACCTCAAGTCTTTCTGAGTGGCTTGTGGTTTAAAGCTCTCAGTAATAGCTGTGTTGTCCATTATTATTTCAACTTCTATGAAGCAGAATCCCATGTTTGACTTGAATATCAACATGGAAATTTAGCATATTAGTAATTAAATAGAAATCCTGTTATGAGGTATACAAACTACACATTGCTTACTTAAAATTTCTTGCTTTTGGCTAAGTTCTTGTTTCAAAACTAAAATACTTATACTTTAACTGTTTTTATTTCTAGTCTTTCTTTTACTTTATTTTGGAATAGACAATACTGGAGATTGAATTCAGGGCTTGGAGCTTGCTCTGCAAACACTCTACCATTTGAAACGTTTTCCTTGTTCTTACTTGGTCTTGAACCATGATCTTCCTATGTCTACCTCTGGAGCTGGTGGGATTATAAGTATGACCACCCTGCCTGGTTATTTTTGTTCTATCTTTTATGGAAGTGGAAAAATGCCATCTATTGCTCATTGCATAGTGGAGTAGTACTTAAAATATTAAATTGTTCACTTTTCTTTATTCTCTTTCTTCTTTAAACATTGAATGTGAATTTCATACCTCAAGGTGAGCATTTCAGTTTTTGATCCTTTTCCATTTTTTTCTCTTCAGTTTTCCAGAGTGTGGCATTGTTCACTTTGACATTGGTTAACATTCTCTATGAAATGAGAATGGCGAGGTCTACAGTGTGAAGAAGGGTAATCCCCATGAGCTGATGCCTCTTCTCTGATGTGGTCTTCATGAGACTCAGCAACAGTGGACCATCATCATAACTGTTCACCCTCCTTCAGCTCCACAGCTCTCTACTATGGAGCTAGAAATGGGCAAAGTAGGCTCTTGTTCTACACAAACACTTAGCTGATTTGGAGAGGAGCCAGTGTGCCACTCCTAATAGAGGATCATAGAGGTTATGGCATGTAAGAACTCCGTGTGTGTGTGTGTGTGTGTGTGTGTGTGTGTGTGTGTGTGTGTGATCGTGATCGTGATATCCTGGGCTTAAACTCAGGCCTGGACACTTTCCCTGAGAGGTTTTTGCTCAAGGCTAATGTTCTATCAGTTGAGCCAAAGCTCTACTTTATTTATTTATTTGTTTGTTTGTTTGTTTGTTTAGTCTATAGGAGATAAGCATCTCACAGACTTTTCTGCCAGGGCTGGCTTCGAATTGTGATCCTTAGATATTAGCCTACTTAATAGCTAGGATTACAAGTGTGAGCCACTGGTGTCTGGTAATGGGCAATGTAAGAACTTTTTGAGGAAGAATTTGATTTACTTATATACACAGTTTAAACTCTTCCCTTTAAGAGTAGTTTGTCATCCTTGGCCTTATCTTTTTTTTCTTTATTCCTGGGAAGAACATCCTTTTCTGTTTTTCCTCTTCTGCTTTTAATTCAACCATATGTACATCACTGGGCTGTTAAGGTTTATCACCCTGTCTTGGTAAAATATTTTGTTCTTTATTATAAGAATTATGGCTGAAGTTAATGGTGTTAGTTTATGGATATATTTATGGGATCCATATATGAAAGATTCTGATAAACTACATTTTATTCTTATCCTTTATTTAGTATTATTCCGGGGTCACCATGAACATTCTTTGTCTTCCTTGTATCCCCCATTATGCTGTTAGTTTTAGAACTAAATATATTTATTTCTGTTTATAGTAACATGCTCATCAAATCTTTGGCTCTGCACTTTCCAGTTCTATGACACTGGGACCCTGTGGTCTCTCTGCTTGTGTGCTTATCTTTAGTTAGCTGATAGACATAGCACCTACTTCATAGAGTTTTGAGAAGACTGAGAGAATGGATGCTAGTTCTCCTCCATGCTTAGCATATTTGAAATACTCAGTACAGTTATTTATTTTATTAATTATATACATAAGAGTGCCAAGGTAGGATATAGACTCAGTTTCAGATGGTGATTACAAAAACTTCTGAGGGATTGGCAAGCCCCCGTGAGTAAATAAAAAGAATAATAAGTGAGGGAGAGAATTTGTTTCAGAAGAAAGGATGTGGGCATGAAATTACAACAGATTGTCATGAGTAGTTTTTAATGTGTGCAGCATGGGGAAATGAAATAGAAAAGTGGGCAGAGAACAGATATGCTGGGGGTGTTATTTATCAGTCCAGAGGCTCCTGCTGCATTTCTAGGACATGGTGACCCACAGAAAACTTTGTCTTTATAGTGCTGCCACCTGATGACTTGTGGAAACAGCACCACAGGGTACACAGGAAACCGGCAAGACCTTGAGAAGACTATTTGCAGAATCCCTAGCCAATGAGAAATGTCAGGCAGAGCAGGATAGATGAATAGGCCAGCACTGTGTTTCCATCAGATGCTTACTTCCAAGTTCCAGGGACCTGAAGTAAAACCAAAGGAAAACAAAACTCTTGTGCATTGTTAGCTTTTGAGAATTGAACTAGATGGGCTGCAATGTGGATTTCTAGTAGAAAAGTCTTCTCAAAAAGTAAAGGATGTCTGCTAAGAAAGCACTGTGTGTGTGTGTGTGTGTGTGTGTGTGTGTGTGTTTCCATGTTCTGTTTACGTTTCCATGTGTACATACTTGCAGTGGCACAAATCTGGCCTTTGCAGGGGAAAACCTGTTCTCCATTTTTCAAATTCCCCATTTCTCACAGAATCTGATGAAAACATCATTTATTTATTTTTTTTGCCAGTTTTCTTTTGATTAACTTTGTGTGTGTGGGTTATGAGTTTTCTTTTAAATTATTTTCTTTGTGGTGGTGGTTAGAAGTAAAAACGGAAAGCCATGATGAAAACGAGTCTTCTCCTTACTCCCAAGAACATGCACAGAAATAAGAAAAGGAAGCATAACAGTGACCTTTTATTGCTTTGAATTGAGTGTGGTGCTTTGTGCCGCTGTGTGAAGCCATGCACATGGAAGTGCATGCCCCAATGTTAGCCGCCACCTGCCCGAAGTGACTATCAGCTTTCTGGAAGAAAAATGGGCATTGCTTATCATCATGTCTGGAATTGTCCTATTCCTAGAGAACATTTCGATGACGCAGTGCTGCAGAACCCACTTGTTAGAAAGTGGATTTTCTTTGAAGTACTTAGCAGTGGTTATTAAAATGTGCTGAAAGAGATCAATCCTTCACCTTTCTCAGTATAGCCTTAATGTTGGAAGCATGAAGACAAAAAGAAAGGTAACTGGAGCTGGTCTTGCCTTCCTGTTTTAAACAGTTGAAAGAAAAGCTGTCCATCTGTGAAGCCACTGGCTGTGGGCAACAGGCAGCCAGGATTGTGATGACCTTTGAGAAAAGAGTTACACGAAAGGGACTCCAGCCTAGCCTGTCTTTTTGTTTGGGCTCATCTCTGCCTAGGTATGGGAAGGTTAGTTCTGGCAGAGCATGTGCCCTCCTGGCATTGAGAAAGCAGATCTTGATGTTCAGGGCTGTTGATGAGGCTGGAATTTTTGCAGAATGATAGTGGAGAGAGGAAGCTAGTCAAGCACTGAGACCTGCACATGGTAATAGCAGATCAGCTGCTAGAATACAACAGAATGAATGGTAAGGCCAGAGGTCATGATTTCCTGGGAGGGATGGGAAAGACCACACATCCTAGGAGTAAGGACCCTATTTAAATATAAGGCTGCTTGCGAGACTAGAACTAAGGGTATAATCAGAATGGACTCATTTTAATAGTGTAGAACCAAGTCTACAGGATCAAGATCTCCCAGTAATTTAGCTGTCACCAAGACCAAACGGAGACCCTCTAATTGTCTCCCGTATAGCACAAAAGAAACATGTAAGAAAGCAGGAAAATGTGACCCATATTTACGATGAGAAGCATGTATTAAAGATAGTAAATGTAAAATGGTCACTGAATCCCCTCACTGAAGGGAGCCAGGGCTTTTTGTGACTTCATCTAGGGCAGAGACAGAGAGGGTTCTTAGATGAGCCTAGAACATTTTTTTGAATTTAGAAAGTAAGGAAATTAAAAAATATATTTAAAAAATACAGTGGTTTATGTTACAAAGTCATGGAGGCCAGCCTGAAAGTGCTCCTGCTGGCTAAATCTGAAACACTCTGAGTACCAAAATAATTAAATATAGGGATAAACTATAAACCATTGAGAAAGTAGGGTTTCTGTATTGGCAATAGATATAAATGATATGAATGCCAAGTAATGAATAGTATTGGGGAGTAAATTTTGGAGTCAACATGTTATAGCCATCATAGTATAAAGTTTAAATTAGGCAAACATTACCTATGGATGCTAACTCCAGTGGCAGTTTTTCCTCTCTTTCCTCCTCTCTTACTCTCATTTCATGTAGAATCTTACTATGTGGCCCAAGTTGGCCTGGAATTTTCTGTGTAGCACAAGCTGGCTTTGAACTTGTAACCTTCCAAGTACTAGGATAGGGGGAAGTTTTGATGTGCAAAATTTTTGCATAGTTTTAAAGTGTCCCCCCTACAGATTGCCTATTTATTACAGAGGAAAATAATTTTTATTGGAGAAATTACTTTGGCTAGCATCAAAGCAGACTTCATGTGACCCTTGATCTGATATTCAAAGAACTGTATCATTTCGATAGATGCTAGCTGAGAATGTATAACCTAAACTGAGTCATCAGGAATCACCCAAGGAAACGTCAGACACATCAAAATGGAAATGTTCTATTAATATAAAAAGGGAAGAGGTCATGTTCCTCTGAAGTATCAGTGCCATAAAAGGCAAAGAAACATGATATATCTTAAGTTAAAAGAAGATGAAGAGAAAAGGCAGCTAAATGCATTAACTCTCCGTGGCCTGGAACCTGAGATGGGTCAGAAAGAATTGCTAGGCTAATTGAATATGGCATTTGGTAGAAGTATTAACTGATGTTAAATTTACTAAGATTGATAACTACATTGTGGTTATGTAAGAGTATATTTATTCTTAGGAAATAATTTCTGCAGTGATCTATGAAATGTGTCTCCAATGGCTCAGGAAAAAAAAGTTGAGTGTGTGAGTTAAGTGAATGGTTAAGTAAATGGGTTATATTGTATGTTGATAGAAGGGAAATCTAGGTCAGGGGTACCTGTTCTTCATATGTGTACTACTTTACAAATTTTTGGTCAATTTGAACTTATTTTAAAGGAAATAAATGTAAAAGAGTAGGCTCAGCAATAAAAACTGTGACTTGATAAAACGAGGGTAGCCTGGTGCCTAAAGGCTCATGCCTGTCATGCCTGTAATCTAGCTACTCAGGGCTGAAATCTGAGGATTGCAGTTAGAAGCCAGTCAGGAAGGGAAGTCCATGACACCATTTCTATTTAATCCGCTAAAAGTCAGAAGTTGAGCTCTGGCTAAAGTGGCAAAGTGCCACTTGAGTGAAAGAGCTAAGGAACAGCATCCAGGCCCTGAACTCAAGTACTGACACAATATAACAACCAACCAATCAAATGTTAAGGATTAGGTATGTGTGAAGAAACAGTGATTGGCTACTTACCTTGGTATGGATTTTCAACTAGTTGGGTTGTCTACTGTATATAAACTTTTTGGTAGCATTCTTTCACTAGACAAAGCTATTTCTCTGATGAAAGAAAGCATATCTAGGCAATAAGAAATGTTGCTGTCTAAGGTGAATGAAGCCATCATGTCATTTTCATGTTTTGGGAAAGATTGGGAGGAGAGACTATAGAGCTTGGTTCTAATTTCTCATTTAGTACTGTTAGTTGAGTGGTTTTGGGAATGTTCCCTAACCTTTGGAAACTTAATCTGCTTTGTCAGTTAAAACTAACAACACACATTGGAAACTGTGTATACTGGTATTGGAACTAGGAAAGTGAAAGGGAATACCAAATCGAGAGGCAGGATAAAAAGACAAACGACTACAAAAGCACTACTTGCAGAACTGTTTGGTATAAACCAACTGAACAACTCATGGGGGGAGAGGGGAAGGGGCAGGGGGGAGGGGGGAATAAGGGAGGAGGTAACAAACAGTACAAGAAATGTATCCAATGCCTAACGTATGAAACTGTAAACTCTCTACATCAGTTTGACAATAAAAAACAACACACGGGCTGGGGATATGGCCTAGTGGCAAGAGTGCTTGCCCCGTATACATGAGGCCCTGGGTTCAATTCCCCAGCACCACATATATAGAAAATGGCCAGAAGTGGCGCTGTGACTCAAGTGGCAGAGTGCTAGCCTTGAGCAAAAAGAAGCCAGGGACAGTGCTCAGGCCCTGAGTCCAAGCCCCAGGACTGGCCAAAAAAAAAAAAAAACACCAAAAAACAAAAAAACAAAACAAAACCACAAAGTAACAACACAACTAGTGCTTATCTGTTCTCAAGATCTTAAGGCTTCAATGAGAGGCCTTGTGAAGAAACTGCTTTGTAAACAAGAATAATCTTTTCTACAAACATGAACTTACTAGGAGTAGTTTTGGCTATATTAGAAAAATGGCCTTAGACTAAGCTAGAAAATTTCTCTTCATTTTGGTGGCCTTTTGTCCTCCTTACTAGTCAGGTAGGTGTTTACTTGATTGATTAAAGTAGATTTCCCCAGTGGACTCTGCTCTTACTGGCTGCCTCCTTTCTTATTTCCTTCCTTTATTATTACAGGTAAAGCTTTAGTGACTGAAGGAATCGTGGCCTTTCCGAATTTCAGGAGGAGTGACTTTGGAGCACAGCAGAGGGTTTTACACTGGTAAGTCAAATTCTTAGTTTCACCCATTCTGGAAGAACTCATGAATCTGAAGTTCATTGCAATTGCTCCTGGTTTGTTCTGAGATTGTGTGTTAGGCCCTGATATGGTAGAGGCAAAATCAGCCAAGGAAAGGCCATTAAAGTTTGAGGCAGGCATGGAAAGGACTTGAAGAAGTAAGCCCCCGATTCAAGAGGCAAATAGTATGGATGAGGCAGGAAAGCACACAGGAAATTTGCATTAGTCTGAGTCATGTAAACTCCACAGGAAAGGTTCCAAGAAGTCCCAGGAGAATCATTTGAGGTCCAGACCCACCTCTTCCTTTAATGTGGACTTGCTTTGGTTGAGGCCTTTATTCTGGAAGATTATAGTTACCACGTCTTCTGCTGCCTTTGGAGTTGGGCAATGTAAGCCATTGTACTTTCAAAGTGCATGTGAAAAGAGATAAAGACCTTGACTTTGAGCAGAAAAGCCAGCTGCATGAACTAAATAGTGTTTTGAGTGTCATTGTCAAATTCTATTTGAACAAATCATTATTCCTTTCTTGTGCCATTCCTGGAGCTTGAACTCAGGGCCTGGTACTGTCTCTGAGCTTCTTTTGCTTAAGGCCAGTACTCTACCACTTGAGCCTTAGCTCCGCTTCTGGCTTTTTCTGAGCAGTTTTGTTGGAGATAAGAGTATCACAGACTTTCCTGTGTGGTATGGCTTTGAAGCTGATTCTCAGATCTTTTAGCCTCTTGAGTAGTTAAGATTACAGGCATGCGCCACTGGCACTGGGCTTGCATCTTTAATTTTAATGATTATATCTTTATTTTCTCATTTATAAGTGGTCTGTTCCTGCTTTAAATCTCTAAATACTTTTTGAAGTCTCTGCTTGCTTATTTTATATTCTATTGTTTATAATTTTAAACAGTAATAGTTACTTCATATCTTCTCTGTTATAATACTGGAATGTGAGATCCTTGGTGGCCCAAATCTTTGTATTTCTTTTCTAGTGTGTATGGTAAGTGTGTCTGATTTGCTAATACTCAGCTGATAGTGATCTAGGTGTGGTGTGCCTGTAGACCCAGCTACTTGAGAAGTAGAGGCTGAAGGATCAACCTGGGAACCATAGTAAGAGTCCATCTACAATTAAAAAAT
Source organism: Perognathus longimembris pacificus (assembly GCF_023159225.1). Lineage (NCBI taxonomy): Eukaryota > Metazoa > Chordata > Mammalia > Rodentia > Heteromyidae > Perognathus > Perognathus longimembris. The sequence continues at coordinate 32,552,983 of NC_063162.1, forward strand.
ATTTTTTTCAGTTGATAATTATACCTTAGGATCGTGAAGTGTTATGTCATGAAATTTATGTTTGATAGAACTAGGACCCAAAGGACCACATGATAGAGCCAGGACAGCTGTTTGTTTCCTTTGGCGTTCCGGTTACAGGTAGAGCTTTTGTAACTTGCTAATAGCTGGAGGTCAAGATGCCATTACAGTTGTCTCCAGGGCAGCTCCAGGTCTCTTCCTTGCCAGCTCCTCGGGGCTCTTTGCTGGCCGGTCGCTACACTGGTCCTGGGTTTGTTTTAACCTGGAGCTAAGCATTGCATTAAAAAGTATTCTTTAAAATAATATTCTAGATTTTATAAAGAGGTCTGAAGATATCCAATCCACCTTGATTCCTAAATTAGAAGTGTTCAACCAACTTTTTAAATGAGTTTTTGCATATGCCTTTTGTTGATTCTTTCAAAGCTTTTTTGCTTTTTTTTTTTTTTTTTTTTTGGTGGTCGTGGGGCTTGAATTCTGTGTCTGAGCACTGTCCCTGAGATCTTGCAAGGCTAGTGCCCTACCACTTGAGCCATAGTGCCACTTCTTGTTTTCTGTTTCTAGTTAATTGGAGATCAGAGTCTCATGGACTTTCCTGTCTGGGCTGCCTTTGAACCTTGATCCTCAGATCTCAGCCTCCTGAGTAGCTAGGATGATAGGTGCAAGCCACCGTATCCCAGCTCTTCAAACCAAATAGGATACTACTTGCCTTTATTTCATCTAAATATGAAAAATTCTAAAATAGCGATTACCTAGGCAAATCTGCTGAACTACATTTGTACTGATGGTTCTTTTCTTGTTAATCTATTGAATATTTACTCCCTTAGAAATTGGAGCTATTAGTCTTTGAATAACTCATTGGAACAGAGTTCTTTTTCAACACCAGTTTACTAGGCCTCCAAATCTATTTTCTGTGAGATGTCATTTTTCTTTTTATTCAGAAACTTAGATGTGAAAGATGCAGTTGAGGTTCTCTGCCTGTGGGTGCCTTTCTTCTTCACATGGAGTGCAGAAAATAGATGTTTGCTATTGTGAACTAGAGGCAGTAAGTCTGTGAGCATCGTGGCCTTGAACTCCATATCTCTTTAAAAGGCCTAGGAAGCAATATTGTGTTGGTCTATAGAATGTTAAATTGCTTTGGGTTTTAGCATAGGAAAAAAGTTTCCTTCAAAATGAATGTCAAGTGAGGTTGGTGGTTTAATAATTTCTTATTCATTTTTATAGCAGCATGATTCCTTGAAGGCAGCGATACCTTTGTAGAGGCTGCACAGCTGTGACAGGTGTGCAGATTTTGTGATGAAAGTAATTCATGAGGCATGTTTCAATCTGCAAAGTCTTTATGTATTGTAGCTTACAAGTGTGATGCTTGTAATACAAGTCTAATCTTAGAAAGGTAGGCACCACATATATTCCTAGGAAGTGCTGAGCTTGTGACTAGGGGTTCTTTGAAGATTCCCTGTGTTGGCCATGTGCTTTCACACATAGAAAATATAAATGCCAGAAGGTTCTGTGGCTTTTCTTCCTTTGGATAGTGAATTCGGATTATACTTACTTTTGTCTGTGTCCTCATATTCCTGGGTGTTTGGTGGCTGTCAGTTTAGGCATTACTGCTGGGTTTTGCTTTCCAAATGGTTTGAGTAGCCAAGCACTCCAGAAGTTCCACATGGGAGTTTGGGAAGTGAATGATGGAACTGTACAAGCTGGCCAGGAAGCCTAGCTATGGAGGGAGACAACCTAGCTGCAACAGGAAGAATGGATATTTAGGGATATTTATCAAATCTGACATAAATATGTACTATGTCAAGGTTGAGACATGTAGTAGATAGGTGTCCTGATCTGTTTTCCGTTGCTACAATCCAGGAGATGAGGTCATTCATAAAGAGTATAGTTTGTTGGGCTTACAGTTCTGAAATCTAGGGATTCTAAGAGCATGGTGGCAACGTGCACCAGGTGAGGGCCTTCTTGCTTTAACTATACTATGGTGGAGGGTATCCCAGTTGAGACAGAGCAGGCCTGCTAGCTTGGATCTCTCTTCCTCTTCTTATAAAGTCACCAAAGCCCTCATGGAAGTGTCCCATCTTAAGACTTCACCTAATCTTAGTTACTTCCCCAAACTTTTACCTCCAAATGCAATGTACAAATGAATTTGATGGTTGTTTCCAACACATGAACTTTTTGGGATACATTCAGGCCATAGCATTAGACAGTCACCAAAATATTACATTTCTGATTTCTTGCTCCTATATTAGCTAGGAAAAATGAGCCTTTTTTTTTTTTTTTTTTTTTTTGCTTAGACTGCATCATTCAGAAATACCTCTGACAAAATACAATGGCATCAGGCAGATGCATAATTGCAGTGGATTGCATTTTTAGCATTTGTAGGCAAATGATATAAAGTATCTTTTGTTTGGTGTTCACAGGCTGTTTTTTGATAACTTGTTTGAGCTTTTGAGCTTAACAATATGCTTGGGTAGGAGGAAAATGGAAAGATACTAGCCCCAGATTTGATTTGGAGTTCATTTTCATGGATTTGAAAGTGGACAGGATGTGAATTTTCCTCTGGGGTGATTTTGTAAACAGTTCTTGCTGCTCCTGGTAATGTCCTGCCATTGAACCATACATATCAGATGAACCATACATATCAGATCCCGTTTCTGATGTGAAACAACACAGGAATGTTTGTGTCAAAGTATCTTATACTATTAAAAATGTATATACAAAGTGTGGTGTCAGTGGCCCATGCCTGCAATCATAGTTACTCAGGAGACTGAGCTCTGAGGATTGTGGTTCAAAGCTTGGCCTGCACAGGAAGTCCATGAGACACTAACCATCAGAAAGCCACAAGTAGAGCTGTGATTCAAGGAGTAGAGCATTAGCCTTGAGCTCAGTGACAGTGCCCAGGGACTTGAGTTCAAGCCCTAGGGCACATACACACACACAACTTAGGCTTAAAATGACTTAATTTTGAGCTTAATATTAAACTTAATGTTGATTTCATTAATTGATGACTATATACTTACTGAATGTGATTTTTAGAGTTATCATTTTTAAATCAATTATTATAATACCTCTTAGGTGAGTGGGGATTTGGGAAGCATTTAACATCCTGTGTATGACACCCATGACTCATAGTCATCGCATCTTCCACATCTGTTCTCAAGTGAGCTGGCTGGGAGTGATGCTTCTCTGGTAGCCTCCCCTGAGGCTTTAGTGGCCTTTCCAAACTGGAGCTGGGCAGGACAGTTTTCCTTACTTTAGTGACTTTCCTGGGAGGCCTAACAACCTTCTGTAGTTATTGGTTTCTTCTGTTTTACCTTGCGTTGGACTATGTAACCAACCAGGAAGCACATCAGCTGGTGGGTGGCCTTATTTCATTTTGGGATGTTTTTCAGATTGTTATCTGTGAGCTCCCTGGGCTAGCAATCCCTTGAGATTTGCTAGGTAGTTCAACAGGGGACAAATTTGGCTGGCCATGGTGCCCTCCCCTCTCCTTTCCAGATATCTGTATAGCACTCTGGGCTGCTGTAGGGTGACAAAGGTCAGATTTAAGAGAAAAGTCTGTTAAGAGAAAGTCCTGCTTGAAAGGTCATATGATTGTCTAGGTATGGTGACATATATCTGCAAACCAAGCTACTTAGGAGCTGGAAGTTGGAGGAGCTTGAGTTCCAGGCCAACCCAGGCAGCGTTATGGAGACCTTAACTTAAAATCAAAACAACCCAAAGGGGTTAGGGTATGGCTCAAGTGGCAGAGCAATTGCCTAGTATGCATAAAGGCCCTGGGTTCAATTCTAGCATCATAAAACAACAACAACAACAACAATGATTGTTTGTGACAGCTAGAAGTGTTGAAAACATAGGCTAGAATACTTGCAAGAGTTTAAAGTTTAGATTACAAAACAGCATTTTTATTTAGAATATTTGCATATATGCATCATTAGAAGTGAAATTTGTCTATGTGTAGAAATTCAAATCTCCTGCAGGGCCAAGAGCAATGTCTGCTTTTTCCAAAAGCTCCTGAGTGGCCTGTGAGCCTCCTTAGAGTTGGCCCTGGAGACCCTCACAGGCCCCAACCCAGGTCATAGCCCTGTGTACAGACAACTTCTGGAAAGGTGTGCAAGTGGAATATGATAATTTAAGAAAGATTGAGTCTCTGTAGAAAGAGACTAACTTTGTTTTCCACCCCCTACTGAACATTTCTTAACTGATTTTCTAGCTATGTCCATATCACCTATCATAAACACTTCTGCTTTTTCATCTCTAGGTCTTCCATCCCAGCTCTTTGCTGATGCCCTTAGGGATGAAGTTTTAGAGACACAGCCTGTCTTTTCCCTCCCTCCTCCCTCTTTCCTCTACCAGCAGACTATTATCTACTTTTGCCCAGCCAGTGCCAAGTGGGTCCCAAGCTGTATTGAATGTGGGTGTGGCTTGTTTCCTATTCTCCATTTCCTTTGGGCCTTCCCTTGCCTTCGCTCAGATATCCAGGCATTCCTTCTGTTATATTTAGCTGCTTTGTGGTATTGATTTTTACTGGACTACCTGAACCATGCCTCCAATCACTTTCTTTCCCATCAGACCTATGTGTCTTATGATCTGCTCCCTCAAAGCTCTACCCCTGACATTGCAATCTGATAGTCAGATCTTGTATATCCATAAAACATTTATTGACTCACTGTGTTTCTGCAAGCTTGACCTACAGATAGATGTAAAGAGATAAGAGATGAATTATATGGTTTGGGCCACTGGAACAGAATGGAGAGAGAGAGAGAGATGAGGGAACAAATAGTATCAGTAAGACAAACATGTATAGGCTAAAAGAGGAAGGGGAACAATTCTTCCTTGAAAGATGGAAGTTGGGCACCAGTGACTCATGCCTGTAATCCTAGCTACACAGCTGACTGAGACCTAGGATATTGTGGTTTAAAGCTAGCCCAGACAGTCTTTGAGACTCTGTCTCTAAAACAATGCTGGACTTGGGGGCATGGATCAAGTTGTAAAGTACCAACTGTGAGCAAGACAGCTGAAGAGCATGAGGCCCAGAGTTCAAGCCCTGTTTCTGGTATGTGCGTGCACACACACACACACACACACACACACACACACACACACACACACAGGCGGGGGGGCGGAGGAAGGAGGGGAGGGGGGGAGTGAGAGAGGGAGAGAGGAAGTAAAGGAAAAGATGAGTCTGAGTTTCTCAGGTAAGTGGAGAAATTCATGGCAGACAGTAGTCAAAAGTCAGCAAAGGCTTCCTATAGCCTTCTTTTCTGAGGCATTTTCCTTGTGAAATGCCAGACCTCTATAACTAATGGATCTCTATTTGTGGAGTTTGGTTCAACTCTTTACCTTTTGAGACAGGTATCTGGGTAATTGGGTAATTGCTAATTCTTTGTATCTCATGGGTCAAGCTTTGACCCAAGGAAAAGCTGAGTGGGCTTTGTTGACATTCTTAAGTCTGGAGGTCTTCCTTAGAGTTACTCTTTGAGAAAATGTTTTGTATTTAATCTTCAGTGGTTCAACCATTTGATTTCCTTGTTCTTGCAGAGGATTTGGACACTAAGTCTGGCAGTGAGGCTCATATACAGGGTTCTTTCTTCTGAGCTTAACCAGACCGCGTGGGCAGGAGGCCTTGTTCTCTAGTTCACTGTCTTGTGTATTCTGCCTGTTACCAGGCTTGACTCATAATAAAAAAAGGAACAAACAGGAACAGTGAAGTAATTTGTCAATTGTGGTTTCCACGTAGCAGCCAGAGGGGAGATAACTATCTTGTGATATTGTCAAGGGGGAAAGGGCAAAAGGAAATGGACATCATTTGCCAAAGTCCTTCTAGGAGAGGATGTTTATAACACCAAAAGGATCTTTTCCATATATATGTACTTTGATGGGCCAGGTTGATGCTGAGTGTGGATGTGGTTATATAAATTTAGACATAGGATAAAATTGTATAGAACTGTATGCCAAAGAGAGAAAAAGTGAGATATGAACAAGTACTTTGGTAAATAGTAGTGAAAAATGTCAATACCTATATTGTGATTTTGTAAGATTGGGGAAGCTGCATGAGGATACTTGAGAACTCTACTATTTTTGCAATTTCTACATGAATCTAAAATTGTTTCAAAATTCAAAAATAAAAAATGATGCATAATCTGATGACCACCATAGATCTATTAAAATAGCCAAACCCACAAAACAGAACAAAAGGTTAATACCAAGTCCTGGCAAAGATACAGAGTACCTGAGACTCTAGTCCATTGCTTATGGGAGTGAAAAATGGCACCAAGTCCTTTGGAAAAGAGTTATGTAGTTGTAGACAAAGTTAAGCATTCACCTACCATTTAAGTGAGAAGATAAGTATCCAAGAGAAATAGGAATCTCCAGTAAACTCTAGGCTAATATTTCTAGCATATTTTTCTGAAAGTATAAGAAAACCTTACATGTCCTTGTATTTGTGCCATTGGAATGTTCCTCATCAGGAACAAAGAATACTACAGATACACATATGCATGATCTGAAGTGTGATTAAGTAATGTTCCATTATAATACTATTCTAAAAAAAGGAGACAGTATAGGGTGAGAAAACATCATGATTGTTAGGAGCAGATGGTGGGTGAGAAGACTGACAAAAGGGTGATGAAGGAAATGTGGTTGTAGCTACATTTGTCAAAACTCCAAGCAGTTTTGACTAAAAGGATAGATTACTGCATGAGAAAATTCTACTTCAATAAACTGGCCTTTTAAAATGGAAACACCACTAGCAATCACAAAAATGATTGATTATATGCTTTGGCTGAAATAACCATTAAGAATTCAGTGTGTCTTCCACTTGTTTAGGGTTGGATAAGGATTTGTTAAGCCACTACTTACACAAGATGTCTCACTCAAATACAGGGCTGCAGTTCCTTCAAGGACATTGGCTTCTAACTAAACTCTACAAGTGGGTACTCCAAGATCTTTGATAAGAGTGCACTGGGGGAATAAATCAGACACTGCTAGCTCTTATCTTAGTGCTGCAGCCAGTTTGGACTAATGTGAACAGTCAAATTTTGTTCTATTTGCCTAATTCCTTTGCCACCAGTAGCGTGGAATCAAATACTGAGATTGTTCTAAAACTAGGACTTACTAAGGTAGGCTTGGGTTTACCTTGACCTAGTACTCCAGTTCAGCAAACACTTGCTAATCATTAATCATATGTCTTGCCAACACCCTGTTAGGTGTTGGGTTAATGCATAAGAATGAGCCACAAGCCCTGCTTTTGAGGCATTTATCCTTTGATCAGGGAGACTCAACCATGCAAAGCCAGCTTAAATTCAGCACAAGGAAGAATACTAAGCAGGAAGACATTATATAGAATATGTTGGGCCTTGACAGGTAAGTAGTTAACTCGATGGATAAATAGGAGAAAACTCATGATATTTTAGACTGAGGTAGCCATGTGTTATGTGAAAGCTGGTGGTAGGGAATTGTGACAAAGAAGGAAGGGTAAAGAATTTCTTCCCTCCTCCAAGTATGTAAGAGTTAAGTAAGGGCTATATATATAAAGAAAAGATTCAGAACATCTGGAAAGATTTAAAATCTCTCTTTCTCCTCTGTATTAATTTGTATTGCTGCTGGAACCCATTACCACAAAAGTTGCAGCATAAAACAAAACAAGTTTATTGCCTCAGGCTTTCACAGATCAGATCAAAGGTCACACTAAGCCAAAGGAAGTATGTCACAGCCTGGAGCCTGTAGTCTCTTCCCTTTTCTTTATAGCTTCCTTCACAGGCTGCCAGTAGTTTTTGGCTTATGGTTCCCCTTTTCCATTTTTATTTTCTTTTGACCATCTTTCTGTAGTCCAATCTAGGAAAAGTCTTAACTCTTTTTTAAGGACTTGGATGATTAGGTTGGATCCTTAATTTATTACATCTGCAAAGCTGCTTTTGCCTTAAGATACTGTTATTTTCTTTGTAGGTTTTGGGGGTAGGATGTGGACATGGGTGGCAAATATTTGCCTACCATTTTCTTTTATCCTTATTTATCTTTTTTCTTCCCATTGATGTTAGACACGTAGCCTAACTCATATATGTATATATATGTTTAATATATATGCACATACATAAATGTATGTCTGTATTTTATCACACTACATAAAGCTTTGTACTTTAAGATTTTCTTCTTCCTTTTTTCCTCCCTCTGTCCCTCTCCCTCACCCCCCTCCTTCCCCTCCTCCAGTTGGTACCATCTATTGTTTTGGGAACAACATTACAGACAGACCCCTTTCCCTAGGTTTTTAAATCCTAGTTTGGTTGAATCTATGACTGGTAAACAACCTATCTATGGTTTGGGGCATGGCTCAAACAGTAGAATGCCTGCTTAGCAAGCCTGAGGCCTCAGTTCAAATCTCTGTATCACTCCTTAAGAAAATATTAATATTGAAGGGGAATGAGTCATCATTGATGGCTCTGTGCCTAATACTATGCTGAAAGAATGATGTTCTTTATCTCACCTGAGATACCAGGAGAGATCTTAACCCCAATGTATTCATGAGAGCAGGTGATAGTATATTTTTAGCCCCTTATTTTGGATTCAGTCCCTGTTAAACTGGTTTATGCTCTTTGGCATCCTGAGACCTATTGATTACAAGGGTGCTGGAGGCCTGTGGAGTTGTATCCCCTGGCCTTCATCCCGAAGTGTTGCCTTAGTGTGTTTGGCTATTTACATGCTCTCTCTCTCTCTCTCTCTCTCTCTCTCTATATATATATATATATATATATATATATATATACATATATATTCTCATTTGATATTTATTTAGAGAAAAAGTCACAGAAGAAGTGTTTGTTATTGTTAGTAGATTATTGTTGTCACACAGCACCTATGGGGTGCCCCTGCACTCTTAGATGTGAGGTAGTCGGGCTCTGGCTTAGTGGCTGCAGTCAGTGGACATCTTTACTGAGCTTCCACTCTGAGAGTGGCCCCTATAGGGACTATTATGGGGCTGAGTAGGTCTGATTCTGCCTCAAGCCAAGATGAGGCTCCTTCTAATCAGAGGAACCACTAGTTTGAAGCTGCAGGTCAGAACAGAAGTTTTCTTGAGTGCTGCTGCTTCAGAGTGAGGGTATGTCAGGGTTTGAAGCCCCCCAGGATGTCATGAAGCCACTTAAGATGACTTCTCCATAAGAGCTTTGCTTCATGCAACTGGTTTTTTAGTCTGGCCTGGCAGAACCGGTGGTGGCTGGTAAGTGGTATTATTATTGCAGACTGTCAGTTGTTAGCTGGCTAATTTAGAGAACGGTTTGGATTGCACAGGAAATTCACTTCAGTAGAAGGCTTACTGCAGAGATCATAAGAATCAGAGTACAGCCAAGGGCACAGAGATGAATTAGGCTCAGGCCTTATTCCACTTGCTCTGCTCTTGTATAGACCTGTGGTCGTGCATGCAAAATTGTATTTTGGCATCCCAGAGTGTTTGATAAAAGAGTGCCACAGCTGTCTGCTTTTTAGCCTGTTTAGTTCAGTCCCTGCTGGCCCTGGCCCAGAGCTGTGGTGTTCCTGGGCTGCTGTTTCTCAGAAGAGCTGCATGGGAGCACTGAGACAAGAGGCTTGTTGTGCGGCTCAGATCAGTGGTGGCTGCAAGCAAAGACGATGATAACATCCTTCTGTTTTGTTTTCACTCTGTTCTAAATGGTACTTTAGGATTTTATAACATGGCAGTGTTCTTAGGAAAGCTTGACTTAAGGTATTTATTCTGAGGGTTTTCAGGACCTTCTATGAGTCAATTCAGTATACCAGAAGGATGGATGACCTGACAGGAATGGAGTTGGTGGGCAGACCTATGCACTAGTAGACTCTGTCATCTTGTACCAGTGACTTCCCTCTCTCTCTCTCTGGGACTCTTGAGTTGGGGCAATTTGGACTTGACTTGCACTTGGGCTATTTGGTGCCAGAACATAGGGTTGTAAAGGCTGTGTTCTACAATGATGTGGAGCTCTGAAGAACTCCTTCCTGCTCCTGAGTTGATGTGGGTCAGTTCACTTCCATGAAGTAATATGTGCAAAGTGCTTACAATATCTTGGACCTGGGAGGGGCCACTGTGGGGGGATAGTGACTATTGTTAACACTGAAACTGTAGCGCTGTCCTTTCCTTCCTGTCCTAGAGTACACACAGATGCATATTTCTCATAATTGTGGATGTGAAGAACAAAGCCTGTGGCTGACCTGTGTGATCTTAGGAAGGGGTAACTTTGCTTTGATGGTTTTTGGTAGAGTACAATTCTGTAAGCTGAACTGAAACTAAACACTATGTCTATACATTTCTGCAGCATGGCTTTTTATTACTTGTGCCTATCCTGGGGCTCAACCTCAAGGGCTTTGAGCTCTTCTTTTAGGTTTTTGGTTAGGGCTGGCACTCTACTATTGAGCCACACTTCTCAATTTCCAGCTTGTTCTCATCAACTGTAGATTAGAGCTTCATAGACTTTCTCGCTCTGGCTGGCTGGCTTTGACTCTCAATCCTCAGATCTCAGCCTCCTGAGTAGCTAGGATTATAGATGTGAGACACCAGTGCCTGGCTATCCTAACTAATGTTATCAGGAAGGAAAGCTGTGTTGTTCACTAAGCAGGAGAAAGAGAGAACTTGAGAGAACTTGGCATGAGAAGGAAGGCTTCATTCCTTCCCTAGTGTTTAGTAGACCTTTCCGTTTTTCAGGTACCAGAGATGAAGAGTCCAGCCAACACGACCCTTGCTTAGTGGGGTAAGGCAGACATTAGGTTATAGAAATAAAGATTTTAATTATAGTTGTGGTTAACAGTGAGAGAAGTACTGTCTATAATATGTAGGATCTGTATGTGCTGGGAGACCAAAAAAAGTCCCCCTGGGGGAAATGGCTTATTGCTTGTGGTTTGTAGGAGGAGAAGAGAGGCCAAGGGAGTGGGAGGGGAGGAGGGAGAGGAAGGTCTCCACCCAATGCCAGTCTGAGCAGCAAGAAGTGTGGGCTATGTGTGCTGATAGAAAGTTTTGGTGGATTGTGGTTTGGGAGGGGGTAAAGTAAGCTGGGCACTCTCTTTGCCTCTTTGGGGGATGTCTTTTCCTAGATAGCTTGTGGTTTGTTCCCCACTTCCCATGGGCCTCTGTTCTAGTGTTTCTTACTAGAGAGACCTTCCTCCCTGCTGGAGTTACATCATCCCTTTTTCTGTTACTCTCAAGTACCTGCTGCTGCCCTACAGACCCTTGGCTTTCTTTTCTTATTTGTTTGTGGTAGATGTTTTCTTAGCACAATGTGAGCTCAGTCCCTTGGGGGGCTGAGGAGACAGTGAAAAGGGTGTTTCTGTTCTCCCTGCCAAATTAGGAAGGGCCTTCATAAGTACTTGTGGGGTTAATTAGGAATTTGCCTTGGTTATGGTTTTTGTTTTCTTTCCTTCTTTCTTTTTCTTTTTTTTCTCACTCCTTTCGTCTTCCTTTCCTCCATCCTTCCCAGTCTCTCTTTCTTTCTCTCTCTCTCTTTCTTCTGTTATTTCTTTGCCACGCCTAGGCCATTACTCAGGGCCTGAATGCTGTTTCTTAGCTTTATTGCTTAAGGCTGGTGTTGTAGTATTTGAGCCACATCTCTGTCTCTAGCTTTTGTTTTTTTTCTTTTTCATTTTTATTGTCAAGGTGATATGCAGAGGGGTTACAGTTACATATGTAAGTAGTGAGTATGCTTGTCAAACTTGTTACCTCCTCCCTCATTTTTCTTCCACCTTCCCTCCTCAACCCAGTTCCCCCCCACCCTGAGTTGTACAGTTAGTTTACAACATATAGTCTTGTAAGTATTGCTGTTGCATTGGTTCGATTGTACCCGTTGTCTCAACATATTCATGTTCCCCCTTCCTTCCCTAATTCAGACAAACATATATACAATACCCAGGGGCACCAAAATCAAATACAGTGACAACAGGGGCTAACCCATGGGGAAGATAAACAAAAGAAAAAAGAAATAATTTCACATAGTATGTTAAAAATGACAACAACAATGATAAACTGCTGGTTTCCATATCTTGGAGTTAGTTCATTTCACTTAGCATCATCTCATGTGATAATATGTACATAGCTATTGAGCTATTGTGATCATCTGCTAGGACTGTTCTAGACATGTACTAATTATTACCAATGAGGGAAACTGTAGAGTCTATGTTTCTTTGGGTCTGGCTCATTTCACTTACTATGATGTTTTCCAAGTCTTTCCATTTCCTTATGAATGGAGCAATGTCATTCTTTCTGATAGAAGCATAGAATTCCATCGCGTGTATATATAGCACAATTTCTTTTTTTTTGCCAGTCCTGGGCCTTGGACTCAGGGCCTGAGCACTGTCCCTGGCTTCTTTTTGCTCAAGGCTAGCAATCTGCCACTTGAGCCACAGCGCCACTTCTGGCCATTTTCTATATATGTGGTGCTGGGGAACCGAACCCAGGGCCTCATGTATATGAGGCAGGCACTCTTGCCACTAGGCCATATCCCCAGCCCATCTTGATCCATTCATCTTCTGAGGGGCATCTGGGCTGGTTCCATATTTTAGCTATGGTCAGTAATGCTGCAGTGAACATGGTCTTGTTGGTGATCCTGTGGGTAAATACCCAAAAGTGGGGTTCCTGGGTCATAGGGGAGCTCTATGTTTAGCCTTTTGAGGATCCTCCTTACTGCTTTCCAGGGTGGTTGAACAAGTTTACACTCCTTCCATCAGTGTAGTATTCACTTTTGGCCATACCCCACATGTATCTGTTGTTATTAGTTTTCTTGATAAAGGACATTCTTCATGGGGTGAGGTAGAATCTCAAATGTTTTTATTTGCATTTCTTTTATTGCCAGGGATGTTGAACACTTCTTCATGTGGCTCTTTCCTTTTCAGAGAAGTTTTTCTTTAAGTCTTTAGCCCACTTACTAATGGGGCAATTGTTTCTTTGAGGATTTGTTCTGGGGGAACTTAATTTTTTGATTTCTAAGTATATTTTAGATATGTGGCCTTTGTCTGTTGTATGGCCGGTGAAGATCTTTGATTTGTTGTATTTCTGGGTCTTTATTAAGAAAGTTTAGACCTGTGCCAAGGAGCCCTACTGTTTCTTCCTGCAGTGTTTTCAGGGTATCTGCTTTTACCTCGAGATCTTTAATCCATTTGGAATTGATTCTGGTACGGGGTGATAAGTAAGGATCTAGCTTTAGTTTTTTACAGGTGTTTAATCAATTTTTCCAGCACCATTTGTTGAGGAGGATGTCTTTTTTCCATTATAATTTTTTGTCTCCCTTATCAAATATTAAGTGGCCATAGGTCTGTAGGTTCATTTCTGGGTCTTCAGTTCTATTCCATTGGTCCTCAGGCCTGTTCTTGTGTGAGTACCAAGCTGGTTGTTGTTGTTGTTTGTTTGTTTTTTTAACTGTAGTTTGTAGTAGAGCTTAAGGTTTGGTATTGATATTTCTCCAGCACTGTTCTTCCTGCTAAGGATTTGCTGTCCGGGGTCTTTTGTTGTTCCATAAGAATTTTTGGATTGCTTCCTGTATTTCATTAAAGAATGGTTTTGGGATATCGATGGATATTGCATTGAATTTGTCCGAAAGCCTTTGGCAGTATCACCATTTTCACGATGTTAATCCTCCCAATCCAGGAACATGGGAAGTTTTTCCACTTCTTTAGATCTGCTTTAATTTCTTTTTTCATTTTTTAAAGTTTTCACCATAGAAGTCTTTCACTTCTTTGGCTAAGATTATTTCTAGGTACTTTTTTTTTTTTCTGAGGCTATTACAAAAGGAGTTGCTTCCCTGATTTCAGCCTCACTCTTTGCTTTGTTGGCAAACAGAAAAGCCATTGCTTTTTGAGGATTAATTTTATATCCTGCTACTTTGCCAAAGTTTTGGATCAGCTCAAGTAACTTGGGAGTAGAATCTATGGGGTTCTTTAAATACAAGATTATGTCATTTGCAAAGAGAGAGAGTTTTACTCCATCTTATCCTATTTGGGTCCCATTTATATTTGCATCTTGCCTTATTGCTCTGGCTAGGAAATTCTCCAACTTTAATTTGGAGAGTCTCATGGAATTTCCTGCTTAGGTTGATTTCAAATTGCACTCATCAGATCACAGCCTCTCCTGTAACTGGGATTATAGGTATGTGCCAGTGGAACCTGCCTTTTCATTTCTTTTTCAAATTTGGATGAGACTTTCAGTTAAGCTGCTGGTAGAGAGGGAGTTGGCGTAAGGGTACCACTCACATGCCAGATCAAATTGTTCTTTTATTTTTTTTGTCTTTGCAATACTGAGGTTTTGAACTCAGGACTTTAAAGCAGGTGCTTTACTACTAAGCCACTCCTGTAGCTTACACTGGTTATTTTGGAGCTGGGATCTAGTTTTTTGCCAGGACACATGCCCAGACCATAATCTGCCTATTTTAGGATTCTTACCTTAGCTGGGATGACAGATGTATGCATGTCATTGTGCTCAGCTATTGGTTGTGAGTATGACCAGGCTGTCTTTGAACCATGATTCTCTAGATCTCACCTTCCCAAGTAGCTACAATTATAAATATGAGATACCAGAGTCTGGCTGTCTTTTTTCCACCTAAAGGTAGTACGAATAGAAAAGATTGATTTTTCTTCTTTTTAAAATGACAATGTTAGACAAGCCAGAAGACAGCAACTGGGAAAATGTTTTAGTGCAGATGCTTTTTCCTTTATGATGGAGTTCCATTCTGATAAACCCATCATAAACTGAAAAATATCCTTAGATTAAAAATATATGGGACATACCTGGCTCACCCACCACACATCCTTGCTTGGCACCACAGTAGGCTATGGGATGTTGATTGTTTCCCTTGTGACTGCCTGGCTGCCTGGAAGCTGTGGCTCACTATCCCTGGCCAGTGCTTGCCTATCACTAGCGTGGCAGATAGAATTTCAAGCTTTGAACTACACTTCCTACTGAGTGAGTATCACTTTGGCATCTCTGTTAAGCCAAATGCTATAAGTTGAATCATTCCAAGTCAAAGATTGTTCACATTTCTTTAAAAAAATTTAAATAGCCCTATTTATACTTTCTGTTTTCCTTTGGTAGTGCTGGGGTTTGAACTTAGGGTCTTGTGCTTGCTAGGCAAGTGCTCTGCCGTTTGAGCTTTGGTCCTTTTTGCTTTAGTTCATATTTTTATATTAGCTCTTATTTTTTGTTGGATTACTTTAGGGCCTTGATTCTCCTACCTATGCCTCCTCTGAAGCTAAAATTACAGGTCATTGCCATCACATACAGTTGATATGGGGGGGGGTCTTGCTAACTTTTTGTCTTGGCTGGCTTTGAACTTGCATTGTCTATAGCTCTGCCTCCACAGTAGGTGGGATAATAGGAATAATCATCATCATGGCAGCATATCCAGCCTCCCTGCCTTACTACTGTATTTAACTTAAAAACAAAATCAAGTCCGTGAACAGTGAATGTTGAACAGATTTTTGGCTAAATTTTAGCATATTTAACCCCTCTAGAATGATTGTTTTTATGGAAAGAACCTTTAAAACAATTTAGACTGCCTCTTTTTACCTCTTGGGGAAAGATCTGAGGCTGGGATCAAAACTTCACCAATGGAAAAATTTGAGGGTGACACTCAAAAAACAAACAATTTGGTAGCAGCACTGTTGGATCTGAGTCTCTGTATATCAATAATTAGAAAGGGCTAGTAATTCAGAAAAATTTTTCTGAACCTTTTTGACTGTTGGGATTAAACCAACTGCTATTAAAAAATGAACAGTATCTGTGCTTGTGCAAGAGATTGTATGTCAGATAGTCACAGGTATGGCAGTTGGAGTTCTTGGAGACTTCTATAAGAACTTCCTGTCTATCACTATCTATGTGATTTTGCACAAGTTCCCTAACCCCTTACTATTTATAAGTTGACACCATTGATGCTGTTACTAAGCACTATAGAGTACATCATAATTTTCCCCACAGTTGCCAAACTGTAATCTCCTCCTGTGCTTGTTAAAAAAACCAAGATTCTCTGGCTCCACCCAGACTTGCTGGTTCAGATCTTAGAGATGGGAAGGGCCTGGGAACCTTGATTTAGGTAGGGAATGCACACCTCGGGGTTTGTGAGCCTGGCCAGGTTTCATAGGAACTCAGGAAGATTTGCAGCTATATAATAGCATAGGAATAGTATAAGATATTAAGCTGGCTTGGCTTTCTTTCTTTCCCTTGAGAAAGCCTCTCTGATTCTGTCTCTGCTCTTCATTTTACAAAGTAACAGGGCCAATGAAGTGTCAATCCTCACTTAGTCTTGGCAAGACTTTGAGGCCGAAGCCCATCTGATACTGTTGTGGTGGTTGGTGACTATGGAGATAGTGGCTCCCTATCACATGAGAGATTCCCAGGCTTGATGCATCTGAGGGTAGGTTTGCAGAGCTGCTCTTCCCTTGGCTGAGCTGGGAACCAGGAAGCAGTGGCCTACTCCACTGCACTCAAGACAGTGTGTTCTTCATCAGCTATTCAGGAAAAACAATTTGCTTGTTTCCACACAAATCTTCAGGTTCATTTCTCCTCTCTGGCCCAGGCAGTTATTAGTCATTTCCCCATCAGTGGCAAAGGATGACAAACATTTACATTTTGAATTCCAGGGCTGCAGTTTAGAAAGTGTTACATTTGGGGGTACACAGCCCTTTGTGGAGTCTGAGGTTCATATTTTCAGTTAGTTGCTATTGTACATGCCACATGGGTGGGCTTGTATTGGCTGTATACATATGACCCTATGAAGGGGCAGATGGAAGGAACCTGGCTCTCAGTGGCAGTGGGCTTCTTGTCCTTTTTATGTCTCTTGGGAACTGAGCTATGGGATAAGCTTAGACCTTCAGCTTTCTTTACTGGCTTCTTTTATTGTTCTGTTTTCCTTTTTTTTCTTTTTATACTTATAAATCTGTATGTTGGGAGAGGCTGTAGGTGGAATTTCACATCTTCTTGTTAGAGATAGTTGTGAGGATTGCAGGCATAGCTACAGAATGATAGCCTGTCTGGTGAGAGGCCCCGGAGGAGGAGTAATTGGTGAAGAACAGCCATGGGCCTGCACACTGGAATCATTTTGACAGGAGGAGAGAGAGCCTACCTCAGACATTTCTAAATTGCAGAGAGAGGGTGTATAATAAAGACCAAGTTAGATCTACAAACAAGCTCTCTGTTTAAGGAAGCAAATGAAGAAACCCCAGCTCCTCCCTTCTCTTCAGACATATAACACACACACACACACACACATGCCTGTGAAGCAAGATGGGCAATTTTGTTAAAGACCCGTACTTAAAGCTGTAATTGTTTATGTAATTATGTCTATAATTATCTAGAATGTGGTCCTAAGATTTTTTTTTCTTCAGAGAGTTTTAATGATACCATGTGTTATCATCTCCCCACATTTTCTAACCTTTCTGAAAATGAGTCTCCTGTGTCACTCCACCTCTTGGAAACTCCTGCGACACTGAACAAAGGATGGAGCTTCTTTTTAGGACTTAAAATCACTTGGAGAGTGACTCAGTAGGTTGATATAGGTGGAATACTGCACTACTCTCCTTTTGGTTATTCACATTCTGCTTGTATTCATGACTGGATGTTTATTTACAAGCTGTTTTAGCTCTATTTGCCTGTTATGTTTTAAGTTTTAGAGGCTTTGGAACTCTCTTTTCATTGCTGTTGCAATGTTTGTTAATCTTTCATTCCCACCCT
The DNA here is from genome assembly GCF_023159225.1 of Perognathus longimembris pacificus. Taxonomy (NCBI): domain Eukaryota; kingdom Metazoa; phylum Chordata; class Mammalia; order Rodentia; family Heteromyidae; genus Perognathus; species Perognathus longimembris. Next base: position 32,570,684 of record NC_063162.1, read on the forward strand.
ATCTCCATTCCTCAGCTCTGAACAACTCATTTGGGGAGGTTTCCTCAATGACAAGAGAAGGACTTTTCCCTCTATGGGATGGAGACAGGGCTTGCAGGGTACACTGGAGGAGGCAAAGGTGATATGCCTGAGCATAATTGCACAAGAGGATGCAAGTCAGTGTGGTGGATCCCCACGAAGATCCTGGGAGGATTACACATGGACTTTGAAGCTTAGGCAAGAGCTGACATGAAACAACTTCTGCTTTACGAGAATCTCTTTGGTCCTGTCTGAAGAGTGGACTGAGAACAGCAGCTGCTGATCACAGTTTTTCCTCCTTTACCCCTCCCTACTGCATAAGACCCTTGCTTCTGTGTTACTTTTTTGGAAGTCACCAGAGCATGCTTGCTTTATCTTTCTTCTTTCTTCTCACTTGCCTAACTTGAGTGTGAACTCCGCAGGGCAGTCAGTGGTTTTGTCTTTTCCCATTCCAGTGTTACCACTACTACTTTAGCAGCACTAAACAAGGGATTGAAATTCTCATCACCAATAAGGGACAGCAGACATTGTGCGTTTGGAGTCCATGCTGTTTGTCACATCTCAGCCAAGAACGAACCACGCAAACCTATTTGAGAAGAAACAAATTGAAATATGTGGAAGTCATGTTCAAGTTTGAATATTCTTCAGAGTAGCAATCCTATGAAAGGAAAAAGCCGAGGAGCTGTTTCAGTTTCAGAGATGTGACAGCAGTGGACTGTTTGTGACCCTGTGCTGGAGCCATTGCTGGGAAGAGGAAATTGTTGTCAAGGACTTGTAGGCAACAGGTGAAATGAGTGTATGCAAGAGGCAGGGCTACATCTCCTGTAGCTATTCGGATAAATTGTCAGTGTTTGTCAGCTTCAGGTCATGGCAGTAGCTAAAAATCTAGAGATAAAAGCCCAACATTGGGACTTAAGAAGTCTGACTTTCAATCTGTGTATCTGTGGTTTGTTTACAGAAGGTGTAGTTTTAGAAGTAGACATGCTCTGGCTGTTATATAACTTTGAACCTGAGCAGCAGTCTCAGTGTGAATGATTCTGCTAGACCAGGAGGGATGTGCTCAGGCTGCCTCTGGAAGGAGATTTAGATTTAAAAAACAAAACAAAACAAAACAATGTTGAGAGGAAAGTATAGATGGAGTGTTTTTTGTTCATATTGCCTTTCTTACTGGCTTCCTCTTGGTGGTCAGATTACATTGAAATCTCAGAGGAAGAATGAGTAACTCATAATATGGTTTTAGGAAGAAGATATAGCTCTGAAGAAAAGTAAGCTAACTTTTCTAATTTTTCATTTTAAAATTTTATTCTAAAGGTGATGTACACGAGTCAGGTGATGAGTATGTTTCCTTTTGAACAGTGTCACCTTCTCCCTCATTCTCTCTCAGTTAATTTCCAGAGTAGTGTCTAGAGGGTTTCACTGCTGAATTGATTCACCCTTTGTCCCACCATTTCTGTGCTGCTCCTTCCCCTCTCCAAATCAGATAAACTTATATACAAGACAAAGGGTACAGAAATCATAAGCAGCAACTGAAGGGAATAAACCAAAGAAAAAAGAAAAAGAATTGCAAACAGTACAATAAAATACTTCTTGCTTCCATTTCATTTTGATAAGCATCATTTTATATGTTCATATGCTCATAGCTGTTGAGCCCTTGTGATCCTCTCCTAAGGATATCTTCCTTTATTCTCACTGTATGAATGTTTAGACTTCTGTTTCATTAATCATGTCCAGGTGTGATTATTTGTCTTTTACTATCCATTGGGTTGTAGATCCATAGGCACATTCTAATTATTACAAATGAGGGAAACCATGTTTTTTTTGGGTCTGGATTACTTTGCTTATTGACAGCAGGTTTAGTCCAGTTTCTTCTGGCTGGTCTCAGTGACAGTGATGATAGAGCTTCATAAAGTGACTCTGAACTTCCCACAAGCCTGGAGATCCCTCATCAAATCTTGCTCTTCCAAAGAAAGATTTACAATTACATACCCATATATCTTAATCATGAAAACTGGAAAATAATTTCAAAGCATTTTAAAAGAGCAGTTCTTGAAGATTTTCCAGATTAATCCCAAAGTAATAAGCCTAAAGTAAGACCATAATTCAAGTATCTCAATGTTTTGACCCATTTCTTAGGGTAGATGGAGGAAAGAGATTAGTCTGGGCTTATGCTAGCCAAGGTGGAAGGGGACTTGAGCCAGAAACATAATGAAATTATGCTCATTTACATGAATATTTCTCAGGATATCAATAATGTGTCAAAATCTTAAATTTAAAATGTAATGTTAATTATGTAGAAGTGGAAAAATACTGAGTGTGCACATGCATGCATCAGTGTGTGCATGTGCACAAGGAGTCTTGCAGTGTTTTGAGGACAAGTTATTACCCATTTGATTTAGCTTTTATTTTTATTTGATTTATTTAAATGTGAGATATTCATGCATCTTTCTTTATATATGCTTTAGCTTCCCAAGTATTTTATACTTCATCTCAATTTCAGTAAATATCTACAAACAGAATGAATAGCAGCTAGTTGGTGGGAATTTCTGTGTTTTTTTTTTTTTTTTTTGCCAGTCCTGGGGCTTGAATTCAGGGCCTGAGCACTGCCCCTGGCTTCTTTTTGCTCAAGGCTAGCACTCTACCACTTGAGCCACAGTGCCACTTCCAGCTTTTTCTATATATGTGGTACTGAGGAATCCAACCTAGGGCGAACACTCTACCACTAGGCCATACTCCCAGCCCGTTGGTGGGAATTTCTAAGAATTCATCCAGAGTCTCTGAATTTCAGTAAGAAACAAGATGAAGATTTAAAGGAAAAGATCGAAACCCTTCAACAGATGAAGCTTGGTTTTCCATATATTATATGATTAGTATAAACCGGATTAAAATTATTATTATTACTTGCTGCTATAGGGACATGAACTCAGGGACTCAGGCTCTGGCGTGGCTTTTGTGTTCAGGGATGGCGCTCTGCCACTTGAGCCACACCTCCACTTCCAAGACTGTTGCTGATTAGTTGGAGATAAGCGTCATCTTCAGACTTGTCTGCTCAGGCTGGTGCAAAATCTCAGTCCTCAGATCACTGAGATTATAGGGGTGAAACACGGACACCCAGATTTAAGCTGTATAATTAAAAGAGCCATTTAGCATTTTTAATAACTCAAGAGAAGAGAGAAAACCAGTCTTATCTCACAATGCCATCAGTTTGCTCTATAACTAGATTATGTATAATTAAAGATAATGTAGCAAATTCTTGTTATCTCTTTCAAACTGTGAAGCAAGGTATGGTTTTGTGTAATGTTACTACTGCTTATCTATTACAATAAAATAAGATTATCTGAATAGATGAGGAAATACCTGTCATACATATGTATTTAGTTGTTAAATACTAAGTCTGTTTGTAACTGAACTTTTAGTAGTATTCCAGTAATGATGCAATGGTGAAACTTCCTTGTCATTCCTATTGTTTTTTGTTTATTTTTTTCTTTCTTGGATGGTACTGGAGTTTGAGCTCAGGGGTTCTTATGCTTGCTAGGCAGGCACTCTGTCATATGAGGAACTCTACTACTCTAGCCTTTTGTTTTGGTTATAATTCAGATAGGGTCTCAGGTTTCTGCCCTTTTTGAGTGGCCTAAACTGCGAGTTTCTTATGCTTCTATATAGCTGTGATAGGGCAGGTGCATACAACCATGCCCAGCTTTTTACTAGTTGAGATGTGTCTTGAGAACTTTTTGTCTGGGTGGCCTCGCACCACACCAAGTTCTTCTCTGTCTCCCTGCTAACTTAGACTACAAGTGTGAGCCACTTTACCTTACTCTTTCTTTTAGTATTTATTAGGTTCTGAGCACCATCCTAAATGCTTTGTATTTCTATAATTTAATTTTCCCAAGAACTTTTTTTTCCCAGTTTTGATAATTAAACCCTAGGTCCTCTAACACTTGAGCCTTAGCCCCAAGCCTTTCTCCCAAGAACTTTTAAAATGTGGATATTTGAAGCTTCATTTCACAAGTGACAAAACCAATTTACAGCAAATACTTTACCCCAGAAATGATGGCTAAGATTTGAATATAGGTTTTGTTTCCAAAGCTTTTATTTATTTTTAAAAATAATCTCAGTGGCTTTATTAAAATCGCCTCTCAGAAGGTAAATGTTCATCACGTATACTCATGAAAATCAGGTCTTCTGACAGTGTTAGCAAACTGTGTAGATAAGATGAAAGGATAACCTGATTAACTGATTTTATGTAAAGGATAACCAAGAGAAGATAACAAGTGTTGATAAGAATGTTGGGGAAACTGGAACTCTACTGTGTTTTTGGTGAGAATGGAATGGTAACAAAGATTATGATAGTTCCTTAAAAATTTTAAAATAGAAGTGCTGTGTAACTCAACAGTGTAGTTTCCACTTACATACCCCCAAGAAGTGGGAGCAGGATTTAAAAAGAAGTATTTGCCTACTATATTCACAGCATCATTATTCATAATAAGAAAGAGGTGAAAGCATCCCCAGTGTTAATTACTATATGAATGGAGGAACAAACTATGGTGTATATATGCACACAATGAATTATTACATGGCCTTAAAAGGAAAGAAAACTAATAAGGGATGAGAGAGAAAGACTGGGAGGGAACAAAGGAAGGGTGACATTGTCCAAAAAGAAATGTAGGCTGAGTCCTGGTGCTTGGACTCTGGGCCTGAGCACTGTCTCTGGCTTCTTTTTGCTCAAGGCTAGCACTCTACCACTTGAGCCACAGCGCCCCTTCTGGCCATTTTCTATATATGTGGTGCTGGGGAATCGAACCCAGGGCTTCATGTGTACGAGGCAAGCACTTGCCACTAGGCCATATTTTCAGTCCCCAAGTTTTAATATTTTTAATGGAGAAATTTAGTATTTGTGGAATCAGGGATGGGCTATATAACATAGGTTTGAAATTTCAGCCAATCAGGATTCTAAGTGATCAATATGGACTACCCCAAACTTAAAAGACAGAATTTGTCTTTTAAGTTACTGTCTTTAAAAGCCTATCTATAATTTAAAATATGCTGCTTATGACAAGTATTTGTAACACTGTTTAAAGACATTTACATAATAGTACAGAATTACATAAAAAGTATTTTTCATAGACTATACACATGCACACCACACAATTAGGACATTAGGGAAAGGTATACTTGACTAAAAGAGTAAATAGAATATGCAATAGCCCTAAAAATTGGCTTTTGATTATGATTATTGAATAAACCTTGTTACTAAAAACAAAAAAACAAACAAACAAAAAAGAAATGTAGGCTGGGTGATGGTAGCTCATGCTTGTAATCCTAGCTACTCAGGAGGCTGAGTTCAAAGCCAGCCCAGGCAGGAAAGTCTGTGAGACTCTTATCTCCAATTAATTACTCAAAAAAGTAATAAGTGACACTGTGGCTCAAGTGGTAGAGTGCTCACCTTGAGCAACATAGCTCAGGGATATCACCTTTATAATAATAATAAAAAATTTAAGATGATGATTTTGGTCACAAAAATTCAGACTATATCAGATACACAAGACAGGACTTCAGTAATATTCCAAAGAACATGTCATTTTGTGCCAGAAGATTCAAACTGCACTCAAGTTATAAAATAAATAGTCCCAATGAATTTAGTTACTTGGTACTGACTATTTGGATTTTGAGCTTCTGTCTGCTGAAGATGGTTTTGGTTGTAATAAAACTGATAGGGAGGGCTGGGGATATAGCCTAGTGGCAAGAGTGCCTGCCTTGGTATACCCGAGGCCCTAGGTTCGATTCCCCAGCACCACATATACAGAAAACGGCCAGAAGCGGTGCTGTGGCTCAAGAGGCAGAGTGCTAGCCTTGAGTGGGAAGAAGCCAGGGACAGTGCTCAGGCCCTGAGTCCAAGGCCCAGGACTGGCCAAAAAAAAAACAAAAACTGATAGGGAATGAGTAGACCAAGAAAAGGGACATTGTACTGGGAGAGTGAAAGGAAGGACAGCCAGTAAAGGTGTGCTCTGATGTGAACTGCTCACTCTTCTGGGCCCTTCTGAGAAGGTGTGTTATTATGAGTTAACTCACTGTGTGGATGTACTGGAAATGCTAGAGAGGCAGAAAGGGGACTTCCATACCTTAGCTCCAGTCCTTCCCAGGACAGGGCCACCTAGCATATTAACCTTCTCACACTCTGTGTTCATTCCCAGTGACATCTATGCCACAGTGTCAGGGAGAAAGCAAAGCAAATTTAGTCTCGCTGAGGTGAGGTCAACATCTGTGAGCAGCTGGCCGTGGACAGGAGGACTTAAGGCATCTCATGAGACTCCTGGGTCTTTGCTTCTTTTCTCTTTGTGATTGGATATTGGGAGGGGAAAACGAAGAGAGAGTGAAGGAAGGGGTGATACCTGACTTGTGGAACAGTAACCCTCTGTACATCACCTTTTTCATTTTAAATCTGTATTTATTTAAAATTTTTATTTTTTTAATGATATGTAAGTAGTTGTACAAAGGGGTTCCAATTAAACATGTCAGTTTGTAAGAACAATGCATCTTGGTCAATGTCCATTGTTCTTCTCCATCCATCTTTTCATGAATGATCTTGAAGATACTGCAGAGTAAAATAAGCCAGTCATAAAAGGAAAAATATCATTTTGAGTCTATTCAAATGAAGTACCTAGGTTAGTTGTTTGTAGAAATGATAAGTAGAATGGTGGTTTTCAGTGGCCAGAGCAGTGAGGACTTGTATAATGGCACAAAATTCTGTTTGGGATGATGATGTAGTTCTGGTGATGTGATGGTATGATAATGGTTGCACAGAATGTGATTGCTACAGAACTACATGCTTAAAAATGATTGTTTTATGCATTGTGCTACATGTGACAATTTTTTTTTTAAAAGAGCAATGAAATGATGGGCTGTGAACTCTGCCCTCAGAAGGATAAAAGGGATGCTACTACTAATTTACTCATTGATTCTACCACACTTACACAGCCTGACTGGACAAACAGGGCATTTGGAAGTCACTGAGATGTGGGGTTTTATTCTTCACATTGTCAATTTGCTGGAAGTTTGCCTACTTGTCATTCTGTCCAGTTCAAGTTGAGTGACTTCTCCTGGAAACAACTTCCCTGTAGGATGATCAGCATAGTTTTACTCTGAGTGTTCTTAGCAACAGTTCTTGGCCTGAGTGGAAAAGCAAGATTCAGAAATTACATGGAACTCATATTCTGATGGGTAAACAACCTGTAACCAAAAGTCTTGCTTGGCAGTTAAGCTCGGTGTTAGGTGTAGGTGGATGAATCATCTGCTGTGAACTTGTCAGTGGAAGGATCTGGAATGTATTCATTCATTCATTCATTCACATTCATTCATTCATTCATTCCAGTTCCGGCTGGCCTGGAACTCCCAGTCCTCCTGCCTCAGCCTCTAAATTCTGGGATTATAGGTGTGTGCCACCACACCCAGCTCAGGATCTGGATCTAAAATTGAATACCCACTGCCATGGGATCTCACTAGTTCCCTTCAGCTCTGTGTAGGACAGTTCAACAAGATAAAATGGGAAAGCTATGGTCTTTTTTTTTTTTTTTTTTTTTTTTTGCCAGTCCTGGGCCTTGGACTCAGGGCCTGAGCAATGTCCCTGGCTTCTTTTTGCTCAAGACTAGCACTCTGCCACTTGAGCCACAACGCCACTTCTGGCCATTTTCTATATATGTGGTGCTGGGGGAATCGAGCCCTGGGCTTCATGTATAGGAGGCAAACACTCTTGCCACTAGGCCATATTCCCAGCCCATGGTCTTATCTTTAAAGTTAAGGGTCATGTGGACTACAATGCTTATGAAGATGGGTCTCCATGGTTCTTGTTAGCCAATAGTCATTTTTGTTGTCATTGTGCTGGGTAGTAGCAGTGCAGAAGTGAGTGGTGCTAGTGGTCTAGTGCAGGGCAGTCCCATCTTCGGCACCTTGCTATTTGTAGATATGAAAAGTCCAGCAAGGGGTATTGGGAGCATCTGACAAACTTTCCCCTAAGTTGGAGGAGAGACGTGTGAGGGAGCCAGAATTCCACTAGTTAACAATGGTTCAAGTGAGCCTTGGTGAGGTTTGCATTGTGGACCAAAGTGTTAGGACATTGGAGAGTTCTGTTCTCACTTTTTAGTGGGGACAAGAGGGTCGAGGTAAGTTAGGATGACTTTTTCCTATCCACCTCCCTGAGGGCACCACTTCCATGCTAGGAATGGATCCCTAGGCCGGTGAGTGCCAGAGAATTACTCTACCAGTGAGCTTCATCCCTAGCCCCTATTCTCTTCCTAAGGTTCACTTTTAGTAATGAGTGGAGCTGGAATGGAACCCGGGGATAGGAGAGGAAGGCTGTTGCATGTTCCTGCCTAAAGCAGATGGTAATAATACTAGTTGTCATGCAAGGAGGGTTGCCTGGATGCCAGAAGCCTTACATGCTTGGTCCTCACAGCTGTTCTGGGAGCCCTAGGTGGGCAAGATAACTGGCACTGTTTTGTAGCTGAGGACCTCCAGGGTCAGGCAGGCCATGCAGTTGACATAGCTCATAGTGAATAGATCGGGATGGTAGCCTCGTTCAGGTGATAGAGGAGGGGTATAATTTTTCCTTCTTCGGATATTTGATAGCTCTTGTCCATTATCAGCTCGGCTGGCCTGGATTGTGAGGAAAGGGCCTGTCAGAGTACCCCATTACTTGGGTGGGTGGTATTTGGGACTGGTGGAGAGGTGGCAGCAGAGTGCATAATGTGACTGTTTAAGCTGCACGTTGGTGTTTACTGATGCAAATAGGTTCAGCTAGTCTGCTAGGCATTTGGCTGGGGATAAAGGACAGCTATGAATCAGCAGAGTGCTTTTTGTGATATTTACTTTATATAAGCCCAGTGCTTAGCAATATAAGCCTGCTTGATGACAAAGGCAGCGGGACATTTAATGGCAAGACCCATTAAAGTGTACAAAGATGGTCTTTTCACACTATTTGGTAGAGCTGTTCCTGAAGGTCACCATAAAGTACATGTATCACTTCCTTAGAGGGAAGATGGCCAGGGAACCAGCTATGTTGGCTCCTCAGTCCTAATGGGTCCTTTCTGTCATTTCAAGCACTGGACTTAGCATGGAAGGAAAACTGACAGGTGGGGACACTCCCTCCTTTCCTAAAGATAAATTGTTACTGCTTTTTAAATAAAAAAAATTGAATGTATGCACATGGCTTTGAGAAGTTCTTGAAGCAGCATAGAAAGTGGAAAGCTGCCTTTTACTGTGATTCTCCTTTGCCTTTGCCAGCCATTGGCATTTTCCTGATGAGCTTTTCTGTAGATGTGGATGCAAGCATACTGTGTGTGTAATATGCACACTATCTCAACCTTAGCTCTTCTCTTTTAAAATTATTTTTGGAAATACAAATCAACCCATTCAAAATTAGAAATATAGCCAGGCACAAGTGGCTCACATTTATAAACCTAGTTTCTCAGGAGACGGAGATCTGGAGGATTGCAGTTCAAAGTCAGCCTAAGGAGAAATTATGAGTTTTTGTCTTCAAAATAACCAGCAAAAAAGCCAGGCTGGAGGTGTGGTTGAAGTGGTAGAATGACAGCTAAACAAGTAAGCCAAACAAGGTGGAGACCCTGTGGTCAAATGCTAGTATCTTTAAAAATAAATAGCTGCACAGTGTCATTCTATGACATGACCTTAATTCATTTAACCAGCTCCCTATGTAGGCCTTACAGCTTTTATACTGGTATTGATAGGGTACTTTTACATCCATTTCCCACATGTCTTTGTCTATCAGCAGAAAAAACTTCCATGTCAAGGGTGGAGACGTTCACATCTTGGGTGGCTTACTGTTGGGCTTAGTGAAGCTGCATTTTGAGTGTGTATTGTGTAAATGACCAGTCATTGGAGACATTATCTTGATTAATATAGCTTCTCTCCTGCTTGCATTTGTGAGAGGTGTCAAATACATAACATTATATTTAAACATTTGTTTGTAAAATTGAAATGTTTCAAACCAATTTTATTGCAAGGAGGTACATTATAATCATTAATAAAGTGCCTCCCTTCCACCCTGTACCACAGAGTTTTGATTCTGGGCCTTTAACACCCCATTAAAATTGAAGATGTGCTGAATGCCTATGATTTAGCATGAGGGCCATTCACTTTGCTGGGTGATGGAACCTGGTGACCTTTGCAGCGAGGACCGGATCTAGTGTCTGTCAGTGTGAAGTTGTTATCTTTAGAGGATCTCCAGTCTATATAGCTACAGTTCCAAATGGTTCTGTTGGCTTGCACTGTGCCATTTGTGACACATTTCTCTCCCAGCTTCATCCAGGTCAACAAGTCTGGTTGACTTATTAATTTTAATTAATTTCATTAATTATTTATTTATTTATTTAATTAACTTTAAACTTATTAATTTTAGTTGATTTTTGCAAATATTGTTTATATTGTTAGTTCTCACCAGCTTCCTAAAGTTCTACCTTTTTTCCCCAGTACTGGTACTTGAACTCAGGGCCTGGATTCTTTTTTTTTTTTTTAAGTTTTTATTATAAAACTGATGTACAGAGAGGTTACAGTTTCATAGTTAGGCATTGGATACATTTCTTGTACTGTTTGTTACCTTGTCCCTCATACCCCCCTCCCCCCTCCCCCTTTTCCCCCCTGAGGTGTTCAGTTCACTTACACCAAACAGTTTTGCAAGTATTGCTTTTGTTGTTGTTTCTCTTATTTTACCCTTTGTCTCTCAATTTTGGTATTCCCTTTCAATTTCCTAATTCTAATACCAGTATACACGGTTTCCAATATACTCAAATAAGATTACAGAGGTAGTGTAGATACAATCACAAGAAGGTGATACAAGAACATCATCAATAGTAGAAACTACAGATACACATGGGATGTTGAAAGTAGTTACAACTGTGATATAACAATCATTTCCATAAAATGGAGTTCATTTCACTTAGCATCATCTTATGGGATCATAAGGGTATAGCTACTGGGCTCTTGTGATCCTCTGCTGTGACTTGCCTAAACCTGTGCTAATTATTCCCAATAAGGGAGACCATAGAGTCCATGTTTCTTTGGGTCTGGCTCACTTCACTTAGTATAATTTTTTCCAAGTCCTTCCATTTCCTTACAAATGGGGCAATGTCATTCTTTCTGATAGAGGCATAAAATTCCATTGTGTATATGTACCACATTTTCCTGATCCATTCGTCTACGGAGGGGCATCTGGGTTGGTTCCAGATTCTCGCTATGACAAATTGCGCTGCAATGAACATTGTTGTGCTGGTGGCTTTACTGTGATTTTGATTGTGGTTTTTTGGATAAATACCCAAAAGTGGGGTTGCTGGGTCATAGGGGAGTTCTACATTTAGCCTTCTGAGGAATCTCCATACTGCTTGCCAGAGTGGCTGAACCAGTTTAAATTCCCACCAACAATGAAGTAGGGTTCCCTTTTGGCCACATCCCCTCCAACAACTGTTATTGTTAGTTTTCTTGATATATGACATTCTTACTGGGGTGAGATGGAATCTCAATGTTGTTTTGATTTGCATTTCTTTTATGGCCAGTGATGTAGAGCAGTTTTTCATATGTCTCTTGGCCATTCTCATTTCCTCATCAGAGAAGTCTCTTTGTAGGTCTTTAGCCCACTTGATGAGTGGGCTATTGGTTCTTTGCGGTTTTGTTTTGGAGGAATTTAATTTTTTTAGTTCTGCATATATTTTAGATATGAGGCCTTTGTCCGTTGAATGGTCAGGGCCTGGATTCTGTCCCTTAGCTTTTTGTGTCAGCATGCTCTACCACCTGAGCCATACCTTCATGTTTGGCTTTTTGGTGATAATTGGCTTTTTGGCTTAATTGGAGATAAGAGTTTCTCATGTACTTTTCTGCTTGGTTTGGCTTTGAACTGCAATCCTCATATCTTAGACTCCTGAGAATTACAAGCTTGAGCCATAGGCTTCTCAGCTTGATGTGAGGTTGTTTGTAGAAACTGGTACTAAGTTTTCTTTGTGGTTTTTGGCTTTGATGTTTTACCATTTAACCTGGAGTTAGGAACCTGGGCTTTGCCTTGAATCCTGTAAGCTATTATGTTTTGGGACACACCTGGAAACCTTGTGTGGCTTGTACTTCTTTAGTCAGCACTATTAGTATCTATTAAGATGTCCTCTTTTCATTTTTTAAAATTACCTTGCAGTTTTGTTTTGAAAGACCATTTGCTAAAATGTCAGTTTCATTAATGAGTAAACTCTGCTCCTTTTTACTAATTGTTCTTGTCAGGGGTGATCAGAGGAGCATGTGGTTATTTGAAAGTGTGTATGCAGGCTTCATAATGGGATTTGAAGAGGCCTAGAGTAGAGTGCATATTAATAATCAGGGCTGCACTAATATTATCAGATAACCTGTCTTGAACCACAGTAGTCACCAAATTGCTACAGTTCTTTGATCTGATTTTTTGGGGGGAATGAAGAAATGAGAGATTTAATGAGCACCCAAGGGCCCCCACAGTTGTTAGGTAGGAGAGTCAAGGTTGGCTCCAAAGCCCATACCATGGCCTTCTGTACTAGTCTCTAGACTTGTCTGACTTCTCTACCCCTCCCCCCATCTTTTTTTTTTTTTTTTTTTTGGTGCCCATACTGGGAGTTGATCTCAGGACTTGTATGCTATCCCTTGACTTTTTTACTCAAGGCTGGTGCTCTATCACTTGAGCTATAGCTCTACTTCTGCCTTTTTGTAAATATTAGTCTCAGAGACTTTCTGCCCAGGCTGGCTTTGAATCACAATCCTTAGATCTCAACTTCTTCTTTAGTAGCTAGGATTATAGATAACAGCCACCCATTGCTTGGCTTCAGAAGATCTCTTTGAAGTCAGTCATTTTATTTCTATTTTACCTTTGAGGAACTTGAAACTCTGAATTAAATGGCCTAATCATAGACCACTAAGGTCATATAGTGAATGAGAAATCATGTCATCTGCAACCTGGGTTCTTTGTAGTTACTGACGGGTAGTAAATTTAAGGAAGGTTAGGCCTGTCCCACTCATGTAAGGCTAACGTTCCTGGATCCCCACCCACTGAGGTCCACTAGGGACCACAGCAGTTGTGCCATGTGTCAGTGCCACCTCATAGATTTAGTGCCTTCTACTAGATGTCATATTTGCATTCTTAGTTTCAAAGCTTGTCTTATAACATTATATTACATTCCCTCTCATATCAATTTTTAATCTAACAGTAATGAAACTTAACTCTTGTTCATAATTTGGAATAGTTAGAATAATTATGCATGCAAGTCATTTAAATCCAGAATCGCACATGAGAGATAGCATCTTTCTCAATTCCTTGATTTATGGATTTGAAAACACACACACTCACACTGTTTTTCTTGTTCACTAGAAGGCCCAGAGAGCACAAAGCCTTTCTCAAAGTGAAGGTCACAAATTAGCATCTAACTGGATTCAACTCATATCTCTGAACTCAGAGCTGGGGCCCTTTCCTTGAATTACCCATTTGCTTCGGGCAAATGTACTTGAACCCTGTTTATTTCCTAATGAGTGATTTTTTGACCTTTTCAAGGGAGCCATTTGGAAGGGTGACATCATTGAGTTGAAACAGTGTACCGTGGAACTTCAGAACAAGTTTGTGGCTATTTTGGAAAGGTATTTCAAACATGGCATTTTTCTTAAGCAGCCTTTATAACACTGATCAAACTGTTGGCCTCCATGGAACTCGTCTCCTTTTTTCTAGCAGGTTTTTGAAATTCAAACTCTCTCAAAATATAAAGAGATTTAAAGGCATGTAGAATGTACACTGAAGGTTGTCATGGAGGAAAAGATTTTTGTGTGAAGGACAATTTTGATCGAGAGCATGCAGTTGTTGGAGAGTAAGTGTCTGCTGTTCAGAAACGTAGTTGTAAGCTCTGTGGTGAGTCAGTGTAGGGTACAAGAGGTACCATACTCCTGTGTGTCTTTTGTGAGAGATAATTTAAAAGAGATTACTTAGGCTATTTCCCACTATGAGAAGGTGGTCAGAGTAAGTTCTTTACAACTTCTAACCTGTTAAAGCAGCGATTTTGTATGTATCAGTCACATGTACTAAATGTGAAATTCTCCAAGTGGGACAGTTTGTTGTCTGCTTTATTTCATTGTGGGCGAGGGGGTTCCTGGTGCTTAAAATCAGGATGTTATCCTTGAGCTTTTTGTGCTTAAGACTAGCACTCTACCTCTTGAGCCACAGCTCCACTTCTGGCTTTATGTTTTTTGGTGTGTATGTGGTTAGTTGGAGATAAGAGTCTCAGACTTTCTTGGGACTGGCTTTGTACTTCCATCCTCAGAACTCACAAGTCCTGAGTAGCTAGGATTATAGGCTTGGGCCACCGAGCACCCATCTTTGTCTATGTTTTTTATCTGATAAAATTCTCAGTGGCATTGAACAACTCTTCAATACGGTAATTAATAGATAGTCCACTTAGTTTATGGAATAAATGTAAATAGTGAAAATCAATGTAAATTAATAAATTAAACTAGCAATATTTAACAGCAAAAAAAAAAAGAAAATGGGTTACTTACTATATCTATTTAGGTAACTAGACAACTGTCGTGAACTGGGCTAGAGGTTGTTTTTTTGATAAATGGACCCTCTCTGCCTAGCAGTATTGACCTCACTTATTCTCATGGTGTGCCTATTCAATATAAAGTATTTGTTCTGGAACAGATTTAATGAAGAAGTTGATTCATTATGCATATATGTAACATCATCAAATGACTATGTCTTTTTGAAAATCATCTTTAATTTTCACCTACTGAAGTTGCTGGGACCTGAAATTTGGGTCATAATTAACCAGTTAAGGCACAGAGGTGAGGAAATGTGTTCTGGTGAATGATGAGAGAGAACTTGCAGGGATTCGTGTAAACTAGCTCCAGTTACCCTTATGCAGATTATGAGGTGTTGAGGGATTTGGATTTCTTACTGACTGTGGGCCAGAAGAGTTCATTGCAGCTGTTGACATAGACTTTTTATTAGTGACTCAAATCTTAAAAACTGGGTCAAAATCACTAAAGTTGAGATGATGGGGAAAATTCTCCTTCTCCTCCCCTGTCCCCCAATTCTCCATATTGGAAACATTTGGTTGAATTATCAACTTTCTAATTTAATTAATTAACTGCTTATTGGGAGCATTTTTACGTCTTCTTTAAGGAATTGCTTAGGTAAAATAAACAAGACAGAATTGAACATCTCCAGTTGCTGTTTATTTGGATTCATGTACCAATCTATACCCACATTGTAGTGTAACATCACAATTTATTCATATATTTTATACCCATAAATGTAGTGTACTAAAATAATTAACCCATACATTTCCTGTAGTGCTAGATAGAATCCAGGAGTGTCACTGGAATACAGTAGATTTCTTGTTTTATACGTTAGGAAAAATGCCAAAGATATTCAGTATATCATAGTGTTACTTATTATAGAAGATATATATCTTACATAATAGAAATAAAAAAATGTTCAGGGTACACATGTAAAATTGTGTGTATATTTGCTCTTCCTTTGATAAAACCCCACTATGATTCGCCAAAACTTACAATGAACCTGAGTAACTCTTATAAGAAAACAACAACAACAACAACAACAACACACCAAAAAACTTATAACGACCCTGAAATCCCAACTCTGCAGAAAGCAGTGAACCAGCTATCTCTCAGAAAAGGAAATGAGGGCTTAGCAGAAATGGAGAAGAACATTTAACTGCTCAATTGTCTGGAAATATGTTCTTGTGTTGTGACTTGGAAAGATTAAACAGCATATATAGTTATAAGGCTTAAACATGAATGAATTTGTAAAATAAGAATTATACTAAGAATAAAAGACATAAAAATTAAGTATAGAAAATGGACAAAAGTGTGCAAGCGAGTGCACAGAAATATACAGGAAGTAATCACATCTGCATATCAGGCATGGTTCTTGGAACTTAGATTTACACCACAGTCAAAAATCCTCTTCTGGGGCTGGGAATATGGCCTAGTGGCAAGAGTGCTTGCCTCATATACATGAAGCTCAGGGTTTGGTTCCCCAGCACCACATATATAGAAAATGGCCAGAAGTGGCGCTGTGGCTCAAGAGGCAGAGTGCTAGCCTTGAGCAGAAAGAAGCCAGGGACAGTGCTCAGGCCATGAGTCCAAGGCCCAGGACTGGCAAACAACAACAACAGCAACAACAAAAATCCTCTTCTGATGCTGTACAAAAAAGATTCAGGGGGCTGGGAATATGGCTTAGTGTAGAGTGCTTGCCTAGTATGCACGGAGCCCTGGGTTCAAATCCTCAATACCACATACACTGAAAAAGCTGGAAGTGGTGCTGTGGCTCAAGTGGTAAAGCACTAGCTATAGCAAGAGAAGCTCAGGGACAGTGCCCAGGCCCTGAGTTCAAGCCCCAGGACTGGCAGGAAAAAAAAGATTCAGGGTCTAAGTTTGAGGTCTAAGGTTATTTTCAATTTTTGTTTTCTTTGACTATCTTCATTTTCTTCAGAGAATTTTCTTTTTGTGAGCAGAGGAAAATAAAAAAGTTTTTTTTTTTTTACAGATAGCACAAAAGTTTTCTTTATTTGAAGAGAAAATAAAACATTTAGTTCTGAATGTTACTTGGAGAGTTATGTCACCAATATTGTGTTATATAACCAAGCAACTTGAGAATTTTTGTTTATTTTTGTTTTCCTAGGGGGCCTAGTGCTTTGCAGCTCATAGTTACTGTTTTAACCACCAGATGCATGGCATCTTAGCAGTAAGGGAGAGGGGTAATGATTCTTGGCAGTAAGTGTGTCTTAGTGGTAGGGCACTTGCAAAGCATGTGTAAGGCCTTGAGCATTTCTTCATGCCCTCAGACTTTACTTTCTCCTTGCTAGTGAGGAACTCTTTGTTTGTCTTGCTATGTACTGGAGGCTGACCTCAAATTCATGATCCTACTAACTGAACCTCAGTGTGGGATTACAGGTGTGTAACCCACACATACTGCTTCAAAGAATGGATTTCAATGGACTGTGACTGATATCTAGAGATTGGGTATATGTGGAAGGATTAGAGAGTTTGAAAGGAAAGAATGGAAATTGAAGAGGAAGAGGAGGTGACCTTAATGATCAAGGTAGTTCTACTGTAAGGGATAGTCTTAACAGGAAACCTTTATTTTCCCAAATTTAAGTGTGCTACACAGGGTAGTTTTATATTCATAAAGCATGAAACTATGTCTGATTGAATAGATTGTTGTGGCTTTGAAAAATTATTTTCAATAGCAGCTTTAGTGGCACATATTGATAATTCTAGCACTTGGGAGGTTGAGGAAAGAGATAAGCTAACTTAAGGGTAGCCTACAAGTAAGTTAGAAGGCAAGTGTTTGTTGTTTTCTTGATTTTGATGTACAAATAAATACAGGTGCTTACTGGGTGCTTACCAGCGTCTCGATCATTGTAAGCACAGATGTTTAACTTTTACTTACACAAAACTGTGATTCAGTAACACGAAGAAGATTTCTTTGGCACATCTATGGGTAAGGATTTAACAGCCAAAACTTCCTGTTAAATTGGAGCCGGGCATGTAGATGTGGTCCTAAATGACCAAACCTGTGATGTTGGAATATTATTTCTTTAATTTGTGAATTTCTCAGCAAAAAGTTCTAGGACTCTCAGACACTGGCAGGCAGTCTACAAAAGATAAAATTGGGATTGAGATTGGTTTTTGCAAAGGGAGCATAATTAAAGATGTTATATGAATTTACAGAACCCTTTTGAAGATTGGGCTCTTTGACCCATATTTCTTACAGAGTTCCCTCAAAAGGGCTTCTCTGTCACTATCACAGCCAGCATCATGGGTTCAAAGGAGATACTAAATGTCTAGGGATTGTGTCTGGCCCCTGCAAGGAAGTGGGTATGTTGTTTATGTTGCTGTTTACCTTATGATGTCATTTCTATGCTACAAAGAAATATAAACCTTGGCTTGTGCTGGTTTGACTTTCTTTAGGGAAGCTGTGTTTTAGTCTCTCTGTATAACCTGGACACCCAGTTTGTTAGATGGTGAGATATAGTTTCTGCTCTTTCCTAAGAGCTTGGCTATGCTTGGTGAAAGTAAGGGAGGACCTATCGTTTGCTTTGAGATCACACTTAAAAGTGGATTAATTTCTAGGCTCTGGCCAGTTTTGATTTGTTCCCATGAATTTTTCTGACCATTTTCTCAAGCACAATTGTTTTTGCTCTTTATCAACTATTAGACTAACTGCTTCTGTAAGTGTGGGGTTTGTTTCTTCAGAATTTCTTTCCCTCACATCTTTAGCTCCCACATTTTAGTTAACCAATGTTAACTTTGACTTCTCCTGTTGGGGAACTTGTCCTCCTAAACACTTCTATCTAAATGTTCCTTACAGAGGAAAAGCCAATTTCAGGGGTAAGTTGAGAAGCCTCTAAAGTCCCGGGGCAGTAGGTAGATTAGCTTTTATGTTTGTGTTTTTGTTGTTTTTCTTTTATACTACATCTTAGTCCCTCAGAGTAAGGAACAGATTTACCCACAAGAATACGTGCTAGCTGTCACTCCTGGCAGCTATGATGAAGGGTTAGAAGAATACATTCAGTTCATTCCTTGCATGTTTTTCTTTTTGAGATTAGAAAAAGAGCTTGGCAAGGCAATCAGGACAAAGGCCCCTGTCATAGAGATTCTGCATACCTCACCATGGCCTTGGGCAGTCCCATGTACAGGTCCCTGGTATCACATCACCATGGCCTTAAAGCAGTTGTGAATGCAGGCCCTTGAGCCACATAGCATGGTTTATTACATTCTAGAAGATTTGTATGGGAATAATGGGCTGATTGAATTCTAGAAGTGTATTCCAAATGGGTATCTGGTCAAAGGGCTGAATGACACGTGGAGAGCTCCTGGTGAGCTCTTGTGGGCTGCCTGCTTCTAATTGGGTCTGGGGCCTGCTGTGGCTCACAGGCTGCCCAAAAGTTGCATAGCTCTCTCCTAGAGGCACCTTGTTACCCCTGCACATACTCCAGGTGGTGCCCTTCCTTGAAATCCTTCTTTCTAGCTGGAGCTCTTCTTACCTCTTTCTTTACCAAATCTTTGCTCTGTTAGTTCTCCCTCTGTGCACTCATTTTCTGAGACCATCAAGACCAAGGTGTCGATCCAGACACTGAAATTTTCCAGTATCATTCTTATATGGAGAAAGCAAGAATACGGTGAATGGGCAGATCAAAGCATTCCTGAGAGTAATGGAGAGTTGTTCTCCCTCATGAAGAGCTGTTACCAGCTGTCTGCAGGAGGCCTGGTGGGTGACTAGAGCAGGAGGCTGGACTTCCATTCCTCAAAGGTGGCACTTCACTTGGGCCTTTTTTATATCTTATGAGAGATAACAGAAGTTTTGGACATTTTCACCCAGCAGAAGAATGGAAGGGATGATTCAGTTTAACTGTCTTATTGAGAGTTAGATATTAAAGGAAGATGACACAAACTGTACTTTTGATTTTGTATTTTCCTTAAACCAAACTCTTTTTTGCATTAACGTGCTATTTGTGAATAAGAATGAGAAAGTTTTTGGCTTTTTTAAAAAGCATTCTAATGAAATGTAATTTTAATGGGAAATACAATTAAAATTGATCCTGTGCTCTTACTGGTTTGTCTATATTATTCATGTTTGATTACACACTATTTTCCCCTGAGAAGAAATAGCTGAAGTATAATAATAGGGCTTGGGGAAGAACTGTCATAAATGAAGCTTGTCTGCTGCTATTTACATGCCACATGTCTCTGGCACACTGTGGCAACACAGTGGCAGTTGATTTCAGCACTCTCTCTCAGTGCTGTTCTGGACCATCAATCAATCAAACTGACCTTCAGATGAACCTTGGCCTTGCTGTTCATTGATGAAATGTTAAGATTTGGAGGGCTAGGCTATGGATGCAGTCTCTTAAAGAGGGATTGTCAGTTCTTTACTGAATGCTGTGAATTTAATCTCTTCGTTCTGCAGCCCTGGTTCTTTTCCCCTTGCAACCTTCTCTTACTCAAGAGTGCTTTTCTGGAATGTGAGACACCTGTAGAAAACACACTGGAGTCTTGAGTATTGCTGTACTGGAATTTTAGGGATACAGGGTAGCTTTTTCTAAATGCAGCCCATCCCCACAGTATTTCCTTCATTGGGTTCATGCCTCCTCAAGGTCTCATGACTTTCCTCTCATGGTTGGTGCTCTACTACTTGAGCCACACCTCTAGTACAGCTTTTTGTTAGTTAATTGAAGAGTCTCATAGACTTTTCTGCTCAGGTTGGCTTTTTTGTTGTTGTTGTTGTTGATAATGGGGCTTGAACTCTGGACCTGGGTGCTGTCATCTCTTCAGCTCAAGGCTAGTGCTCTACCACTTTGAGTCACAGCACCACTTTTGGTTTTCTGGTGGTTAATTGGAAATAAGAGTCTCACAGACTTTCCTGCCCAAGCTGGCTTTGAACCTTGATTCTCAGATCTCAGCCTCTTGACTAGCTAGGATTACAGGTATGAGCTACCTGTGCCCAGCCCAGGCTGGCTTTGATACTTGATTCTCAAAGTTCAGCCTTCTGAATAGCTAAGATTACATGTGTGAGCCACTGATATACTTCCTGCCTCACTTTTTATTCAGTCCAAATGAAAAGTTTATGGTCACAGCTTATAAGTACAATTTGGGAAATCTTTTCCCTAGACATTCATGGTATGCATAGTTAACTTGCTTGCTCATGTAGTCCCCCAAAGAGCATGTATCTTCATGGAAGATGTCTGCTTCAAAAGCTTCAGCTTTTCCTGTGCAAGATGTCATTTAGGGAAAATCACCAGAGTGCTCTAGCTGCTTTACACTTATCTATAGAGTCCAGCCAGGCCTATTTTTGTTGCCTGTCCTCAAGCCACTTCTTCATGTCGCAGAGGGAAAGAATGCTAATAATTCCCCATACTCTAGGTAATAGTCAAAACAGTTTAGGCTAGAAAATAGTGAGATGATCACTGATTGCTTGAAATTGAGAAGCCGATTCAGGTATATTTATGATCGTATCACATTTAGCACTATCCCCTGAGGGTGTTCAGCAGACTTGATTTGGAACCCTTAGCCACTTTCTCCAGGTGCAACTTTAAACAAGTATTTGATCTTGGACAAGTTATATAACCTCTGAGCTCACCATCTGCATCTGATTAAGTAGAATATGGTCAAGTGGCAAACTGGATTTTTCATGTTTTGAGCTGTGTTCTCATTTTGATCCCCCTACTTTTTGAAAGTACTTAGGATAGAAATGAAATATTCCTGGAAGTTTGGCATGTGGCTAGAGGTGGTATTTCTTGGGCTCCTTAGTAGCTGGTGTAAATTTGCCTGTCTGAATCTGTGACTGTCTCAGAGAGACACTGTGTTCTGCAGAGGTAGGGCAAGTAGTGTGATAGAACCAGTTAATATGTCAGAAAATTATGTCCTGGGAAGCATAAGGGATTCTTTTTTTAAGTTTTTTTTTGATGAGTAGACCTGGTTCATAAATTGTAGTTACTCAATTATTTTGGCCCAGAATTGGATCCTGAATAACTGGACTCTTTCTCTTTAACTGACTCATGGGCAGGGACAGCATAACATTTTTTGGTACCTAATCACTTGGTATTGTTTCTGTGAGCATTTCTTTTTTTGTTTATAAATATCTTGGCTTCATCTAATTACTTCAGACACCCTGATGCTGCTTTGAGTCTACTGTTACCATCAGCTCAGGGCGGGCAAAGCAGCCTTCATATAAGGGTTAGAAGATCAAGCCACTTGCTGTGTTAATGACTTAGTCTTCACTTCTATCACATACAAATTAAGTTATTATCTTTGTGCTTTTGTACAAATGGAAAGGAAGCGAAACTCCCTCTGGCACTCTTCTCTCTTCTGATTTTTCTGTCTTCCTCCATCTTAGGCTTAGCAGTGCTTGCTTCCTGGATAATGGGAAGGCCTTTCTTTGACTGTCTAACCATAAATAGCGTTTCTGTCCCACAGACTCCAGAGAACTTGCAGGTTGACCTCAAACAAAAAATCCACCAGGGAAGACACCTTAGATGTGGTAATATGTACCTGAAATAATATCTACCCTGCAGCTGGCTACTGCTTGCTTCTCTCTCCTACAGCATTTTATTTTATACATATAGGAATTCTTAGACTCTCAGACAGATTGCTTGACAACAATGATCTCTGAATTATCTTGCCAGCAAGCAAGATCATTATGTGGTATTTACAGTCAGGATGTTAAAGCATTCTAGAATTCTGCTTGCATGTAATATACTACTATGTGTTTTTTTTTTCCCCACAAAGATAATATTTCCCTTTTTCATAATACCTTAAATCACAGGCATGCATTGTTTACTTCAATATTCACATGCATATATTGACAGGCATATTATATTTAGTTGAGGAAGTGTTTCCTGAAGCATTGTTCAGTGGTTTGTATGTAATGGGCACAAGTCTGTTGATCATACAGTTCTTTGAGGCCTGTGGTTATTGTACTTGGCTTCCTATTGATTGAATTGTGGTAGAAATGACAATGTAAACATCTCATGTGCTCTTGGACTTCTGAATAGTAAGTTAACAGCTGGTTATATGATTGGGGAGGTACTTGTAGTATAGTATTTTATGGGCATTAGATATGTACTTGGCTTTGCCTAAGAGAAGCTTATTCTGAACCCAGGGCAGCCAGAAATAAGCCAGGAAGCATAAAGTTCCCTTCCTTCTCTATGGATATGGTAACAAGAGAAGAATTATAACTACTTTGATTTTTAGTTTTGATTTTCTAGTCAGCAACTCATTATAAAAAGAATGTACTTTACTTATTTTCTTCTAGATTAGAAGGAGATTGATGAAGCAAAGTAACAACATAGGTCAGGTAAGTGGATTTTTCATTTATGTAGAGTTTATAGTTTCTCTGTATTCCCAGTGGGATGATCTAAACAGTCTAGCCACCTTGTAATGTAAGAAATATTTGGGGGGCTGGGAATGTGGCTTAGTGGTAGAGTGTTTGCCTAACATTCATGAGGCCCTGGGTTCAATTCCTTATCACCACAAAAACAGAAAGTGGCACTGTGGCTCAAGTGGTAGAGTGCTAGCCTTGAACAAAAGAAGTTAGCCATAATGCTTAGGCCCTGCTGAGTTCAAGCCCCAAGTCCCCCCCCCCCCCCGAAAAAAAGAAAATAAATATTTGGACCAGGTGTTGGTGAGTCAAGCTGCTCAGAAGGCTGAGATCTCAGGAATGCAGTTCATAGTTAGACAGGAAGTCCTTGAGACTCTTATTTCTGATTAACTACCAAAAGCACTGGGTATAGAGCTGTGGCTCATGTGGTAGAATGTTATCCTTGAGTATTAAAGCTCAGAGACAGTGTCTAGGTCCTGAGTTTTCAAGCTTCAGACCTGACAAGCACACACAAATAGATGAAATAATCAAAGCTATATGTATACCATTTCATTAATTTAGTTACACATGTATATGGAACAATCATGCATTTACTAAAAAGTACTACCACATGCTTTTTTCCTACTTTGAATTTTTTCTTTGCAAGAGTCATTTTTTTGAAGCACTCAATATTGTTTCCACCGCATGTGTTTACTTGGGCTCTTAGAGGTTCAGCACTTTCAGAATTTATACATGATGCTGTGATTGGAAATTCTATCCCAAGCCACAAGTAACCATTTGCATAATGTTAGTTCCTCTTTTCATTCTTTCTGTGTAGATGAACATTGAAGATCTCTACTGTGTAACAGTTTGTAGAAATGCTTTGTTAAATCATTCTCTTTTTTTCCTTTTTTCTTCTGTCCTTCCTCTATTTTACTTCTCCTGATTTTGAGGTAATTTCATGTGCAATGTTAATAACTCAAATAGTACTATAACCTTTGTGTTTTGTACTTCCATTGCTCTTTTGCTTAAAGCTAGCCTTTTTCAGCTCTCATAGTTGTATTTTTTAGTGTCTACCAACCTATTTGTAAACACCACAGAATATGCTTTAAGTGCCATCTATTGCTTTTAAAACGTTTTAGGGTTATATATTGATTTGTTGCTAAGGATTTAATTCTCACAGATGATACTTTGCTAATTGTCTCTCCCTCCTTTATTCATTCCCTCCCTCGCTCCCTCCGTCCTTGTCCATTTTTCCCTCTTGATGTTTGAACTCAGGACTTTGGGCCTGGTAGATGGCACCATGCCTATGCCCCAGTCCTTGTTGTTTTGGTTATATGGTCTCAGGGTTTTTGCCTGGGCTGACCTGAACTGCAAGCTCCCTCCTCAAGCTTCCTGCACAGCTAAGGATGTTCCTGCCACCAAGTCCACCATATTTTTTTTTTTTTTTGTTGAGATGAAAAGCCTCACTAACTTTTTGCCCAGACTGGCCTGGAACCACAATTTTTTTGATAGCTTCCTGAGAAGATGGAATTAAAGATATGGTCCAGACTTTGTCTATGTTTAAAATTGCATTACTTAGGTTTTTGTTATTGTATGGTAGGAATTCTCTATATATATCCAATGCCACAGAACTTTGGTTTTTATGTTTTCTTCTAGGATTTTCATAATTTTAGATCTTACTCTTAGATCTTTAACCCATTTCTGAGTTAATTTTCAGACACAGCACAAAACAAGAATCTAAAATTTTTATATATGTATGTGTATGTGCTTGAACTCAGAGCGTGAGCACTAGCCCTAAGCTTCTTTTGCTTAGGGCTAGTGCTCTACCACTTGGGCCACAGCTCCACTTCTAGCATTTTTAGTAGTTAATTGGAGCTGAGTCACATGAACTTTCCTTCCTAGGCTGGCTTTCATCCATGATCTTCAGATCTCAGCCGCCTGAGTAGCTAGGATTACAGGTGTGAGCCACAGGCACCTGGGAAATTTTGTTTTTTTACAGACTTTAGTCATTCTATTTTTTATTAGTTCTTCCCATCCTTCTAATAAACCAGAAGCTCTCTTTCCTGAGCCTGTCTTTTTTTGCATCTCAAATTTAACAGTTGTCTCTTGGGTCCAGCTGCTAACATGTCTAGATTCCTATTGTCTGTTCTGATAGTGTCTGTTTCTTTTGTTCTTGTGGGTTGATATCTTTTCTCTTTTTCCTGTCACTTTAATAGGGACATTGAGGGAATCCTAAGTTAAACAGAATTGTTCTATTTGGCGTTTATAACCCCCATATTTATATCGCTTTTTATTTATTTATTTATTTATTTTTTGGCCAGTCCTGGGCCTTGGACTCAGGGCCTGAGCACTGTCCCTGGCTTCTTCTAGCACTCTGCCACTTGAGCCACAGCGCCGCTTCTGGCCGTTTTCTGTATATGTGGTGCTGGGGAATCGAACCTAGGGCCTCGTGTATCCGAGGCAGGCACTCTTGCCACTAGGCTATATCCCCAGCCCTCAGATTTATATCGCTTTTTAAAACAATATCTGAAATACTTTTTTAAAAAAGAATTTTATATTACAAATCTTTAGGTTCAACTTTCTTTGTTCCTTTTTTTTTGGCCAGTCCTGGGCCTTGGACTCAGGGCCTGAGCACTATCCCTGGCTTCTTTTTGCTCAAGGCTAGCACTCTGCCACTTGAACCACAGCGCCCCCTCTGGCCGTTTTCCATATATGTGGTGCTGGGGAATCGAACCCAGGGCCTCATGTATAGGAGGCAAGCACTCTTGCCACTAGGCCATATCCCCAGCCCCTCTTTGTTCCTTTTTGTTAATCATTTGGTCAAATACCAAAATTGAGAGACACAGGGTAAAAAAAGACAAACAACTACAAAAGCAATACTTGCAAAACTGTTTGGTGTAAGTGAACAGAACACCCCAGGGGAGGAAAGGGAAAGGGGGAGGGGGGAAGGGATATGAGGGACAAGGTAACAAACAGTACAAGAAATGTATCCAATTCCTAACGTATGAAACTGTAACCTCTCTGTACATAAGTTTGATAATAAAAATTTGAAAAAAAGACCCACAAGCATCTAGAGCTGGCACTAATTAAGTTTACTTTCCAAACAGTACTTAAAACAAATGGCAAATATTGTCCTATGACTATGTATTTAGTGTTGCTTTGAATTTAAGACCATATCCTATTTCCTTTTTATTGAGCTAAAACTATGTGCTTCATCTTTGGGTCTATAAATTATATATGGGTATCATGAGGAAGTAATATTCTTTATGTAATATGTAAATAAACATTCAATATTGCTTTGAAACTATAATTGAACACTTTTGAATTAAGAGAATCCTAGATTAAAAAATGATATTAGTGTGATAGTTGCTTTTTGTGACTGTATTTGATTATTTTCGGATGTAATGTACCTTCATACTCATAGGATAAAGAATGATTGAATGGCTTGGTATAACTGGGTTCGGAAGAAACACCTAGTGGTGATTCCATTGAAAGGGGTGACATTGATCAAGATGCAGTGTGTTTATAAACTGTTCCGTTGAACTGCATCTCTTTTGTACTGCTGTACTTGGAGATAATAAAAATATACTTAAAAGAATTCTTTGTAGAATTAAGTCTGTTAGCTTGTTCAGGCTAGCAGTTATTTTACTTTCTATGTAGATATCCCTATGATTTTAAAATTTTTCATGTTCAACAATGGCTTCAAGGATGGTTCATGATTCTTGACGTGAGGTAGTGGAACAGCTTTCCTTTCCTTTTTTTTTTTTTTGATATATGGGAGATAGAACTTACAGCCTAGTTCATAATAAGAAAGTATTCGACTGCTGAGCTACCTCCTTAGCTCTTAGTTTTCACACAGTACTCAATGATGTAGGCCTTATGGGAGTCAGAAAAGCATTAAGAGCCCACATGGTAGATATTGTGTGTGTGTGTGTGTGTGTGTGTGTGTGTGTGTGTGTGTGTGTGTGTGTGTGTAAGGGAGAGGAGAGAGAAGAGAGAAATGAGTTACTGTTTAAATGAAACACAATCAGAATAAAAATCAGTATTTTTCTAGATAACATAGATTCCATATTCTATCACATGTGAATACAAATATAGATGGCTAAATAGGGGAATGGTGGAAGGACTGACACTAAGATTGTCTACATAAATTGATGTGTTGAACTGGAACTTTGTACAACTATTTAAAGATAGTAATATATATTTAAAAATCCTAAATACTATCTTTGTTCTTCATCATATGTAAAACATTATTGCTAGCTTCCTTATAATGCACATACCCATATACTCACATATGCATGTATGTGTACATGTATGTGTGCATGTATTTAAATATTACTTTATGAGGTTACTATGTTGACAGAGAGGTGACTGTCTTCTTATAAGATAGCTTGTAAAGAGTGTAACTCACTGGGTGGCTTTGTTTTCAGTTGAAGTAGTGTTCTTAGTTTGTGATCATTATTTGTTGGCCCTTAAAATTAGCTGATAAATACATGAAAGGAAAAACACCTGTGATAGAGGACTCATGAAAACTTTTAATTAAGTAAAGTGTAGTTAAGGACAATAAAAATTAAAAGGCTAAAAACATAAAGAAAAAGTGAGAGGTGGGAGGTGATAAAAGCACAATGTCAACTTTTGTTTCCCAATTAATTAAGACATTTTTATCTCTGTTGAGCTCTACTGAACTTGTAAGGCTCTTTTAGCTTTCAAATTTTATGATTCCACTTTGAAGTTTTGCTTAAATTGCTCCTTTGTTCTAGGCACACCATTGAGTATCTGGTTGGGCAACTTATGAAATACAAGACAAGACCTTGCCTCAGGAAGCGTACATGAGAATAATTTTAAAGGACCCTATTGATAGATGCCAAACAGTACCTGTCAGAGGTATGTAATAACCCAGAGCTTGGATTGAACCTGGTGTGGCCCACTTGATTGGACTGAATGTGGCTCTTCTGAGGGGCTGGAGACTGCACTTTGGCCTGCTGTTCTTGAAATGTGGTGGTGGGTGGGGTGGAATGTCACTTCTGGCATAATTCTGATTTGCCATGCAATTGAAGGACAACAAAGAAGTTGAATGGGCTGGGGATTGGCCTAGTGGCAAGAGTGCTTGCCTCATATACATGAGGCCCTGAGTTCAATTCCCCAGCACCACATACACAGAAAACGGCCAGAAGTGGCGCTGTGGCTCAGGTGGCAGAGTGCTAGCCTTGAGCAAAAAGAAGCCAGGGACAGTGCTCAGTCCCTGAGTCCAAGGCCCAGGACTGGCCAAAAAAAAAAGAAGTTGGAGATTATATTTGACTCAGGCCAGATGAAAGTGCTAAGAAACATTTAGCCAAAGACCTCATTGCCTTCTTTCCTGAGAGTAGAACATTTCATGTGGAAGCTCATCAAATGTGTGCCCTTTGAAAGAGATGCTTTTATTGGCTTTCTCATACTGTTGAGCATCATTCAGGCTGTTTCTGATTGGTCAGTGGCTGTACTGATTCCCAGTTAATCATTTATTTTGAATTGTATCCTAGATCCTGTTTTACCAAGTGAAATGCCTTTCAATTTTATCTTCAGGTAATTTTTTTTTTTAATCACAAGAATCAGTCTTACCATTGTTTCATGTCCTGTGGCCTTTAATGGATGCCTGGCTTTTGATGCTCCAGCTCTTAAGCTCATGTCATGCTGTATGTCAACTTGGTCCTTTAAGTGTTTTTGTTTTTTTTTTTCCTCCTCCTCTATCTAATAACAACACTGTAAATGTTCCCTGTGCCAAACATATTTTCATTTTTGGTCATTACACCATGGTGAAGCATTAAACAAGTCCCTTTTGGTGCATGAGGAAATTGAGGTTCCATGTGATTAAATATCTGGCCTACTGTTTCCCAGAGAGAAAGGTGGAGAAAAAGGATATAGCATAAGTTAACAGTTTAACACTTTTTTGAATAAATTTGACAAGGAAAGTTAACTCATAAAGGAAATATGGATGTCATTTTTTTATGTAGGATTTTTAAGTCTTGGGACATTCTTTGTATTATATTAAAATGATGTAGGTATGTTTTCATATTTACTCTTTCCTGTATTAATATGAGATAGAAACCATAGTAGATACAAAGAATAGACAAGTAATATCTAATTTCCTTGGACTCTATTTCTTCTGAAATATTTAGTGGAAAGATGTTTATTAATATATTCACTTACAAATTGCCACACAGTCTAAAAATTAGTTGCTTAGAGCAATTTTTGAAGTCTTGATATTTTCACATTCTATTGCTTTTCCTTTCTTTCAGGAGTCAAGCTGACTTTGGGTTCTGTTTCAGGTTCAAGCCTGGCTGAGAATGGGCAGATAGACAGTGAAAAATATATAAACAATATCTACCTATAATCTCTCCTCAGGCTTGTTCTTCTCAAACTTGTTCTCCTGTAAAAGAAAGTACAGAGTTCTGAGTCTCATCCCTCCTGTTGATTTATAGCAAATATTTTTTCTTTTGCTTTTTTACTACTTAATCAGCTATTTGCCAACTCTGCCATTATTTCAGGACCAAAAAAATTGATTAAAGGCTTCTTGTTATCTTTAATAAAAAACATTTATTTATTGTTAACTAAGTGCTGTTTGTTTATGTGCTAAGGTCTTTACTTGCATGCTCTCTGGTGAAAACCATGGCATTCATGGGGCCTTCTCCACTTTCCTGCACTAAGTAGCTTTTGGCTGTACTTTTCTGTCTAGGGCTTCCTTTAGACACTGCAAGCAGTGGACAAAATTGACAGGAAGCAAACAAAACCTGTACAAAGGGTTTTGATAAGCTAAATAAATGAGATGTGTCCTCAATAATAATCAGGGTTTCTGGAAATAAATAAAAAGGAGGGAGGGGGGAAAAGTGGATTGGGAGTATAGCCTGAATGGTGTGTTGTGTGTGTGCTTGTTTGTATATGTATGAGAGTACACGTATGCACACGCACGCACTCTTAATATACAGTAAGGAGGCCAGTAAGGAGGCCTCAGTGAAGAGAACACCCATTCAGAGCAGGAAGGAGGAAAGGGGATGAGCCTGCTCTTCCTGGGCCAGAACATCCTACAAAAGAGGATTGTCTATGTACAGAGGTCCTCAGTCTTTTCCGTAATTTGCCAGAAACTCAAGCACAGCCTTGTCCAAAGCTACGCTTAGGACAAGCTGGTTCCACGAGCTTTGTCATAATCAAAGCCTGCACTGATTGTCTCAGGATACTCAAAAAGGACATTTTTGTTTATTTTAGGAAGGCTTTTAGCACCTAGTTATACATCATGAGCTGATATTTAGCCATATCTACTCATAAGCAAATATAATAGACAGATGGTAGATAAATCTATTAGTTTTCTGCACTAAAATAATGAAACACTAAGATTATAACCTCTTTCTCCATAACGAAAGGTTAAAAAACCTTTAAGCACTAAACTTTCTACTTTTTTTCTCTTTCTCTTTAAATTTACATTTCTTTTTCTTTAAAGATCCACTGTTTCTATTTTATATGTAGAATCTAAAAGGAATTATTTTGGAGGCACTAGCATGGTTAGAATACATGACAGCAACAGAGATACAGGATGGTATTTCCCTGTTCAAGTGAGTGGCACTTCTAACCAGAGGTTGTGTAAGTGGATAATGACACAGGAACCCAAAGACTTCCTTGGCGGACCCTGGACTGGGCACCTCTTTCCCACTCTTCTCCTTAGAGGCAGGACATAGAGTTACTGCTGCAGTTATTCTGTATCATCTGTCTGCATGCTCAATGTATTTGGGGTGAATTGAGTCCATATGTGCTTCTTTACTTCCTTGGCCAGAATGAAGGAAAAATGTCTTAAAATTCTTTTGAGATAAAGTACTTGCCAATGAAAGTGCTGTTTATGGTATTGTGACTTGGATATTAACTACTTAAGTAACCTTTGAACCTATTGAAATACTTTGCTTATGCACTGCATTCTGGGTCAGTAAGTGAAGTGAAGTGGGGTTTTGCTACAATGAAATGGGATCCCCCCAAGGGAGGGGATTCCTGGTTCCCCCAAGAGCCCACTTCACAGTCTCCAGCTACAAGATGATAAAAAGATGGATTTATTGGGGAAGTAAAAAGTTAACAAAAAGTGAACTGACTGGCCCTGGTCTCAGCTCAGACTCGGGAGCTGAAACTGTGCCCACGTGTGGCCTTCCAGCCTGGTTATAAGGCAAACATCACAGTCAAACTTGCCACATGCAGGTGGCCAGTGAGGATACAGCACTTACAGAGCACGCTAGGCCGCACACAGGTGGCCAGTATAGTTACAGTCTGTCTCATAGTATCTGTTTGGACCAACCTATCATTCTAGTTCGAATTGTCATATAGATTTGACATCAGGTGTATATGCCCACTCTGGAGGGCACGTGGACTTGATGTCAGGTGGATATGCCATGGGAGGGCACAAACATCCTAGGCCTCAGGTGGTCAATTGACATAACTTACCATAATAAAGGGGAGCTTCCCTGGATAAGGTGGGGGAGATCTTAGTGAAGATGGAGTTGGCTTCTGCTCTAATCTGAGCTGGAGTCAATCTGATGCCCCTCCACAGTTAATGATGGCACTGGCCAGATCTGACCTCCCTATTACATAAGAACCTAGCTTAATGTAAATAATATGGTGTTATTTTTCCCTTGGAGCAAGTTTGTGAGGATGACTGAAATGTTAGTTAAAGTTAAAAAACTTACTTAGCCTAGGTGAAATTATTTTCCTTTGTGTAGACCATTGATTGTTTTCTGTGTAAGAAAAGGAGTAAGTAAGCATAAGATTATAGTTAATTAATTCAAGTGACATTCACAGGAGGAACTCTTAGTGAATTTTAAATGCTAGGAATAAAAACAAGCATTTGGTAATCATTGAGTTCTCTGGCCTTTAGCAGTGGTGCCATCCAGGGTTTGTGGGGTTTTTTTTCCTCATAACTTTTATTTGTATTTACTTCTTTTTGTTTGTTTGCCAGATCTTCATCTTTATTGCCCACCATTCACTGTTAATGTTAGCATTCCTCTGAGTGTTGTAGATTCTGTGGGTTTATAATGATGCGGGTTTGGAGGGAACTTGGGGAGAGGATGAGGAGCCTCAAGAAAGCAGGAAGTGCTGCAAGCTAGGTAAACCATCTCATGAGATGGTTTTATATCACAGTTGAGGTTCCAAAGAGTATAGCCCGGTTCATCCTGACTCTTCATGTTGAGGCTCTGAGCCTTCAGGTCCACTGTGCATGAAACTATGGGCCTGAGCATGCCAGGTATAGGATGTGTTGTTAGATAAAGTTGCCTAATATCCTTTGCTATGGACAAGATCATTTTGTTTAAAAAAGGAATATAGCTAAAAGTTCAGTGATACAACAAGGTGATTCTAGTTGATAATGCATTATTGTCCTGTAAATTGCTAAGTGGGCATTTTAACTGTTTTTACAACAACAAAATAAGTGTGCAAGGGAATACATATGTTAATTAACACAATGCATTCCTTTATAGAGTATTATAGGCATTTCAAAGCAGCTTACAAGATAAAGATAGACTGTATTTGTCATTTAAACATAAATATTTGAAAATGAGAAAGAAAATGTGAGATATTTTTCCCTGAGCTAATTAACATGGCTGTATGGAGAAAGTTACTAAAATAACTTTTCATTTCTTAAAATTATTGTCTTTCAAAAAGAGTAACTGAATTTGTTATATTTGCTTTTTACTTATTATTTATCAATTTTAAATAAATGTTATTTTTTTGAGGGAGAAGAAATGCTTTACTTTCCCTAAGTGGGGTCTTAAATTCATGTTTTCTGGCATGCAGTGATATCTCCAGCTTGTCTTTTGAGCTAGTGTCTCAGTAACTTTTTGCCTGTGCTGGCCTTGAACTGCAATCTTTATTCCTGTCTCTCCCTCTCAAGTAGCTTAGCGTGTAGGCAATTCTCCACTATGCCCAGGCCTATACTTTTAATATATAGAGCAGTAATGAATACTTTAAAGCAGTAAAGGAAAACGTAGTTGTTCAAATTTATGTACACATTGGTTATTAGTAGGGCTCCTCATTCTTTCCTATAGATTCAAATTTACATCTGGTTATCATTTCCAGTCACCTCAAATAACTTCTTCTAACATTGCTCACAGTGTGGGTGTTTATTGGCAGTTGGTTCTCTCAGTTTTCATTTGTTTGAAAATAGTTTTATTTTTCCCCCCATATTTTTGAAAGAGAACTTTTTGTTGTTTATAGAGTTTTAGCTTACTTCATCCATGTCCTCCTTCCTTTTATTCTTAAAAATTTTTGCTTATTGTTTCCTGGCCTCCTGTTTCTGATGAAATGTCTTTCATCATTCCTATTATTGTTTTCACTCATGTAAGATGATCTTTCCATTTTAAAGATTTTTGTTGTTATCTTTGGATTTCATTTTTGGGTGAGGTTTTTCTTGTGGTTAACTGAATTTCCTGCTTTTGGGGTATTAATGGTTTAGCTTGAGTATGATGTGTTTTTACACATAAATTTCTTTGCCCGTACTTTCCTTTACATGTCTCACAACTCCTGCATTATAGGTCCTTGCAACTCTTAAAATAATTTTTTTCCTACACTTTTTTATATTAACATATGGTTTACACATCTGGAATCTAGATCCAAAATGCTCCAAAAGCCCAATTTCTTCTTCTCTTCCACCCTCCTTGAGCAAAAAGAAGCCAGGGACAGTGCTCAGGCCCTGAGTTTACAGCCTAGGACTGGCCAAAAAAAAAAAAAAAAAAAAATTCTGTCAGCAAAGCTATGTTAAATAATAACAGTATTACCTTGTTCCACATTTTCCTATGTGTAACACTTCTTTGAAATAGCTTTGAAGTATTATTTAATCAGTAGAGGGTTTATTTTGTTTGAAATAATTTAAAACTACTTCATAAAAGTTGTTTTTACTATATAAAAATTAAGAAAACCTTTTCCTAATCCTCTTTTTGGGCCATTGCCTTGGTTTTAATTTATAAGCTTATAGTTCATGGAGTGTGTGTGTGTATGTTTGTGTTTGTGTATGTATATGTGTGTGCATTTGTGTGTGTATAATACATAGAAGCTATGTAGTATATGGACTGTATTATATGTGTTACTATATTGTTCCATGTATTATATAGCTTATAGTATATGTACTTTACCAACTTATATTTCTGCTGCTTAGTTCAGTTTTTTTAGTATATGTGTGAATGCTGTATAGTTGGATATGCTATGTGGATTTAAACTCTGAAAAAATTGAAATTTATGATTAAAGTTAGAAAAAATAATCTTCGGTGAAAAGAAATTTGTGGATATTTAATTTCATTTAAAGCTGCTTAGCCAAACATCTTTGAATATGTTAAGGCCTGGGAAAATATAAGCTATATTGTTAACTAAAACTCACTTAAAATTTTGGTGTGTGTGTATGTCACTACTGGGGTTTTTAAACTCAAGGCCTTGCTGTTGTTTCTTAGCTTTGTTGCTTAAGGGTAGTGCTCTACAACTTGTGCTACAACCCTGCTTTTGGAATTGGGTCTTGCTTGGATGACTCTGAGTCTCAATCCTCAGATCTCAGCCTCCTGAGCAGCAAGGATTACAGATGTGAGCCACTGGTACCTAGTAATTTTTTTTTCCAAAGTGACAGACCATGGGAGAAATGCCTTTGTAGCTTTCACTTGAATTGACCTGAGAATATGTGGCCAGCTTTATGCTGTACAAATTTAAGGGTGATTTTTTTTTACTAACAACTAGACCTAACTGCTTGCTTCCACTATCACACTGTTCATGAGGCAGGCATTCAAGCCTCAGAATACTCTACAAGGTCTCACTTTTCTTTCCACCACCTCTGTAGTCAAAAAATAGTGTCATTTAAAGATGCTAAAGCCTTCTTTTAATCTGCCTCTTCCTGCCTGTCTTGAATGTGGGTGTTAAATAGGGCAACTTTCTGGAGGCCAGTCCTCATCAGGGAAGCAGATATTGAGTAGAGAATTACGTGGATGCTGAGAGTAATGAAGAAGTTGATTGTTGCAGAAATAGATGGGGTCTGTTGTGACCTTCTCCGGGATCCTTGAGAGAAGTTTCTTAGAGGAAAAGATGAACACTTGAAAGAGCAGTTAGGTTCGGGGGCTAAAAAAAGGCATAGAAAAGTCAAGAAGTCAAGGAGAGTCTTCCAGGGAGAGGAACTTTCAGAGACAGGAACCAAGATTCATTTAGTTGTTCTTTCTAGGTGACCGTTTTCTCTACTTTTGGAACCTTAGGGTGATACTTTTCCCCCATAAGTATCCATGTCAAATATGTAAGCTAATTCATGATCAACAGTGTTTTACAGATTGGTTCCTTGAATAATAATGCATTTGCAAAAATGAAGCTGAACAGAGATGCTCCTCTTTTTTCACAAGGCCTGCTATGTGATACCATGGTACCACAGAATACTTGTTGCCAATGGGATGGTAGTGATACGCTTAGACTTGTTAAGTAGGCTGTTGCATCTTTCTTTTTAACTTTTTAGTATATTGTGGTTTCCTGTGGAGGTTAAGGATCAGTAAACTACAGCCTGCTGTGCCTAATATGGCCTAATAACTGGTTTGGATCACTTTCATTCTAACACAGTCATATCCATTACTTTGGCGATATTTTTACAGACTTTTGGCTTTTTAATTCCTGTAGCCAGCTAAGCTGCTAGTTTGACTGCGAAATGAATAAAATGTCTCACAGGACTGGGTTGATTGTAGTCTCACATCCTTTTGAAGTTTGCTTTCCTTTTCTGTGAAAGAAATATTTAGCCACATTGCTTTGGTCCCCAATACATCTATTTATTGAATGGATGCATTTAGGAATAGAGATATATTAAGTAGTAGAACAGACCTGCTTGCACAAGGTTCTGTGCTAGCCCTTTTGATTTTCTCCTCTACTTCATTAAGAAATGCACGTCATTCATAAGGAGAGAAACCTGTTTTAGGAGAATCTCAGCTTGCTTAGAGTGTACTGTGCATTGCTTTTGAAAATGGATCAAATATTTAGTGAGAGTGTTTCATCTTGTTATTTGTTCATTTTGGCACATAGCTTAGATTTTGGAGGTAAGAGCTTTGAAGTGTCATAGAAGTTACTATCCCCCTCCTCCAGAATATTTACTATCTCCTGATACCATTTCTCCTGTCAAAGCAACATTTGTAGAGCTCAATATAAACAGAAGGCCTGTATTGTTCGGTTCAGAGATGTGAGACAGTTGTGGAGTGCCAGCTGAGCAAGAAAACCAAGCATGTGTGAGATCCCAAGTTCAAACACTTGTCCCCCCTAACAAGCGAACAATAAAAAACAGAATTAGAGAACTCAGAAGTTTCACTGTTTCCTTCTCTGAAATTAAAACATGGATTCTAGCAATTCTGATGTAATCATCTAGTGACAGGTACAAAGAAGCTGGACAGAGAAAACTGACCTTTTCCTGTCTACTGAGTGGCAGCCAGTGGGGTCCAGGTGTTGGAGAGAACTGGGGGGGTGACCCTTGTTGTCAAGCTTTCCCACTGCTCCCACTCATTTTTGAGAAGTTGGGGCAGGGGTGGAAGCAAAAGAGGGCAAGAAAGTGGATTCCTTCCGGGAACCTGCAAATCATGTCCTAAAAACTCATTGAGATGTGTTCTGGCACCAACAGTAGAAATTGTTTGTGTGTTTTCCTCTTAGAGTGGTATTCTATGCTGTTATTCTATTTCTTTTGCTTTTGGGGAAAGAACAGAAAAGACAACTATGCTTTTCTCTGTGTTTTGTGTATAAACGAAGAAAAGATTACCATAACGGAAACCACGAAATGGCCTTTATGATCTATGAAATTCATCAGGTATTTTCCTCTCATGACAGGTGATGGAAATGTACGGGAACAGTGGGAGAAGCTGGTAGCTTATAGGAAGCAAAGATGACAAGAGTTTTCTTAAGTAATCTGTAAGTACATTTTTATTAGCGCTTTGGAGTTCTTTTAATTACTGAATGATTGTCTGTAAGAGGCCATGATAAAAGATAGCACAAAATAATTGAAAAAGCATAAAAGAGAAAATTTTCAAAATTTCTCTTAAAAGTCAATATTCAATCACTTCAGGAAATGTATTTTAACATTTGACAAATCTTATTTTTCTGTACATCTTTCTTGGTAGGATGTGTTATTTTGAGTTCAGCTCATTGGTTTGCTTGGTAAAGTGAAAGCATTTAAAGTACTGAAAGAAGATTCTTTATACCAGGTTGACATTTAAATTAAACTTAGAACAGCTCATCCATGTTCAGGTCTCAGCTGTTCCTTGGTTCCTATTTCCCACTCAGATAGCTTTTGTAGGTATGTTTTAGAAATAGATACAAGTGAACTTGATGAACATGAATATGATTAGG
Source organism: Perognathus longimembris pacificus (assembly GCF_023159225.1). Classification (NCBI taxonomy): domain Eukaryota; kingdom Metazoa; phylum Chordata; class Mammalia; order Rodentia; family Heteromyidae; genus Perognathus; species Perognathus longimembris. The sequence continues at coordinate 32,607,927 of NC_063162.1, forward strand.
TGCTTTGTCTGTACCTTCTCCCTATTAATGATTGTCTGTTATCTGACAGTTACTGTGGTCAATTTTCATTGGTTCATTATGTCAGTGATACTACTAGTACATGTGGTAGCATTTTGGAAAGATCAGATAATTTTGAGTCAGGTCTTATGCGCCTTAGCAGTTACTCAAGCCCGCAGAACCTCAGCTGACTCATTTGTGTACTGGATTTGATAATAGCTCTCTTGAAATGAAGGACTAGCAGTAGTACTGTTAGTATGAAATGAAGGAGTAGCAGTGGTACATTTTAGAGCTACAATAAATTTAGTTGCTTTCTGTCCTTATGTTTGCATCATGCATTATGACTTATGAGCCTTCAGTCTGTCTCCAAAAATCAGCCAGTTCAAGCACCATGGGGACTGTGAAGCATTGCCGATTAACACCATAGACAGCAAATGTAGGAACATGCCAGGTTAACCCTTCCAGGTGGGCTTGGAGTGCTCACAGATTTCTGGAGTGTAAATGTCCCCCACCATAGCTGATTCCAAACTACCAATGAGTCAGTAAAAGGAGGACTTAGAAATAGCATGATAGCATGCCACTCTGTATCTCTGTTAACCGGGCACAGTAATTGCAAATAGCACCAGGAGCTTGGGTATTAGTAAAATAATTGAGAAGTGATGAGTATGTGAATAATGAACACTTATTTATCTTTGTTTTAGTATAATTAAAAATTCAATGTATATAACCTATCATTCTTTATGTAGTATTTAGGATTAAACCTAGGGTAATGCTCTATCACTTGAGCCATGCCCGCAGCCTTATATAATTTAACCTTTAACAATAGCTGTGTTTAATAACCAGCTTACTACTAATTCCCAGAAATCGACAGTTGGCTCTAGAGCTGTCTGTAACTCACTACTGATTGTAGGTTTCCTCTTGTGAGGATAGTTTGAAGCCACAGTTCTTCAATGATCTGTCTCAGCAAGAGTGGTAAGTTTGGTTTAATGACAGCAAGGTTTGGTTTTGAATCAGTACTTGGCATAACCAAAGCTATCATGCTCACATGGCCTCTGGAACCAAAGATAGCTTCCAAGGCCAATTTAGAACTTAAATCTCTTAAGAGTATGAGTAGAGTTCTTGAGTTGTTAACTCAGCTTCGTAGATGAACTCTGGTGTCCTCTACCTCCTCTGGCTGCTGGAGACAGGTCCGAATGTTCACTACCTTTTCAACTTATTTTCTCCCACTCCATCTTCCTTCAAGTCTGAATCCCTTTTGGTGGTGACACTTGCAGGGACAAGTGGCCCACGTGCCTTTCAACCAAGCACTGCATGAAGCTTTGCCTTTGATTCAGAAATTTAAGCTTTTCTGAAAAGCAAATTGTCTCCAGAGAGGAAAGACCAAACCAAACTGAACAGCTTAAATTTCATCTAGACTTGACTAACTGGTATCTCAGAAGCAGTTTCTTCTTTAGTTTTTTTTTTTTTTCTAGTTTGTCCTTTAGAAGAGATTGATTGAAGCCTGGAATTGCTAAGTAACAGCTAAGATTATGATGCTTGTTTTATTTTAAATTTCACCTGCCTAGTTTTCAAAATATTTTCTTTATTAAATCTTTTAAAAATGCCATGGATATTTCTAAACATTTTTGTGTCAATTTCCCGAGTCAGTCTTATATAATCTTTAAATATTAATTTTCCGTATTTCCTCTTAAAACAAAAGGTATTTACTGTCCCTACCAAGTCAAGGGATAGTTGAAAAATTAATTATTGTTCATTTCAACTGTAAGCTCATGGTTAATATCTGAGCATTTTGCCTGGATTATGAACAACTGCCCTGAGGCTTAACTAGGTTGACTGAAGATGTCCTTAATAACTAAAAATGAACACAGGAGTAAGAATTAATAGAATTTTTTTTGTCATAGCATCTTCTGGTCTATATTTTTACCTTCCTCCTAAGGACAAATCTCTTGTTGTTTCTGAACATGCCAAGTCAATAAGAACCTCCTGGAAGTAGAGCTGTGACTCAAAATAGTAGAGCACTAACCTGGAGCATGAAAAGCTCAGAGACAATGCCCAGGCCGAGTTCAAGCACTAAGACTGACCCCCCCAAAAAGAATTGCTTATTAGATTACTGCTAGGGCTCTAGTCTTCCAAGGGGCACATTTTACAGTCCTGCATTCTTGAAAGTCATGGATTTTAGTGCAAATAAAACAGAGTTTAGTCTACCTAAGGAGTCAATAATTGGTTCTATAAAAGGGAAATACAATTTCAAGCTGAGCATAGATATTATAAAAGATGAATCGAATGCACAGTGCCTAGAAGAAAGAGGGTAGCAAGAGAATAGGCTAGATCAGAGCAGAGGATATTTGAATTGAGTACTTAATTGGTGTGTTTTTATTAGATTATAAGTTATTATTGCTAATGGGAAAGGACTAAACAGATGAGGAAATTATGAAATTAAAAACTCATCATTGTAGTGATGAGTTCTGGCTCATGCATTTCTGGGGCTATAAGTAAGTCAGGGACTTCACTGCATGGTAATGAGGGTACAGTGTGATGATCTCCAGAGCAAAAGGAGAGAAACATAAAGTCCCATGGAAATGGAGGGGCTGTTTGAGGTATCATCATGGGAGAGAAGAAAGCTCTCCTTCAGCCATTTTCTATTCTCTTTGTGGTAGCTCCTATTCTAATCTAAACATTTGCTACTCTTCCTGCCTTTCCTCCATCTCAGGGAAGGGTATACCTTTTCACCCTACTGAAGGCCAACTCCCTATGGCTAATGTGGCAGATACTATGTGTGTAACAATGCTCTGTGCCATTTCTGAGCAGGACTTTTAACAGGTGTGGCCTTAGTTCTTCCATCTGTTTTACCTTTGCTGTCTAGCTAGGATGTTCTTGTCTTCTCTCAAGTGAAGTGTATATAGAATCTGCATACAGGAAGTAGACAGAAACCTCTCTGTATTGTTGGAGTGATTTGTTCCTGTAGTATCATTCTGTATATACTAATACACCTACATCCCTGTTTTCTCCTCTCAAACACTACCATCTCTATTTCCAGGACAAGTGTGCACCTATGCATATGCGCATGTGCATATACATACACACAGTCTCTCTCTCTCTCTCTCTTTCTCTCTCTCTCTCTCTCTCTCTCTCTCTCCCTCTCCCCCTCTCCCTCTCTTTCCCTTTTCCTCCCTTCCTCTCTCTGTCTCTTCTTTTCTCTCTCCCTGTTCCCTCATGCTCCTTCCCATAGCTTCCTTTTTGTCTTTAGTGTACTCCCTATCAGTTGTACAAGACCAGACTTCAGCTTTTGCCTTATGCAAGCTGTGCCCATATAGCTGCAGAGTGAGGAAGGTGTTGCTGGGTACTTGAGGACAGGGAGGCCTTGATATTCTGTGAACTGTGCTCATTTGGGTGTGGGAATCCTATTCTCTTTGGATATTCTGGTTTCATTGCTTTCTGTTAGTTCAGCTTCATTTCCTTGTTCTCTTCTTCCTGACCATATCTTCATAGTATCATTTAAACTTTCCCATTCTCCATTTGTAGTTTTCAGTCCATTTGTACTAACTCGTTCCCTTATTGACTATGTGTGTCCTTTGTTGACATGCAGCATAGGCCCTGTATGTATCCTTAGTTGACATGTAACATAGGCCCTTTAACTTCACAGATGACATGTTATTTTTTGTTTCCTGTCATAAATTGCTTAGCATATTATTGCAACAAAATAAGCCCCTTGCCAATTGTTTTCTTTGATTTATTTACTCCCCTCCAGTTAATGGTTCTCTTTTCCATGTTGTATGAAGAGCTCATTGTTGTTAATTGGGCTTTTCCTTTGTCTTTTGATGATATCTAATGTGTTATTGGAGAACCAGATTGTTTTGCTTTAGTTATACCATACCTTAATTTGGAAGTGATCTCTCATAATTCAAAGGCAGGCATGTGAAGACCTGGAACATCAAGGAGATCTAACTTAATTAAGTACTTCTGGTAACTAGTTCTGGCTTGGATCCATGGAGTGAAATTAGGAACCCTTAGAGGCGTGTGTGACTAGTGATTTCTATATGAAGCTAATGTAGTTTCACTGTTTCCCTTCCTTTGTGAATGAATTCAGCTATTTTCTTTCCTATTACTTCTGAGCACCTCTACTTTGATTGCAAAAGACACAGGGCAATTTACTATCAAAGTCAACTTTTTAGAGTAGAGTCCTTCAAACTTTTTTGGTGAATATACATAGAAAGAAATGGTTAGCAGCCTCCTGGAGAAGTAATACTTTGACAGCTGTCAGTGCTCTCTGTTGTAAGTATGGTGGGTGGTATTTCTTTCTTTCTTTTTTTTTTCAACTTCCTGTTCTCATTTTTGGTAGGTTCTTAAGTATTGATCTTTTCATATTTTAAGACAAATATGTTAATTATATTCTCTTAAGTATGATGTGTTGTTGGTTGTTGATCTTAATGTTATGTTTTAGGACAAATATATTAATTATATTGTCTTATATGTATCAAATACTGTGTAATCAAGAAATGTTAAAGGTATAAAAAACATAGTTCATGCTGCTATATATGTCCATGACAGACCTCACAATCTGTCCAAAATAAAGATTATTTATGGTTTTCTCTTAAAGTACTTTAGAATAATTGGGTGCCAGTGGCTCACGCCCATGATCCTTGCTACTCAGGAAGCTGAAATCTGAGGATCATGGTTTGAAGCCAACCAAGGCACAAAAGTAGATGAAACTCTTTTCTTTAATAAACTACTCAGAAAAAGTCAGAAGTGGAACTGTGAAGTGCTAGTAGCTTTGAGCATAAAGAAGCTCAGGGACAGTGCTCTGGCCCTGAGTTCAAGCCCTAGGACTGGCAAAAAATTAAAATACTTTAGGTTAGTTTAGAAAAGAGATAGTGCTTTTCCACATGTTTTAGTGAAAATACTGTTAATAAATCTTTGATTCTTATGTAAATGAAAGTGTGAATTTAATTTAAAACTTACTTAGAAATACACTTTCTCTTATTCAGCCATGTTCAAGTACCTTCTGTTAGGCAACAGGATGTTAATGTCTGGCTAGTGAATGTCACTGCCCACTACAGTCTGTTCTCCTTTTAGGTACTTGTGCAGAGTCTGAGTCATCTGACCGTAGTCTCCTCCTCTGTAAGGCCCTTCCATTTAGCTGCTCTGAGTAGTAAGCAGTATTAACACTGCCTTACAGGTGTTGCATATGGATTAGATGTAAAACATAATACATGTAAGACAGAAGACCTGTCATTCTTAGGTACTCAGAATAAACTACAATTGTTGTTGCTTTTCTTGTTCTAGGTAGCATTTACTTTAGGTACAATGTTATGAATGGAGTTTGAGTGCAGTATTAGAAATGTTATTGATGTTACATTTCATACCAGCCACGAATTAAATAGGCGTTTAAGGATTGTTAAGAGAGGACTGTTAAGGGAATCCATCCTCTACACTAGAGACATAGTGTCTCCACTGAAGTGCACTCCAAGGGTTGGGCTAGAGTTCATTGACTTTAGACCTAAGGTGCACTTTTAGAATGTAATTTATTACCAGGTTGAGGTCTGCTTGGATAAGCTTTCACATTAGTCATAAAATGAAATTTCTTGGTAGATTGTCATACTCTTTTTTTCTTTTTTTTAGAAGGAAAATGAATTCTTGTTGCTACTTCTGGGAAGTAGACCTTCTTCTGGTAATTTACTGCTTTTCCTACCAGCCCATCTACATGATCCTCATGTAGACCAGCTCATCTGGGCTTCATGGCCCCTAACTGGACCAGATGTGAGTCTTGAGGATTTGAAAACTCCCAACTATGAAAAGAGGAATTATGTCTCTTAGTAGCAGAGCTGGAGTTAGTAGAAGGAAGAATGAAGGAAAGGAGGACAAAACCAACTTATAGAAGCAAAGATGCCATCTGATTTTGATAGAGTTCATTTTGAGATGGTTCCAAGGCCCAGCTAAGCTACTAGCCTTTCCTTTTGTTGGTTATTTCAGGTCACTGTGTTCCACCTTGCTTTTGCCTGTGTTGCTTCTAGTGCCATCTCTGTTACCTTTAAATGAAAGAATGCTGACTAATTCACTTTGGTTGTTTATACTCAAATATTTATTGATGTCTTTGTCATACGAGATTATAATAAAATGTTTAATTGGATAATAGGGAAGCTGACTTATTACCTAGCTTTTTATTACCACTTGTCATAAAAGCAGAACTGTATTTTAACATTAATTAAGGGTATCTGCTGACTTGTGGCTCTGTGTGGTAATGAGTCTTGATAGAATGGTCTCTAACTTTTAGCTTTAAACCATTTATGGTTCTAGAAGTTCAAGTTGTCTTGAAGAACTCTTCTTTGCTACCTCTAATTTTATTGTTGAAGCCATCTATGTGTAGTAAACAGGTAGATATTTGTGGTTCTAATACGTATATGAAGAGACATATTTATTGGTAAGGAGAAATTAATGCCCTGGCAAATTGTCAGACGTGTGCGTAAGGGTTTCTTACTTGAAAGGAACATGGAATGACTCATTATCTCCATTCTCTTCGATGCAGTAGTGTTTGGGGAACTGAGATTTGATGTGACACACTGTTCGGTAAACTTCATTTTCATTTAGGAAGTATTGGATGTGCTTTCCCAATAGCATTCTGTGTTGTTGGAACATGTAAAGAGCAAAGAAACACATCTGCTACTTGGGTTCTATTTGCCAACTGGTTTGAGCAACTATAATAATTGTTTATTCTTGATGTGCTAGCAGTTGAAGTTTTTCTTTCTCCATTGTGGCTATTATATAACTTAAACATGAACAATCACAGTGATTATTCAGAATCTGCTAAAACTGGGGATTCAATACCTCTGAAACACTGTCTGCCTCATAGGACTCTAGTGAGAGAGAAAGGTCAGGGGTGTCAGACATAAAAAGTGCACTAAGGCACTGTGTGTTGGTGTTGTGGTTCACAACAGCAAGGCACTAGTGGCTCATGTCTGTAATCCTTGCTACTTAGGAATTGAGATCTGAAGATTGAGGTTTAAAGCCAGCCCTGGCAGAAAAGTAGAGCAGTAGCAAAGAGTGTGAAAGCCAAGCAAGCATGGATGGCCCTGAGTTCAAACCCCAGTAACATACACACACACACACACACACACACACACACACATACACACACACACACACACACGGAATAACCTTTGAAGGCCTTTAGGGAAGAGTAGAAAAGAAAGGAGGGGAAAGGAGAGAGAACAAGAGAGGAAAGAAGATACCCAATGCTTGAGCTAGTGAGGGGCTTCTAGGAGAAGAGTTTGAGTGGGTCCTGAATGGTTTAAGTAGTCAAAAGGAGTAGTGTGGGAAGATCAGGAAACAGAAGGAATGGTGTGGGCCAAGGTATGGAGGTAAAAATCTGGCAGTAGATGGATGGGTTCTTTAATAGCTTCTCAAAGACCATGTGTGGGTTTGCAGAGGTGGAAGTGTTTCTGAATGACTCTTGATGTTACAGCACTAAGCCTGTAAAAAAAAGGTGTTAATTCACATCATTAAACAACAAAACTGTATATTAAGAATGCTGTACTTTGCATGTTATTTAGCTACCAAAAGTATCCTAAAAACAATAAGCCCTTTTCACTTGTGAGGAGATTCTATCCTCATGATATTGGTGCCTTTTGTTTCTGAAGCACAGCAGTAATGGGAAATGTCCTTTAAGGATGTGAGTTTTGATTACAGTTGATAAAATTAATGAGACCTTTTTCCTGGATTGGTTGTCTACTCTGAATTTCAAGTTGGATTGCGCCCTAAACAATAGATTCCCTGTGTGTGCTCCTCTGCAGTAGAGCTCAACATATCTGTACACCTCTACACACACCACCATAACTATATTTTTCAGACTTTGGTGTTCAGGAGTTTAAGGGATTGTTTCCATACACAAGTTTTATGTTGTCCTCTGAAAATAAGAGAACTGCTGTTGGTATAGCAACCAGCGTATTAGTGGTTTACTTAGTATGCTTCATTGCAATCATTTTTAAGTAGAAAACCAATAAAAATAGTAAAATATAAATGAATTTAAATAAGTATTTGGGGAAAGTTACCTATAAAGCCAGTTGGTTTGCTTTGATCTCTACTATATAAAGTTACAATTATTGATTTGGAGGAAGGGTTTATGATAGCAGGCTGAACTTTCCATACTTGTCATATGATGGTGATGATGTGTCAGAAGGCATAAGGGAGGTGCCTGCCAGCTGGAGCCAGTAGTTAGGAGACACCCAACTCCAGTGACCTTGTGTGAAAGGACTAAGGCCTAAAGCATAATGGAAAGATGGTACAGGTTTGAAAGAAGCCTTCTTATACCTGTTGATAATGAATTGTCATGAGTGAGAGAGAAACCTCAGATAGATCCAAGATTTTACTTCAAGTTAAATCTTATTCTAGGAGAATAAAATTACCTTTATAAGGACTATGAGAGTCAAGAGTGATGTGTATCAGCTTCATTGAGGATACAAGCCCAGTTTCTTACTTTGATGTCTGTTGCTAAGGATAAACATTAGGCTACTGGCCCATCTTGCTTCTACTAAAAAAAAATAGTTTACTCTCCCAGCTGGAAGAACTCTTCAGAAAGATGAAGTAAGTTGTCATGTCACTTAGAGTAGGGCTAGGCCTGACTCCTTGTGCAGTGTTCTTTTCACCTTCCTCTTCTGCCTTGTAGAAAAGAACAGCATTTTTAGGGAGATCTTGCCTTTGGCTAAAGAGAGTTTTGAAGAAATCTTGGTTTGGGGAATGACTGGCTGTAAAGAAATACGAGAAGGTTAAATGTGTGATCTTCTCCAAAGCGGAGGATTCATTTGTAACTTAAAACATATCTTTTCTTCCTCTTAGAAATTCTCTTAAAGGTTAATGATTGACTGATTTCTCAGGAATTAGCAGTTCTGTAGTGTACTATAACTTGCTAGTTTCCAACTACTTAAACTTTTAAAAATATTTTTATTTTCCTTGTTCAGGGTATAGTGACCTAAATGTTCCCAGATTACTTTTCAAAATTTTAATTTATGACCAAAATGAAATAATTGCAACAAAGGCCTTTTTTTCTATTAATATACCATTGAATAAGAATACCCAGGGACTGGAATATGACCTAGTGGTAGAGTGTTTGCCTTGTATATATGTATACATGAAGCCCTGGGTTCGATTCCTCAGCACACATATATAGAAAAAGCCAGAAGTGGCACTGTGGTAGATCAGGTGGTAGAGTAGTAGAGTGCTAGCCTTGAGCAAAAGAAGCCATGGACAGTCCTCAGGCTCTAAGTTCAAGCACCAGGACTGGCAAAAAAAAAGAAAAGAAGAGAAGAGAAAAGAAAAGAAAAGAAAAGAATACCTAGATTGGAGGCAAGGCACAAATGATAGACCCAGGGTTCATTCTCCAGTACTGTCCAGAAAACACAAAACAAACACCCCTCACCCCTCACCCCCCATTCTAAACCACAAGTTGCTTAAAATTTTTCATGGCTTGAGTAAAGACATAGACCAAGTAATACCAAAGAAATATTTCAGCCCTAAAATTCTGTGGATATTTGATCATAAGAGAATTTAAAGGATTATGGGCTAGTTTGAAAAGAGTTTTAGAGGCTGGTTCAGGACTGAGAGGGCCAGGTCGTAGAGCATTTTCTAAGTACCTCAGTGAATGCTTTGTGTGTATTGTTTTGTAAAGTCCTCCTCTGACAAGCTGTGAGGCGGGCATTTTAACTCCCTTCCTTCAGCAGCTAAGTTTTTCCAGGGCCATACAGTGCCAAAGATCAGACCCATGTCTGGTTCTTTGCACCCAGAGTCCCTGCCTAGCCTAGGAAATTTTACTAGCAGATATGAAAGGATATCCCTATTAAGTACAAATCATAGTAAGATGCATCCTTGCTTTCATAAAAGTTTTACAAGGGCAGCTCCTTTTCTAGCAGTTGTATTTAAGCTGTTAAAGGCTTATAAGAAAAATAAGGCCAGGAAAGGTTGCTAAGCCTGATAGAAATCCAGAAAAGAAAGTTCCGCCTTCACCCAGTTACTCCTGCTTATTGGCTGGGATTGAACTCGCTGACTCATTTCTTTTTTGTTGAGGCCACACCCTGCATTCCAAAAACCCTCTGCTGCCCGGCCACACCCACTGTGCTTGCGGGAGCCTCCGCGCTAGTGTTGGGCGTCCAGTAGGCTGCTGCCATCCCGGAGGGGACCTGTGCCTCTGCGCGCCCTGATCTCCAGCACCGCGTCGCTGGGCGCCCAGGCAGGCCCAGGATAGAGAGCGGCGCGGGGAACCCGCAGGGCCCGGTCACCACGCCGCTCCCCGCGCGCTGCCGGTCTCGCAGTGCCCCCGCCAGCCGCGCGCCCTCCGGAGCTCCTGGGACGCGCGCAAACTTGCTACTCCAAGAACTCCGGGAAGAGAGACCGCGCGTGAGTGTTGTGGCTCGTCCTGGGGTGCTAGGTCCACTGGAATGCTCTCAGGGAAAGGCGTGTCGCGCTCGCAGACGGTCCATGCGAATAAAAAACGGGGCTAAAGAAAACCTGGTCTCCCAGAGAACGGCCAGGATGGCAATCAGTGCAGTTCCCTCTACCGCAGCAAAGTGAAGGGAATCCCGCGATCTGGTGAAAATAGGCTTTTGGTTAGTTACCCCTGAGCCATCAGACTCCCCAGAGGACCTTAACACCACACCGTGTGGCGCTAACTGCCGCACTCCCAGAGCCAAGGAGGCTTTTTGAGAGGCGTGATCGCGTTTAGTTTGGCTACTGTCAGTGTTCAGAAAGTACGCGCGTTCTCCAACACAGGAGCCCCTAGAAAGGGATCCCGCAGCGCAACTAGCGGCGCTGCGCGCTGTTGAGTGAGCGCTGAGTAAGAGCCCCAAGGAACACGCGCTCCTCGTGTTTGGTGCCGCACATGTTTACTCTGCTGCCCTCCTCTCTATTTAGGGTGGCCAAGTAATTGCTCTTGTGGAAACAAGTACGTGGAGAAAAATGCACGGGGCAAAGTTGTCTCCAAATAAGAATCAAGAGTCTTAAATTTTGTTTTCTTGACGACTACAAATAATCATCTAATGATCATTTATTTTAATCCAGTTTAATCCGCTCCTTTGGGAGCGTGGGAGTGAGAGCCAACCCAGGAACTCACATAGGCAAGGCAAACCGCTCACCGCTGAGCTGCATCTCCATCTTCTTGTCTTACTGGCTTTTAATTTACCGAGAAATAAATTTGGTGACCTTAAAAAAAACCCACAAAGCCAACCTTTCACCAAATTACATTAGTCAGCAAGCGGACTTTTTCTTGGTGCTGGGTATTGAGCCAATTTCACAGACTTTAGCCCCCAGGTAATTTAATTTATTTTAGTGGGTCAGGAAGTCCTCCACTTCCTAACTTACTGTGTGAATTACTAAGCACTCACTCTGTACAGCAGAGCCCTTACAATGATCAGAATTCCTGGGGTGTACTGGGAAAACTGTAGAGAAGGTCCCATAGTATACCAGACTATCTGGAAGGCAGAATTACTGTTATGAATATGAACTAAGCTCTGAGCAGTATCTCTGCACTTCTTCATTTATGAAAATGTCATTGAGGTCTCCAGGAGAGTGGGGGAAAGTTCTTCTCAGTTGACCCTCCTATAAGGGTATAAAGGAACTCTCTCTAGAAAGAAATTCTAAGTGGAATAATTTAAATAGCATGTGGGGAACTTTAGTTATTCTGTGGGTTTCTGGTAACACCTCCAGGTTCATAGGCTGACAGTTAAATTTAGTTGCTTTGAGCTCAACAGGTAAATTCTCATGGGAAGTAACTCATCCCGTAGATACCTGGTGCAGTTGAAAAAGCACCTCTCAGGTGGTGAGCATGATAAAATATTTGATCAAATCTCCATAAAGCCTAAAGGATAATTCAGTTTAGTTTGGCATTATTAGGCTCACCTAGAAGTGATAAAGCTGGACATTTGAGGGCCTTCATTTCTCAGGTACTGAGATGTTTCACAACCCTTTTTTAATCTTTATCACATCTAAGAGATTGAGGAAGTAGCCTCAGCCAGGTTATATAACCTGTTTCAGATTTCACAGCTAGTTAGTTAAGGTTAGAAGTGAGCATTTAAATTTAAGGTTTGTTATTTTTCTCATGTGGCTCCAACTACTTTTAGAATTGTGTTGATTTTTTTCCTGGCGCAAAATGATCCAGAGGAGATTCTTGGCTCAAAGCAGATTTTTAAGTGATTTAAAAGGTCCTTATGGCCCCAGTGCCAAAATCTCAAAGTTCAAGGAATGATATATTTACTCAGAAAACGTGTGCTTTTCAAATATTAACTGAGCAAGCACTACACTTGATAGATCAGTTAATATACAAGGCTGCCTTGAGGCTGCCCATTGTTGTTGTCTTTTTTCCCTAGTCTCTTCCTGAGGCCCTTTGAGTTCTTCACGTCCTCTCCCTGCTCCTCACAGTATACATCAGGCTTTCTTAAGACAGTATCAAACCAAGAGCTACAGCTGAAGATTTCCAGAGCTGAGTCTTTTGCATGAGGCATGCCTGCAATGTTTTATAAGCTATGTGAAATGTTTTAAGATTTATGTTCACACTTAGGCTAGTGTTAAACCTGTTCGTTAAGAATGGGGAAGTCATGAAAGGCAGGCTCACTGTTAGTATTAAAACTTTACTTGGTAGACAGAGATGAGAAAGGCTCAGTGTGTCTCTCAGCAGGGGCAGTGAAATCTGGGAGAGCGCATCTGCAGGAGTGTCTGTTAGCATGTCATGTCAAAAGAGAACTGTGTCCTCTTCACAGAAGACCTATGAACTATAGCATCTCCCCCAACTTTTCAATCTCCCCCCCCCCCCCCCCCGGCTGCTTTAAGTGTTTAAAGTTCTTGAGGATGTCGAAAGAACATAGCTCTGATTGGGTGCACAGCTCAATTGTATTTGCCTGTCATGAGGAAGGTCCTGGATTCACTCTGAAGCACTATAAGAACAAGCAAGCACATGACACAGAAAGAACATGTCAATTTGATGATAAAACTGCCTTGTCTAATCTTAGAAAAATTATGGAGAGCAGATAGTTTGCTAGAGCATTTGATTTTCAGAAATGGAAGAATGGTTAAGTTCTAAAAACTGTAGATTTAGAGTTTATGTTGTTGTCGAGCAGAATTGTAAAGCAGATTTTTGATTATTTAGAGAAAAAAAGCGTTGAGGGCTGAGCATCCTGGCATATGCCTATAATCCCAACACTGAGGAGTCTGAGGCAGGAGGATCATGAGTTTGGCCACCCTAGGCTACATGGTGTAATCTTGTCTCAAAGGAAAAGAAAATAGTGAGGGTCAGTATATAGCATATATGTGCTAAGGATTACCCATTTCCACTTAATCTCATTTCTTTTCTTTCTTTTTTTTTTTTTGCCAGTCCTGGGCCTTGAACTCAGGGCCTGAGTACTGTCCCTGGATTCCTTATTGCTCAAGGCTAGCACTCTACCACTGGAGCCACAGTGCCACTTCTGGCCAGTGTGTGTGTGTGTGTGTGTGTGTGTGTGTGTGTGTGTGTGTGTGTGTGTGTGTGTGTGTGTGTGTTGCTGGGGAATCGAACCTAGGGTTTCATGTGTATGAGGCAAGCTCTCTTGCCACTAAGCCATATTCCTAGCCCTCATTTCTTTTTTTTAATGTTGGCATTGGGCATATATATCAGGTCATTACCACAGATAGGACATGCCTTGGTCAGACATTCATAGGGTAGATGGCCTTCTTCCCTCCCTCCCTCCCTCCCTCCCTCCCTCCCTCCTTCCCTCCCTCCCTCCCTCCATTTCATGTTTTTGAGATAAAGTCTTGCTGTGTAGCTCAGCCTCCAGTTTACAATCCTTTTGTCTTACCCTCCCAAGTGCTAAGTCTGCACATACCACTATGCCTCACAGTATGTGTCTTCTTTTCTTAAGCTTGAAAATGGGTGTTGAACAGCTGTATAGATAAACAGGTTTATTTCTTAGACCCAGGGAGGGTCCAAAATCAGTACAGTGATTTCGGACTTGAGCAAGGTGCCAGCAGTGTGCCTTCACAAGGGCGCTTGATACAGCTGGGGAATAGCACATTAGTAGAGTACTAAGGACCAAGGAGGTGGTAATCCTACAGTTCTTTGAAGCACTGCAGTTAGTGATTACAAACTGGAGCCTGACTTCAGACAATCTTTTTGAGCACTGTGTGCCTCAGCTTTTCTTCATTCATAAAATACAGATAAGAATAAGAACATCTGTAGTACTGTTAAAGAGATTGAAGGATGATAATTTGGTTATCCATATGAAATGAGTTGCATAGTGAATCACATATCTTCTAACCATTGCTGTGGCTTTTACTGTGATTGTTTGCATCATTGCTATGTACATTTCTGGGTTTGTGTTTAAATTCATATCCAGCATGATGTTTTGGATGGAGTCTGGAAACTGAACAGCAGTTTGAAACACTGGGTATGTTCACCTTACTGTACACCAGAACTTGATCCATACTACCAGGGTAGTAAAGTAGACATGGCTGCATTCTGGCATCTACAGTCTGACAAATTCTCCACTTTGACACGTACTTCTTTAATGGAGCCATTACTCCTCATGGAACTTGGATTTAGGCGAGCTTGTTCTTGGAATAATAACTCGTTTTACTGGTCTGATCTTGGGCAATTAGCCTAACTCCAATGGTTCTCCCAAGAGTTCAGTTTTACCTTTATTTTACCTCATAGTTGGCAATATGTGCATGTATTTTTTCATGGTTGTGACTGAGGTGGCGTTTGGTGGGTAAAGGGACAAGTATGCTGCTACACATGCTACAAAGCCTAGGCCAGCCTCTACCACAAAGAGCTATCCTGTACAAAATGTCAGTAGTGTAGAGGTTGAAAACCCTTGCCATTACAGTCTAATGTAGGTGTTTAAAAGGATGGTCATCTTCCACAGTCATTACCTGCTAGTTTTAAGTAGTTTTATGGAAGAGTCTTTGAGAGTGAGTACATCCTGGAGTAGAATGTGCTTTTTTTTTTTTTTTTGGTCATCAACAGCTTGGTAAACTAGCAATTGCCTCCTTCCCTGGAGGAATGCATTGCTGTGATTGCGAAGTCAGATAAACATATGCTGAAATGTCAGCTCTCTCACCTTTCTCTGCTGTGTGATTTGAGGCAAGTTTCTTTATCACTTTATCAGTGAAAATCAAGTCCCCATTTCATAGGATTTAGAAGAATAAACAGGATATGTATATACAGAGTATGTAGCATAGTACTAAATGATAACTTTTTTATTTACACTTCTTGGGGATAATGGAACTGAGTGGCACTTATTAAAATGTGAGATTTGGAAAGAGGACAGAAAAGGAAATTGACCTTCTAAGAATTAGGAGATTTAAAAAATGAGAGTCTTGCTTTCTCTTCAGAAGATATGCAGTCCCTGGAGAGATAAATGTCTTGGGAAATATTTCACCCTTGTAGGGGAAGACCACAACAAGCACTCAGGAAAGGAGGCAATTAAATTGTGTAGAAAATTAGTCTAGATCCCACCAAGAAGGGGACTTTTTGTTTGTTCATAAGCACTATAACGCTTGATATTATAGTTTGTTTTTTTGTTTTGTTTGGTTTGGTCCCTGTTTTCAGGCTTGAACATAGGGCCTGGGCCCTGTTCCTGAGCTTTTATACTCAAGGCTAGTGCTCTACTACTTGAGTCACAGATCTACTTCTAGGTTTTTGGTGGCTAAGTAGAGAGAAGAGTCTCATGGACTTTCCTGCCTGGGCTGGCTTCAAACCATGATTTTTCAGATTTTCAGGCTCCTGAGTATATGGGTAAGTCACTGATGCCTGGCAGTATTAGCTTCTTAATACTTTTCAATATCTTACCATGCAAGCAACACATCCCATCCATGAATGTGCACAGGTATCTATTTTTTTGTGTTAAGTGATTCCTGCGCCCTTTCAGCCTTCCTCCTAAAAATAAAGCAAACTAAATATATCTGGAGAGCCCCATGAGCCCCTTTGTTGGTCCCTTCTACTATTGCAACTTGTAGCATCATGTGGTTTATCCTTAAGAGCACTTGACTCAAAGGTGTGATTGTTGTATATGTTGGGAATTTGGTGGAAAATTCCAGTGATCCCAGTCAACCCACTGTGTACTCTGTGTAGGGAGATTGTTTCATAGTTCTATTTGCTTTCCTCTTAACAGACAATTCTGTGACTTAGGAAATGGCTTGTAGTCATGTTGGAAATTTGAGATTGTTTCACAGTTCTATTTGCTTTCCCATTAACAGACAATTCTATGACTTAGGAAATGGCTTGTAGTCATATTGGAAATTTGAAGCTAGTGATTTGAATGATGGATTTGCTCTTAATTTTCTTTCTGAAGGACTCTGCTACATTTGAACTAAATGGTGGAACCCTGTAATATACTTGTGACTTGAACAGCAAATGGAGTAAATGTTAGTGCCTGCCCACCCCCCCAGCATCTCCCTTCTCTGTGTGTGGGTACCTGCAAATCTGGAGTGATGAGGAGAATTCACACTTGGCTTGGCACAAGAGTGGTGGAGCATCATGACAAACCCTGGGAAGCATGACTGCCATGGTGTTAGTGGCATGAAGACTGGGAATCAGAATGCATCTGGGAAATGTATGGCACAGAGTACGTCCTGTGAGTGTGTGGGGCCTTCACTAGGTTAATGGGCAAATTTGCTTTACTTTCCTGATTGTACAGAACAAGAAGGTAATGTTATACCTCTGTAGCATGTTGTACAAGCTCAGGGATATTGGCAGAAAGCTTATTCTAACAGAAACTCCTGAAAATGGTTAAAATCACATTTCTCTATAGAGTCAGAAGCCATGAGTTTGATTTTTCATGCCAAGTTGGGAGTCAGATTAATAATAAATAAAGTTAAGGAAAAATGAGGTAAATTCCAATTTTAGAAGATACCAATGGCCACAACTCTTGAGATCTGACAGATGAATTCTTTCTCTTAATTGCAGTAAACTTGTTGTTCTTGGATTTGTCATGCATGGGTTTGACTAAATATGGCCAAGAAATAAATAATTAAAAGAAATGTCAAAAACAGCAACACAAAATAAAAATCCCTGTGTACACAGTACACAGCTCAGTTGAAGGGAAGAAACTCTTAGTCCTTTGTTATTGCTAGTGTTTAAATCATTGTGTGATCTTTGGAGTGTTAACTTTGTGAAAACACAACAGGCCTCCCAAAATAACAAATGGTGCCTCCAAATCCAGTGTGCTTAATTTAAGGGCTGGAGTGAAAAGTTAAGATTTGTTGAAAGGTGGCATGTCTTTAGCAGAAGAAAAATGAAACAAGCATCCACAGTACAGTGCTGGACTCTATACACTCTGAGCATGAAGTTTTTCCTCAAAAATGTTGTGCTTGCAACCATATGCCTGTGGAATACTGTGTATTCGGTCACTTGGGTTTCTCAGATATGGCTGAGACTACAAATTACTATGTGCTTAATGTGCTTGCAGACTGCTTATGTATTGGCAAGGCTCTGAACAACAACTTTGGCAGTATATGGTATCAAAATCCCATGTTCTAGTCTGTGCTGACTCAATAAATCTAAAGATAAGGATAGACTTTAATGTTTTTTTTTTTCAGTGAGTGTACCATTAAAAGGCCCAAATGCATTCTGAGAAGATACAATGACATTTAAATCAAGTTGAATAATATTCCCCGTTACTTATTGTCATAGGTCTTTTTGTTTGCAGTTGTTTTTGAACTATTTAAACTTGGCATTTTATGGATTCTTTAAAGATAGGATGTGCATATAGTTTCCATCCCTTCTTCCCCCCAAGAGGTCCTTCTTTTCTGAAATGGCTAAGGTCTTTATTTCCCTGTGAACGGATTAACTTCTAGCACAGATGTATGTGTGTGTCATACGAGGACTAGTAGGCAGATCCATTTCTTTCTTCTGACCATGAAAGGATGAAAACAGACTTCCAAAATAGACTTTAAAAAGAACTTGTGATGAGTGTACCACACAAAGCTATACAAAGTTAGTAGAGAGACTTAGTGATTTTCAGGGTAACATTATAATGTGGTTATTAACATGCTACTTTGAAAGGAAGTTTGTTTATAGAGAAAATTAGGAGACTGGAGCAGGAGAGCAAGTTCTTGAGGAGGTAGCCTGGTTTGTTCACAGAGAAGTTACCCTGTCCCATTAGAGTAGCAGCAGGTGACTTCATAGATCATGCTTATATTATGTCTGAGTGTTTGAAATCTGACTACTTAGGTTCTGTACTAAACTTAGAAAATGGACTTGCCCTCATCAATGAGCTGTGATGAATCTACCCTCATTTCATGGAAGCAACATCAGGCCATACAGGAAGCCATACACAAAAAATATGCTGTTCCACACCTACTATGTATCCTTTTGAATTCAGCCTCCTCATACTGAAGTTGTGCTCTTGGGTGATACACTGATAATCAGATACCAGCATGTATTTGGTTAGTTTTGCACAACTAAATATTCTGTTGGCATTTTAATGCCACCTTCAGTGTGATTAGCATGAACCTTTCCTGATCATCATATTTATGAATTTGCAAGATTAAAGGTGAGGCTACCAAGAAGATATTGTCCTCCGAGGACCAGCTGGCTTTCTCAGGATTATCTTCATCGTGAGAATGTTTTTCTATCTGAATTGCAACACAGAGTGTGATAACCAGTGGAATACAGTACAGTTATTTTTTAAATTTCAATTAAAAATATTGAGAAAAAAATGAGAACCACTGAATGTTTATCCTGCAAATGTGATACTCAGTTCTGTGAGTGACTCGTGAACATGAGTAAAGCAAACTAGAATACATTGTTGTAGTTACAATTACAAGGTAAACTTACTCCTACTTAGCTAGTTAGCATATCCTGTAATTCCATGTAAATTGCACAGTTACCAAACTACAGAAGTCCCTAATCAAAGCAATTTGTAGCCAGAATTTGACAAATTTTTTATTTTAGTGTGGTAAAATAAAATTGCTAAGATTCTTAGAGATTTATAGAGTATACTTTTTATTTGGTTTTCAAGAGAATAGAATTTCTAAAATTTCTTGGGTATTTATTTGGGTCCCAGAACCTGTGGCACATTTAATGCCCATATAAGACCATTCTTTTAATGTTATTATTCCACTGATGGAAATGGCTTCCTGAATTTATCTACTGTTGACTAGAAATGAATTTTGAGTTCTTTGATAAATATCAGTCTTGAGACCTGAGGAATCTCCACCTTTAGCATTAACTTTTAGGAGCAAAATGCTCAGGAGAATTAGGAACCTGACTCATTTGCTTTGATTGTGTCCATGTAAAGGTCAAAGTTATGAAAGTAAATGTTTTAATCTTGAAACTAGCCCTCAGCAGTTTAGACCAAGAGCTGCCTTTCAGCTTCAGCAGAGCCACAATGGAGAGAGATGTGTTCAGTGGAACCCATGTAACCCCTGTGAGACACCAGGGAATCCTCTTGGAGAAAGGGTGAGGGATGGATCAGGGCAGTTCCATAGACAATAAGCAGGGGACTATTCCCCCTAGGTTGAAGAATAGAAAACCCAAAGCAAATATTCTGAGATCAGTCTTCCTAACATAGCATCTCTCCTTATTAAGTCTGGACTCTCATCTCTGCTAGAATATTGCCATCAAAATGTTCCCCAAATCCCTTAATTCTTAGGCTGCCATTGTGTTCAGATGCTATGTATTAAGAATTTCATTACCAGGATATCCAAATTGTAAGCTTGTGTAGAATAAGAATTGTGTGTGTATGTGTATATGTTCATCTAGTGTGAACTCAAGGCTTGATGTTGTCCCTGAGCTTTTTTCACTCAAAGCTAGAGCTCTACCACTTGAGCTGCAGCTCCACTTAGGAAATTTTTTTTTTTTGGGGGGGGGTGGTTAATTGGAAATAAGAGTCTCATGGACTTTCTTGCCCAGGCTGGCTTCTAGCTGCCACCCTCAGATCTTACTCTCCTAAATTGCTAAGATTAGAGGTGTGAGCCACTGGTGCCTAGCAAGATAGGAATTTTTATAATATTTTAAGCTGTCAATAGAATGAATACAAGGGCTAATGCATATTGTTTCTCTTGAGCACACACTCATTTTTGCAAAGTATAGAATACTTCCAGCAGCTTAAGACCTTTTTAATAGGATAACTTATGTTAGTTAGACTGCTGCTGTCCAGAATAGTAGCCACAGGCCCCATGCAGACATTTAAATTAATTAAATTTAAAAATCTTGTTTCTTGGTTTCTTGGTTTCTTGGTGATTGGTACCACATAGGGCTAGTGGCTACTATATTGGACATAATGCTTACATCATGAGAGAATGTTCCACTCAACTCTGTGCTATACTCTGGCTAAATAAGGGAACTTTTTCTAAATGAACTTTCTTATAGACAGCAGGAAGATAATTCAGCCAGAAGTACAGCTTAAAAGAAAATATTGTCATGGCTTTAATATGAAATGTTTTCCACAGGCTCCTGTACTGGGGACTTGGTCGCCAGATTGTGGGTGTTTGGGAAGTGATTGGGTCCTGAGTGCTATGACCTAATTGATGGGGGAATCCCTTGATGGATTTATATATGATGGCATTATTAGGAGGCAGTATAATGTTGGGCCTGAGGTCTCATTGGAGGAATTGGGTTGCTGAGAGTGGGGTTAGAAACATTGTCTTATCTCCTCTTTTATCTGCTTCCTGGTTTCTGTGAGGTTTCTAGTGACTGCCACACATTTTTGCTGCTGTGATGTTCTGCCTCAGGACACAAACACAGAGCCAAGTGACTGTGGATGGAAACCATGAGCCCAAATTAATCTTCCCCCTCCTTTTAAGCTGTTTCTCTCTAGTATTTGTCAGTGAGAGAAAGTGTGACTAACATATCAAATCATTACATCCACTCTTAAGGAATTCTTATATAAATCTAAACACTTCAAATTTTGACTCTGGCTCTCTTAGACTAAATGTTATATGTTATTTTAGGTTTCCTCAAGTTTATATTTGAATCTTAGAGGTCTGGATGGCCTTCAAGAATAGATAGCCTAAAAGTCAGCATGTGTATATACAACCATTCTGTTTTAAATGGCCACTAAGAGCCTTCACAGGGCAGGAACAGGAAGGAGGAATCTACTTTATTTGTAATAGAAGAAGTTCAGTGAATTAATTTCATCAGGTAATGGTAAAGCAGGAAGCTAACTAGGACACATCAAAGTAATCAAGAGACTTGAGATCGAAGGTAGCCAACAGATGAGCAATGCAGGCAATCACAACCAGCCCCAGGCTGCAAGAACAAATGGAGGAGGCTTGATAGTAGAGCTCAGGGGGCAAAAAAGAGCTGAAGCCACAGAAGAGAGCCAAAATGTGGGCAGAAGCAAGGTGAGAAATGCTTCTGGCAGCTTTACCACTTCTTCAGAAATGCAGCTAAGCTTTCTTGGTGTGATACTGAAGTTGGATGTGATTCAAATTCTTGCACATCTTTCTATTTGTGGACATTGCTAAAGGGCTGGCAGGGAAAGGGAGTATATCAAAAAACCACACAGGAGTTTGAACTGGGAAAATTTGACATAAAGTTATGAATTATGCCAGGAGATTGGAGCTTTGTTTAGTAAGAGTTATTCCAAACTCTAGAAATAGCCATGATGGAGAACAACCACTCCCTGTAGGACTTATTATATAGCACCTAAGGAAGAAACTATACCCTTGTGATACAAGTCTTGTTTAGACTCTGTAAAGCATATGGATACGTTAACATGCCTCATCGACACAAAATGATTGTGGCGCCACACCAGTAGACCTTGCTAAAAGCCAAGCTTCTGTAGCTTACTCAAATATCCTTTGTGGAAGGTTGAAGAAAACCATCACAAGGAGAGATATGCTGAAGTCATTCTACTTCAAAAGGGTTGAAGGCCGGTGCTGGCGAAACTGTACCTGCAGGGGCCTGTTGAGTGTGATAGGAGAACCAGAAAGACAAATTTCCTGTCTTCGATGGCGTTTCTCCACTTACAAACAAAACTTCATGACAACTATCAAGTTAAAAAAATACGTAAAGGACCCAGATCAGTTTTTGTCATTCAGGCAATAAGAGGTTAATTTGTATCTGAGTGGTAATAAGTAGTTAATAACTGACATGAAGAGGCCCTTCTTCCCAGGTTTTGTTTAGCTTAGCCAGACAATTTCATATGTCTATGTTTTTGTGTGAGTTCCCCAGTGATACTTTAGATTTGAATATCATGTGATTTTCATACCTGTGTCATCTATAAAGTGACTTCCCCCTGAGGGGCTATTGTGGGTTAAATTTCTTAGTTTTCTTTTGTTGTTGTAAAATCAGGAATTAGAGCTGCATTTGTGAAATGTCATGAAGCTAGATGACAATCCAGGTTTCTTGTTTAATGCTATGAAGATAAACAGCACAATTGAGTTATAATTTCATGTAAACTAATTCAGTTTGAAATTTAATCTCTTAGACTTTATAAGTATTTGCCAAGGAATCTCTCAATACCTTCTCAGATTATGATTTTATTTTTGCAAGGTAGATTTTTAGTTGATTTTGTAAGTGCTTTTCTTTACTGCTTTGTGATTATAGCATTTGAAGATAGATTTTCCTCCAGGTTCTTTTCCATACTCCACAGCTTTGAACTGCTCTATTACTTTGTGGCATTTTGCTCCATAACCCCATGCAGTGCATAATTTATTATATTGTTCAGAATGTTAGAAAAACAGCCTTATTTTTGAACCCAAGTTGATATTCAGTCTATATTACCTTTTATATATTTCAGATCCTTCTTGTGTGTAGTTTCTTCACAACTTTCCTTAAAAGTTTTATGCTTGGTAAGTATGTGTGTGTGTCGGTGGGCGGGGGTATACAGATGTTAAGATTTCTTGGAAAGCCTTTAAATTTTGTGGTTTTATTTTTTATTAGATTTTGTTGACAACAATATAAAATAGAAAGAGGCTATAATGTATCCAAAATCTTTCCTTCCATTAACTTTGATAAAATAAAAATAAGTAAAAGCAATGTATAAATAGGGCTCGTATATAAATGATATCAAAATGTACCCAAGAGAAGTAAAGGCCAGGAAAATAAATGCGTTTTTTTTGGAGGGGGGGGGGAAGAGGCATATTACTGTATTTTTTTAGCTCTTTGTTTTTGATTTTGATTTTTTAATAAAAAGATTAAGAGATTGTTCTCCTAAAAAGTGATCTTTCCTACCCATATTTATGGCAGCAGAATATTCGATTAAATGGATGTACAATAGTTAATTTCATCTTTACCCTTTTTCTAGATATTTTAATAGGTGCAGTGTGTGTGTGTGTGTCTGTGTGTGTGTGTGTGTGTGTGTGTGTGTGTGTGTGTGTTTCTTTCCTTTACAAACACCAGTGGCAAATCCTGGTGATATACTTATGGATTAAATTTCTAATAGCAGGAGTACTAGAGCAAAGGGTAAATGCATTATAAAACTTCTTGACAGATAACACCAAATTGTAGCTCAGAAAAGTCAAATGTCTATGACTTGCTAAGAATCACGGTACACTTTTTACAGAGTTCAGTGATGTCTTGCTGTATGTACACATCATATATTTGTAATAGTCAAATTTAGATATCTGGCACTTCATGTATCAGCCTTTTTTGGTTAAGAACATTCAAGAATTTTATTTTCTAGTTATTTTGAAATACTCAATACAACATTGTGAACCAAGGTTGCATCTTCCTTCATCTACCTTCTCCCCTCCCCCCAGCTAGCACAGTAAATAACCAAGCTTTAACCTTGCCTATCTGATAAGGTAATTAAAAAAATCTCTTTTTGTCCTGTCTTGTTTCTTTTTTATTCTGATTAATGTTTGGCATCTTTTATAGGTTTTTTAAAATTGCTTATTTGAGTGCCTTATCTTCAGCTTTTATCTTTTTGCTCTTTTTCTTCTTTACTTCTCTCTACACTGTTGTTTTTATCATATTGACAGGTATGAGCACATTCTAAGTTTGGGGAATTAATCTCATTTCATAATGCACTGGAAGTATTTGCCCCCTGTTATCTTAATTAAGGCTTTTGACTTTTATTAAAATATTACTTTTATTTTTAGTGTCAGGAATATTGATCATGACCCTTTTAAAGAAATGAAAGAAGAGTGTGGGTTGAGAAAAGCTGGCCAAACTTTCTGCTGTTTTTGAGTAGTTGTAGTTTGGGGCTGCAAGCTATCCCCATTGATCTTACTATGTCCTGTACCTGTGGAGACCATATATGATATTACCTGACCTAGACCACACTAAAGGATTACTGGACATTCATTTGTGATTTTTCCCACTGTTACCTCATCAGTTTATTGTCTCCTTTAAGGGCATGTGAACTTATGGACAATCTTATCTACTAACATCAGAATTTAGTTACCTGGTAGCCAGAAGAAGGTAATACTTGCTTCCTGAACACCTGGAGTTGTATAGGACTGTTAATAGTCCATAAAAGACAACACTATTGTAGTAGAATATATATACCTGGCCTATCATATGTGATTATTATTCCTTGAAAATAACAATAAATCTTAGTATCTAGTAAGATTAAGGCTTGTTTTTCTTTCCATTGGTCCTGAGCTGGGATATCTCTCTAAGGAGAGAGGAAGGGAGGGAGGGAAAAAAGAAAGGAAAGAAAGAAGGAAAAAAAAAAGAAAAGGAGTAGGGAGGAGAATGAGAAAAAATAAAGAGCTTGAATGAAGAATCGTCTTGGAATACTTCAAATCAACTGGATGAATGCATATCCGACTGACATACATGTACCCCTATAACAGGACCCTGGAATCTGCAGTTCTTATCTTGTAATTCTTCTTCAGTTAGGTTTTAGACAATTAAAGTGAGTTCTAAGATAACAGTATGTTATTTATCTCATAAATGTTATAAAGCACTGAACATCTAAATAGTTTTGTACCAAATGTTGATTGGTTGGTCTTCACTCTTTGTATTCATGTCATTATCTGTCTAGACAGGCCAAATAGATAATCAGGTCTCTTTGTTGAACAATGTTAGAAAAACTAGATTAAGAATTGATTTCTCCCCAAATTTCCTTGAAGAACATTTGAGAGCACTTTACTTTACAGTTAAGTTTACAAATGGCTTATTATAGTCTCTGTGTAAAGAACAATTTAACCCCAAACCCAGGAATATAGTAAACTAATTCTTTCTCTCCCCTTTCTCTTAGCAGGATAGTTTTTTAAAATAAATATTATTATTATTATAAAGGTTGAGATTACAGAGAGGTTACAGTTTCATAAGTCAGGTAATGAGTACATTTCTTTTTGGACCATGTTACCCCTTCCTTCGTTCTTTCCCTCTTTTCCCCTCTGGTCCCTGCCCACAAGTTGTATAGTTTATTTTTAACATAGTGTCTACTAGTACCATTGCTGCATTTATTCACCTTTTGTCCCTCTTTATTTAAATAACTCCATTGCCGATTTTAAAGATTTACAGACAATTCAGATATATTTATATGCTTATCTTTTTCATACATATAGAAAACCTGTTAATAGTATCCCATAAAAGGCCACACTATTGTGGTAGAATATATACCTGGCCTATCATATGACATTACTAATCCTTGAAAGCAACAATAAATCTTAATAACTAGTAGGATTAAGGCCCCTCTTTTCCTTTCCATTTGACCTGAGCTGGAATGTCTAATAGCTTTGTTTAGTCTTCATAGTTTCATGAAGGCAGTTGACTCAATTAATTTGAATTTACTGAAATGAAGGTTACAGTAGGAAAAATAGATTTATTTTTGAGAAAGGTAATGATGAGCTTTGATTTCTATTTCTTTCTGGACAGTGGCATTTAGTAAAAGATAATTGGATACAGAACATTGGAGAACCAGCCATTGTTGCTTTGAATGATTGTGGCACTTATGAAGCAGCCATTTCAATGCAGACTGATGAAATAATTGGTGAATGATCCTATTAATTAGGCTTTTGATTAGATAAGTTTATTGTAGTTTGGTAATGGCAATTTTGTAAACAGTATGATCAAATTAAAAAAAAAAGATAATGTTTAAAATGTGTGACAAAGGAACTCTTACAAAGGATTTCTTGGGTCCAGTAGTTTTGTATCACTTCAATCCAACTTGCATTTTGAACGTTAGCTTATAAATCAAGTTAACTAAATACGACTGATGGAACTTCATTTGTGTATTTGTTTTTGACCTTTTGTATGGGAGGATAAGCAAACAAGACAGTGGAATCAACATTGAAAAATGAGTTTCTGGAAGTAAATGCTTTTATGATTTGTTATGCTTAGGACTAGTCTGAGGTGCTTTGAGGAAAATAAGTTGGCCTTGGAGAAATAAAGCAAATGAAAAAAATAGGATTCTAGTAGCAACTGAGAAAATGTGAAATGTATACCTGAAGAACATTGCAGGAGCTTCTGCAAGGTATTTTTGCTTAGATGGTATAATGTTTCGGTGTATAGACCTTTTGGAGGAATGCCACATTGCTCCAAAGAAATAGAAACACTTAAGAATCAATCAAATAGAGGATTTACAGTTAGTGGAAGATAGACTTTTCTGTGTTTGGTTCCCATTGCTGCCATTCTTTGATAAATATTTGTACAAATTGAAATTTCATCCCTCAAACATTGTTTTTTGTTGTTATTGTTTTTTGTTTGTTTACTTTTATGTTGATTCTGGGGCTTAAACTCTTGGCCTCACGTTCTCATTAGGCTTTTTCATTCCAAGTTTGTGTTCTACCAACTCTAGTTTTTTTCTGCTTAGTAATTGGAGATAAGGGTCTGACAGACTTTTTTTTTTTTTTTTTTGGCCAGGGCTACCTTCGAACAATGATCCTCAAATCTCAACTTCCTGAGTAGTTAGTATTACAGATCCCACCTCCAAACAATTTGATATAGATAACTTTGGTACATAGCAGTCCCTCAGCAAACATGTTTTTCCTGTAAGAAAAGTTGTCTAGTATTGTGCAGATCAAGATGGTGGCCACTGGAAAATATTTTCAGAACTGTCCCAAGTTTAAAGTGCCTCTTAGAACAGGAACAAAGTGTGTATGGGGACACAGGATAGTGTAGAATGAGCAAGGCAAAGTCTTGCTCTGTGTTATTAGAACCTGACCATTAGTGATTTCTTCCCATTACTGTCTCAAATGTCACATAATCGACCCTGGGTTATGTTGTATGTCTCAAGGTAAGGGCACAAATCCCATTGAGGTCAATTATTAGGCAGAATTGTTTATGTCACAGCATTTGTGTTTCAAGAGTCTTTTGCTATTGGTCTGGTCACGCATGTTAATTATCACCTTCATGAGGCAGCTCAGTTGCTGGGCAGCAGTGTTGTAAGTTGGTCACAATACACTGAGCTGGGCCTCTGGGGAGTTTCCTGCCCAGGTGCCCTCCGGCCTTGGTGTGGCCCAGAGGGAGTTTGGTTACATTTCTGTTGGCCATAAGATAGGATCTGAGGACTGTCTAGACTTCAGTTTGCCTGGTGAATCCTGCTCATTAAGTGCTACTGAACATATTTTAAACTGCTTGCTTTTCCCCCTCAAAATTAAAGCACTTTGCATGTTTCTTTCTTACTAATAAGATATTGTACATGCAAATGAAAGCTAAAAGAGAAGCATACTGGGTGGTGAGATTTTGTTCTGTACCTTGTACATATAAAATACTTAATCTTCATAAACCATGGTGCAGGTGTTATAATTGTTTTTAATTTGCAAAGGCAGAAAACTGCAGGACAGAATTGTGGATTTTTTTTTTAAGTCCCACAGAAGTAACCAGAAGAGCCAGGATTTAAGTCTAGGCAGTCTGGCTCCAGGCTCCAGAATCTCATGATGTCGATACTGAATTTTCTCTCCAGTAAGAAAATATGGACAGTTGTAGTGGACATAGACCACTGGCAACCTTCCTAGCACCTTGGTGTCTAGAAATTCAAGTTCCTTTCTTGAGTTTGGTGAGAAATCCTTCCCATCTGCCCATTTCTGCTTTCTAGGGTCAAGCACAATACACTTAGTATTTATCCAAATGTACATGTAACACATTGTACATATATGGATAGTACATATACACTTCTCAGATATCCTAGTAGTATATGTGCATTATTCTACTAGGCACTTGTTTTACTCAGTGTGTCCTAAACATATTTCCCTATGTGTCATCAGATATGATCTCTAAGACATTTTCTAAATTGACTTCTTCATATGGACTTTACTACTTCTGCACGATGGCTTTTCACAAAATACTGTTTCAAGTTTCTCCATCATTTTCAGTAGGTACATGCATTTTATAGTATGAAAATACTATGATTTAATTAATCTCCTTCGAAATTCAGATTATTAGAAGATACATGATGAACATTTCAAATCTGAGAATTTGAACACATTCTTACCTACTTTTCAGTTACAATCAAAGGTCTAAGTTCAGATGCTTCTCCTATTATTAAAATCTATTGAGGTCTATTTTTTCATATCATGAATCTTATTCACTGTGTGATTCAGTAATTTTTAGTAAATGTACTGAATTCTGCATTCATCACCAAAAGCCAGTTCAAGTCAGTGAACCAGTTATACATATACACATGTGTGTATATACATACATACATACATACATACATATGTATATACACATACATATGCGTATATGTGTGTATTGCTTTCAAATAGTTGTATGAGGAGGTTGCAATTTAACGTGTCCATTTCTGAGTCCAGTGCATCTTGATCAGAGTTACCTCTTAGTTCACTTCCATGGCTCCCAGAACTCCTCCTTAGCCTATTACAGTTAATCCCCTCTCCAACACATCCCCAACCAAACATTAATCTGTTTTCCGACTATGTGATTTGCTTGTTTTAGATATTTCTATACCCTGTCACATTTTAAGAATTGTTATCCATGAGGTACTTACCCCCCCACTTTCTGAATATTTTTGCCCATATAAAGCCTCTGGCTAGAATTGTTCATTATATCAGGGCTGAGTAGTTATCTTGAATAATGATATTTATATTTCTTCATTTCGTAGAACATTTTTACATGGACACAAACTGCCTCTCTGATTGTAAGGGTTCCTGAGTAATACTTGCATGTTAAAAATGAACTGGTCCTAGTGCTAGTGGCTCATGTCTATACTCTTAGCTACTCAGGAGGCAGAGATCTGAGGATCTCAATTTGAAGGTAGGCCTGGTAAGAAAGTTCATGAGACTCAGCAATAGGGTAAAAGTGGAGCTGTGGCTTCAGTGGTAGAATGACAGCCTTGAGTGAAAAAGTTAAGGGACAGCTCCCAGGCTCTGAGTTCAAGCTTCAGTACTGGTGTACCCACCAAAAAATTTTGTTATATGATGTTCAGCTTAATTATGACTTGCATTTTGTTGAGGTGGTCTTATGCCTTGTGTCCACTAGGCAGATGCTACACCACTGAGCTACATCTCTAGCTCATTGGCATTATTTTCATGTGGTGCTTTGATTGTCATGGTTACTCCTAGCTAAGTGTGAGAACTGAAAATGCACTGATTTCAGAGACAGCATGTTGCTAAGACTGAGCATGAACTTGCTAGAATCTTGCCCTGTGAGAAGTAACATGAAAAACTTCTTGATGATAACATTCCTAATCTGATTGGAATGTAGAGGATTAACTTACTTTGAAAAGTTACACAATTCATTTGGACTCCTGCAGGGTTAAAACAATTAAAATTTTTAAGTGATTCTTTTTTTGCTATTTTGAAGCATTTTAGGTTAGAAGGCTACTTAAATTTTTTTAATAATTACTTATTTATTGTTAAAGTGATGTACAGAGGGGTTACAGTTTCATATGTAAGGCCATGGGTACATTTCTTGTACTATTTGTTACTCCTCCCTAATTTCCCCCCCCCCCCTTTCCCTCTTCCACCATGAGTTGGTTTACACCAAATGGAGTCGTTTGTATTTTTATTCGTTGTCTCTCGATTTTGATACTCCCTTTCACTTCCCTAGTTATAATACCAGTATATACAGTATCCAGGGTACTCAGATGAGATACAGGGATAGTGCGGGGACAACCACAGGAAGGGTGGATACAAGAGGATCATCAACAAAAGAAGCTATAGTTTCACATGGCATATTGAAAGTAATTACAACAGTGATATATCACTTGTTTCCATAACATGGAGTTCATTTCACTTAGCATCATCTTATGTGTTCATAAGGGCATAGCTATTGGGCTCTTGTGATGCTCTGCTGTGACTAGCCTAAACCTGTGCTAATTATTCCCTATGAGGGAAACCATAGAGTCCATGTTTCTTTGAGTCTGGCTCACTTCACTTAGTATAATTTTTTCCAAATTCTTCCATTTCCGTACGAATGGGGCAATGTCATTCTTTCTGATAGAGGCATAACATTCCACTGTGTATATGTACCACATTTTCCTGATCCATTCGTTTACTGAGGGGCATCTGGGTTGTTTCCATATTTTAGCAATGACAAATTGTGCTGCGATGAACATTGTTGTGCTGATGGCTTTAGTGTGTTCTTGTTTGTAATCTTTTGGGTAGATGCTCAAAAGTGGGGCTGCTGGGTCATAGAGGAGCTCTATGTTTAGCCTTCTGAGGAATCTCCTCCATACTGCTTTCCAGAGTGGCTGAACAAATTTACATTCCCACCAACAATGAAGTAGGGTTTCTTTTTGGCCACATCCCCTCCAACATTTGTTATTGTTAGTTTTCCTGATAAATGGACATTGCTACTTAAAATTTTTGAGTGTACTTTCATTTTGGTATTTAACAGTCCAATATCAGATAACCTAAGTTTTGAAGCCCTCTAATCATTCTAACAAGTATTTAGATGTATCAACTGGGCATTTATGGATCTGCTTAGTTTCTGGTTTTATGTGTTCTGCTTTTGGTTTTCATTTAAAGTACATGCATTTACTTTTTAATTGTCATTTCAAGAATAATTACTGTTTTCCTCTGCTTTTCAGAGAAGCTCAGAGAGAGTAGAAAAATAAACAAACAATCCCGCCTGCCTCTCTTCTAGTTGAGAAAAAAAATATGCAGGATGCTGTTAACTATATTTTAAAATGTTAGCACACCAGTGTAAGGCTGGAGGATGGAAGAGAATGGAAAAAATTGTGTGGTGGTCCTTTGGCATGAATGTGCTGAAGTGGGCCAAGATGGGCAACTAGGCACCAAGCCTCCTTTTGGAGGTAGATTATATCAGCATCAGCCATTGCTGAGCCCCCTAATTCATTTGTGTTTAGCAACTTCTTTATGAATCAGTAATTAATACCCGGGGAAGAAAATGCTTTCTTTTAGGGGAAATAACAGATTTATTTTGAATACCTTTGAAACTTGAATGGTTGCTTAGGTAACAGCTATTGCGTTTGCTCATTTTTGGCAAGTAGGGAAGACAGCTTCCTTGATTTGTGTTTGTTGTTTAAAGAGGGAAGCAAAGCAATATATTGCAAAAATGCTGTGCACAAAAAATTACTCAATTTGTAGAGAGGCAAGGAGATGTCAACATCTAAAAACACCCAGACATTTTGTTTTCTGTTGACTTTTAAAAACAGATGTTCTCTTTCATGGAAAGGAAGTAACATGTATACAGATGTTCATGTAGTTGAGATGTTGGTAAAAAAAAAAAAATCAAGTAGCTGTATCTACCCTGTTCCCTTCTTCTGGTGTGGTGTCATGACTGTCTCCTTTTTCTTTAATAACTAGATTGGGCCAACTGTACTTTGTCTTATCTGTGCTCTTCAGCATCTTTTTTTTTGCATTCGCTGTACCTGTTTATAATTTGAGATTCAAGACCCTCTTGAGTTTGGGAATGACAGTATGAACCTGTGGAAACTAGCCAGCTTGGTCCCTACAGGACCCCCTACTCTGAGTGACTTCTCAGTTTAGAGACACAGCAAACCATCCTGAAAGGGAGGGGGGTGATCTGCTGATTGTAAAGACTGCAATTTGGGTCTGAAAATCTAGGTCTCAGGTAATAATTTACTAGAAGCGAGTAGGCTGGGAGTATTTATAAGAGGAGAATGAAGAAACTTCTTAAATTTTACTCTATATTAATTTTGAACATACTTAATAAAATATACATTTGATTCTGGTGGTATGCTGAATGAGTGCAGGGCTTTGTGCTTGGCAGGCAGCCACTCAATATTGAAGTTAAACCTCCAGCCCCTTTTTCCTTGGTTATTTTTCAGGTAGAGTCTCACTCTGTGTCTAGACTACTGTGCTTGTACTTATGCTTTCCATGTTGCTGGGGATTCCAGGCACCTGCCCCAACCCACTGATTGAAGTGGTGTCTGGCGAACTTCTTTTGCTCAGGCCGAACTCAAAACCACCATTCTCTGATATCTGCATCCCAACTAGCTAGGATTACAGTCTTGAGTCACCATGCTTGCCTAATAATATACATTTTATGTTCATATTTTCAGTGTCCAATACTTTGTGAGTTCTGGAGAGCCTGCCAAAGTGTGGAGCACCAATCTTCAAGGGATGATAGAGCATGTGTTCCACTCACTTTTCTTGGTAACAGTCCTTGAGATTGCTACTTTAAGAAGCCAGGGAGAGGTGTAGACTAAGCTACTGTTAAGCTACTTTTATTCGCTTTTTGAGAGAATTTTTGGGTACAAAAAATTGGAGTAGCGAAGAAGGAGTGAAAACTAAAGCCCTTTGGGGAGTGGAATGGCGTCGGTTGAGAAAAGTAGTAGAACAAGAAGCCGTGACTTGAGAGGTACCCGCTAGGTGTCTAGACTGTACTTTGTGCCTTACAAGTCTCTAGTTAATCTTGTGAGGTAGGGAGGTGGTATCTGTGTTTTTATAGCCAACAACACTGCTTTGAAAAGATTATTAGTTTCCCAAAGTCTTCGGGTTTAGTTCTTTCTTGTGGTAACTCATTTGCCATAAGACTGACCTATTCTTTGCTTTTTTTGACTCCAAAATATCTCCATGCTTACAACCCAGAAGCGTTTCTTGATATACTTTTGAAGTATTACAACTTATAGATGGTGGATATTGATTTTCTGAAGTACAAAGATCCTAGGAAGAAAAATATAGTTGATAGTGTGAACTTATGTTGGCTTTTTCTACTAGACTTCCAACTGAGAAATCCCCAATTTTGAGTAGAAGACTGTAACATGGAAAGAAAAGAGAAGAGCAGAGGCAATGTGTTATGTGTGGGCCACTAGAAACATGTAATGGGTCGAACCATTCTAAGGTACTGAGGAATAATCTTCAAGAGATGGCCACTGTTGGTGGGCAAATGTCCCCTGCTTATTTCTGTTACAGATTTACATGAAGGAAAGGAGAAAATGCAGTGAAAGGGTCCAGACCTTGGTTTAGTTCTTACTCTCAGTGTAGTTGAGACCCATTGTTGGATGATTAGTCAGTTAATGGTGGAAATAGAAAATGATGCCCCTCTGCAAACATTAGAAATTGAATAGTAAGGTTTTTCATTCTCTTAGGTAGTGTCAAGTTTTTCTTTAAACCCAGGTCCTATGATTTGTATTGTTTGTTGCCTTTTTGTTCAGACCACAACTGCAGTCCCTCAGTATCCAGGTTTTCATTTCTTGAAGCTGGAACCCAAACCAAAACATCTATTCCCAAATTCTTGTAAGTTTTGAAGTCTCTTTTCTCAAAATAATTGTTTTCTTCAATATAAATTTTTGTCGTTGTTGTTGTTGTTGTTCCTGGGGCTTGAATTCTGTGCCTGGGTGCTATCCCTGAGCTCTTCAACTCAAAGCTAGCACTCTTATCACTTGAGCCACAGTACTACTTCCATTCAATATTAATTTTATAGTAATCTCTTTTTTTTTTTAGCAAGGTTTTTAAAGTATCCAGTTCCGTTTTTATAGAAATAACAGCTTAGATTCTTTCCATAATTGATCATTGGCTCATTAATTAAATTAGGCAATAACAGACACCTGCAATAAACAGGTTTGGAAGCAAATATAACCATGTCTTGGTAAGCATTGCTATGGCTGTGGGAGAGGAGGTGCTGAGCTTGTGTCAACTAGTGCTAATTGCTGTGAGCAGTTATTCATCCATGTGCCTCTGAGGCTAATGGAGGGAAGAACTGATCCAGTCTGAGGGGTAAGGAAAAACTGTTTGATTGGGAGAAATGAAGCTGTAGAGCAGATTTATACTTGATTCTCAATGGTTTAAAGGAATGATCTATTAAATGAATCTAAGGGAGTCCAACAACATTTAACACAATTTTTACTGTGACTTTTGAATTATAAACATGCAGCATACTAATAACCACACCATAACAGCCACACATTGACGAGTCTGTTTTCTGTTAATGTAATAAAATATCTGAGGCAGGCTCCTTTATAAAGAAAAGAGGTTGCCTGATACCTATATTCCTAGCTAGTTAAGAGGTAGTCACATCGTTAAGGTCAGTGTTTTTTTACTAAAGTTGCTAAAGAGTATGGTGGTGAATGAAAGCAAAAACCTGGGAAAAACCCAGCTTACAGTGGGCTTGACAATTTGAAAGATGGGGGATCAAGGATGACTTGTTTTTGTTTTTGCCAGTCCTGGGGCTTGGACTCAGGACCTGAGCACTGTCCCTGGCTTCCTTTTGCTCAAGGCTAGCACTCGACCACTTGAGCCACAGTGCCACCCCTGTCTGTTTTCTATATATGTGGTACTGAGGAATCGAACCTAGGGCTTCATGTATAGAGGCAAGCACTTTGCCAATAGGCCATATTCCCAGCCTAGGATGACTTGTTTTAAGTCAGATGATTAAAAGGAATAGGAAGCTCTCTTTTTTTTTTCCAAAAAAAAAAAAAGTATGTTCTTTTCTTTGCCTCTGTTACCTTTCCTTTCTTTAACACAACCAAAGATGTATTTTTATTTCTTTTTCATGATACTTTGCACAAGAATTTGTACAAACATGTTCAAAGGTGGTAGAAAAGTCAGCTCTGTTGTCAGTTAATGAGTGTGAAAAAGCATTTCCAACTGGGTGTGTATCTTGAACAAGGCTAGACAATTCTGTTTTGTCTTCTGTCATAAAATAGGATACAGACTGCATTATCATTTCAGAGAATGCCATCATTTACCTGACTTTGACTCAGATTTCCTAAGGTAGGAATTCATGTGGCTGGTGATGGAGATTTTGCTTTGGGCTATTTGAGAAAAGCAGAAACTTGAGGTTCCTGCGCACTGGATCTTCAGGTTTAATCTATTTGCTAGATTTAGGCTGACATGTGGCCCAAAGATGACTGATGCAAAATTCACACATCACAGATCAAGCCAGGCAGTGGTGACACATAATTCTGCATCCAGCACTAGGAGGCAGAAGCCTGAGGATGGCAAATATGAGTTCTGGACCAGGTACATAACAAGACCCTGCCTCAAAACAAACAAAATCCAACAAGATTCAGATTACCCATAGATAGGAGCTGGCCTGTTTCCAAGAAAAGCAAATAAATGCCTTCCTCAAAAGGGAAATTTACCATACATGGTCTTCACCTTGAGCCCAGCTTTTGTGGATGTTTCCCTTTATCTATTATGGCATCAGGAGACACGAGGAAAGGTCAGGAGTCCAAATGTTTGGGAAAGAGTGTCTTGCTCTAGGCCTAAGAACTGAGCAATCCACATCCCTAGGATATATGAGACAAAAGGGAGTTTATCAGGTCTGCAGGGCTTTGCTTCTTTTTTTCTTCTGGTACAGTGGTGTGAATTCAGTGTCTTCTGATCTTTTTAAGTCATCCAGCTCAGCCAAAGCTGCTATTAACTTGAGTCTCATCTGCTCATTTTTGCCAAGAGTCTTTCCCCCTTTTTTTGAGGAGCAAGGATGAGAAAAGGCCCACAGGCTCTGTAGATCACCCTATCATTGGCTTCAGAATTCAGTGATTTCATCCAGGTACTTAATCAATAATGTGCCAATTCAGCAACTTAAATGGAATTTGTAGGAATAGTGTCTCTTTCCTAACCTGCCTCATATCTGCTATGGTGGTATTTCTCAGATATTTCCTGCCTGTCTTGTCTGCTTCTGGATCTAGAAAGCAAATATGGAGTAAGGAAATACAGGATGAATAAGCAAAGACGAAGTAAAGACCAATGTGTATTTTCTCATTAAATGACACAGAATGACTAGAGCTCTTTGCTTTTTACTATCAGTTTAATGTAAAGCATTATAGTAGCTACCAGAGTTTGATCTTTGTGCCTTTCTTTTCCTTGATATTGTT
Source organism: Perognathus longimembris pacificus (assembly GCF_023159225.1). Taxonomy (NCBI): domain Eukaryota; kingdom Metazoa; phylum Chordata; class Mammalia; order Rodentia; family Heteromyidae; genus Perognathus; species Perognathus longimembris. The sequence continues at coordinate 32,643,983 of NC_063162.1, forward strand.
CGCTTGACCTAGTTTCTTTACTTAGAGAATCCAGCCACAGGCTAGTAGGTAAAAGCCTTAGGAACTGTGACAAGGATGGTAGAATTTGTACACTTTCAGGTTTGGGTTCTACTTGTTGAAGGAATATTGTCTCCAAGGTTAGGTGAGATGGTGATGCCCTCTACCCGTGTTGATGAATACCTAAAGTAGAAAGAGCTGAAGATGGTGGCTCCCTGGCTTAATGGTTATGTGAAGTCATCAGACCTATTCTTTGATTTCATCCACATTCATCTTAAGATTTTTTGCTTCAGTTATTCTTTTCTATTTCTCTAGATGCTTTAAAAAAGTTTGTATATATGTGTTTTTTTTAGACAAATGGGATATATACTAGATTAATTTAATCATTTTATTAAGCAGTTTAAAATAAAGTGTAAAATGACATTCATATGCTTATCATTCAGTATTAACACCCAGTTTTCTGTGATTCTTATTCTTTCATCCTTTCATTCCCCACTTGGTTCTGGAGAGGACAATATTTTAAAGTAGAAACATCTTACCATTATACTCTTTTACTCCAATACTCCAGTCTCATATTTGTTTGGTAGTTATTTACTTCATGTTGACTTTTGTTTTCCTTGCTTTTTTGAATGATACCTGGACTGTGTGTTGGTGATGCTGTACAGGTGCACCTGTCTGGTGGCCTTGCCTTTGCATGGGCCTGGACAGTCTTGTTACAGATCCTGAGGGTCACTGGCCTAGTTGGTATTCACTTCTCTTTTTTAAAAATTTCTTTATTGTTAAAGTGATTTATAGAGGGATTACAGTTTCATACATAAGGCAGTGAGTACATTTCTTATCCAACTTGTTACCTCTTCCCTCATTTTTCCCCCCGCCTTCCCCCTCCCCATTTCCCTCTTTCCCCCTATGAGTTGTACAGTGGTTTACACCATATAGTTCTGTAAGTATTGCTGTTGCATTGGTTTGTCTTTTTATCCTCAATTTTGGTATTCCCTTTCCCTTCCCAGTTCCAATACATGTATATACAATATCCAGGGTACTAAAATCAGTTATAGTGATATCAGGGGTAAGACCATGGGAAAGAAAGACAAAGAAAAAGGGCATAATTTCACATGGTATGTTGAAAATAACAGCAACAATGATATACCACTTGTTTCCATAACTTGGTGCTGGCAAAACTGGTTCAACACTCGTATTCCCTTCTTAGTTACTTGTAGAACCCAGAAGCATGACTGCCTCTTTACCTGAAGGAGTCACATGCAAGCATTTATTAAATGATGCTATTGTTTAGAAGAAGTAGGCTTAAGTTTAAGTCCTAATGAATTGTGTTAATTTAATAAAATCATGAAGAAATCATGCCTTTGTTGGACACAGGTTGTTATGCCAGTAATCCTAGCTCCTCGGGAGGCTGACACTTAGAGAATTATAGTTGAAAACCACACCTAGCCAAACATTCCAGTGACTCCATCTCCAAAGTGACCAGCAAAAGTGGCTCAAGTCATAATTGCTAGCCATTAGTAGGCAAGCCTAGTAAAAGTGTGAGGCTCTGAGTTCAAGCCCCAGTACCAGTTAAAAAAAAACACAAACAAAACAAAAAGAGCTACTGGGGGCTGGGAATATGGCCTAGTGGCAAGAGTGCTTGCCTCGTATACATGAGGCCCTGGGTTCAATTCCCCAGCACCACATATACAGAAAATGGCCAGAAGTGGCTCTGTGGCTCAAGTGGTAGAGCAAGTGGTAGCCTTGAGCAAAAAGAAGCCAGGGACAGTGCTCAGGCCCTGAGTCCAAGGCCCAGGACTGGCACACACACAAAAAAAAGAGCTACTGGGGGAGAGTGAGCGAGCGAAGACACTGTATGAAAGGAAATGTACTTATTACTGGACTCATGTAATTGTACACCATCTTTATAATAACAAGAAAAAAATTAAAAACCATGGCTTTGAATAACAAAACTCTCTAAATAAAGGGTACCACTAGATCTCATGTTGTTTTTCTAATTGCCTAGACAAAAAACTATTCATATTGTCTAATATTGGTGGCTCATACCTATAATCCTGTGTACTCAGGAGGCTGAGAGCTGAGGATCTTGGTTTGAAGCCAGCTTGGCAGACAAATCTGTGAATGTCCAATTAGCCACCAGAAAGTTGGCAGTGGAGGTGTGGCTTAAGTGGTAGAGTGCCAGCCTTGAGCAAAAAAGTCAAGCAAGAGCATGATGCCCTGAGTTCAAGTCCCAGTACCTCACACAAAAAAGAAACTTGTTCATATTTCAGGTTCATGTTTTATAAAATTGCACTATTTTGAGTGCAGAAACAGTCTGTAATATATTATAGTTTTAAATATTTCTTTATAACTTGTGTAGCCAAGTCTCACAATAGCATTAGGAGGCAGGAAAAGTATTTTTTTTTTACCAAGTATTAAAAAAAACAAAACTCAATCTTAGATATCTGTCCCTTAGCCAATAAGCCTTTCTTTTTGGAATGTATTTCGAGTTGCCTTGTAGTACATTTTGAAAAGAGAATGTGCTCTGTTCCTTTATATTTCATGTCTGACAATGTTTGGGACCTTCTTACCATTTCTGATGAGGTCCTGCTGGTAGCTGGGGGAAGACTGCACTCTTGTTGATGTCTATTCTGTGTCATTTGGTTCCTGACTTTACTGTCTCCCTGGTACTTATTTGTACCATTGTCCATTTTGCAGTTTACTACCCTGCACAGTGGCTCTGGTCATTTCCAGAGACCTTTACCTTGGTGAATCCATGACTGCTGTGACAGAATGGAATTTGATCCTCAATGTCTGAACTATTTCCTGGTGACTAGAGATATTTTGACTCAGTAGGGAATGGCTTTGAAATTCTTCTCCCTAAATAGAAATTTTGTTTTGAGAACCATATTGCCTAATTCCTTTTGAAGTGATTAATTCCATAAAAAAGATTTTTAAAAATCTAGACGTCAACATTTTATTTATTTCAATTCTCTGAGGAAATAGAATGAGTCTTTAGTATTTCTCCTTTATTCAAAAACTTGTTATTTTAGTAGCAATCTGAAAATTTGTATAGTTTTTTTTCCTCTCAAAGGTACTTTATTCTCTTTCATCAGTTAAAATTGGCTTCTTGCTGAAATATCTTTCCTGTTGTAAGTTTACTTCACAAAACATGACTTAATGCATTTGATTTAGGGACATCTCACATAGTTTGTACTGCCAAATTCTTTCAGAATTGAACCTAATCCTAGTGCAGATATCTTAACTATTACTAATTATTCAAGAGATTCTTCATGTCATATAGGTTAATATAGTTCCTGTTATGAAACTACTTTGAACAAAGCAATGGAAAGCCAGCTACAATGAATGAAAGTAGGTATCATGGAATATTTTAAACAATAGGTAGTACTGTTCTCAAATACACAGTGTAGTCGGAATGATTGATTAACCAAATACTGTCAAACAGTGGGTCTAGCTTTAATAAAGTTGATCTATGGTTAGTGTATTAATACCGTACAAATGATACAGGCCACATGATGAAGAGACTACCATAAAGTGCCTCCATTGGCGAGCACAGAATTCCAGTGCCAGCCAGATCATCAGAGGGCTTTTCTTGGCAGAGCTGCTTGTATGTATCTGTGTATATGTGAAGAGGGGTGAGGGGTAATAGATGAAACAAAAAACGTAGAGACTGAATCTTTTGCTCCCATTGAAAAGTCATTCTCATGGCTCAGTTCACCTTTGCTAATATTTGCCTTATGAACTTGACTAAATCACTGCTATCATGATTCCAGTTTGTGTATAATTTGAGACTTTGACTAGAATCTGTGATTTTCAAATTGGGGTTCTTAAATCCCCCCCTCCAGACAGGAGGTACTAGGCAAAGATGTGTAAACTTACTATGTTCAAACCATTGTTTTAATGTGCTAGGTTATGGGAGATACCAGTGACTGTCTAATAGTACAATCACAGATTAGAATAAATCACTTGTTTAATTTCTCATTCATTCTGTACTATTTATTCACCACTTGTTATATGCTAGGCATTTGTTTTGGATTTAACAGAGACATTTTTTTTTTTTTTTTAAGTATTCAACTTAAAACAATTCATGTTATTCAGAATTGAGACTGAGAAAATCTCAGGGTTCAGGGAGATGAGTGAGTGTTTGTAGAAGGCTTTTGTTGCTCTGAGACAGGCAGTGGTGAAGAAAAATCACTGTAAGAATCCCTTAGTCACACTTCTTTATCTTTGCCTCAGTGGTTAAGCAAGCGAAACTACATGGAGTATCATCCTTGGCAGAGTTTGTCCCTATATGTGATTCATACCTTCCTTAAATGTGAGTTGTCCTCAGAATCATCTGTGTGATAGAAGCAGTTGGTGCTCTGGAATAGAAAGGGCACACCATAGTTAGAAAGGAAGGCTCTGCCTTCAGTTCTAGCTTGCAAGGAAAATTATTCTTGTCCCTAAGCTCATGAAAGAAGGTGGGGATAGTGGACACATGTTACCCTGGGAAAAGAGGAGCAGGAGAGCCTTTGGAGCCTTCTAGTGGTGTTGTATTTGACCACCAGTGTGTACACTGGAAAGCCTCAGGAAGGAAGGCAGGAGAAAACTTGCCTATGATCATATGCCAGGAACTAGTAGAACATACTGGCTAATGCAAACTAGAGGATGCAAGGGTAGAAAAAATTAATGTCCTCTGCTACTGTTCATAAATCCCTGCAAGACAATCCAGCAGAGTGGAGATTTTGTAAGAGATAGCCCTACGTGGCAAATACTGTAAGGTCTTGTCATTAAATGGAGGTGCTAGAAACCTAGCATTGCCTTTCAGTTTCTCAAGCTCTTAGCACAAATCCTGTTTATCCAAGAGAAAGACAACATGGAAGAAGTAGAGAGATATGCTGTTGGCATTCCCAGGCCTTTCGTGTTCGTTGTATGTCTTTCTGTCTAGATGCTAGGATGCCTCTGAATCAACCTGCTTCTCAGACATCACTTTTTTTCTTATCTTGTAGTATTTTTTTATAGAAAATAACTTGAAAAATTAATTATGATTGTTTTGATAGGAAAGCAATGAGTGCTTCACACAAATTCTTTCATTTACTCCTCCTAATTTCACAGGCTGCTTTGTTTTTATGGTACAATGAAGGAAAGAGGAACAGAAAAGTTAAAAGGAAAACTTTCTCTTGTTCCCAGCAAAGATTGGTAGAATCAACATTGGAAACTAAGACTACCTGATTCTAAAACCTCTATTCTTAGGCCTAACCACATGATAATAGCTTCCATTTATTGAAAACAACCATGTTTTGGAATCATGCCTAGAGTAAGCTCTGAGGTTAACAATTTAAACAAGGGATCAAGGTTGTATTTTTACCATTAAGAAGACAGATGGTCAGCATGTATCCTTTGATCTAAGTAAAAACAAATTGCTTCTGGTAGTCTCACTGAAAGTACGTAACCCTAATCTAATCATGAGGAAACAGGAGAAATCCATCAGGTAGACTACAACAAACTTATTACACTTCTAATGTGTAAAGGTCATGAAAGACAAGGAAACTGAGGAACTGGGACTGCCCCATGCTTGAGGAGATACATAGCCAAATGACCATAGAGATCAAGGCTATGGAGGCAGGCTAGTGGGTTTGAAAGATGACATGCTACGGATTACAGCAGTGTTAATGTCTTGGTTTGGGTAATGGTATATGGTTCTCTAAACTGTTACTAGAGAAAACTGGGGAAGGCTAGACCTCAGTTTCCTCTATTCTTCTTGCAACTATTTTGTGAATCCAAACTTATTTGAAATGATGTTAGAAAATTTTTTTTAAATCCTCAGAGGTCGTTATTATTTTCGTTTTAGGATAAACTAGCAGCTCAGTGAAAGAATAAGGCATCAGGGAAGTCTTGCAGATTCCAAAGTCTTGCAGAGTCCAAAGTGTTTGGCTGCTATAGAAAAATGTCAGACATGGTGACTTGCAAACAACAGACATTTATTTCTCATTTTTCTGGAGGCAATAGACATGGAGTGTCTTCCTCCTAGTCTGTGATCTTCTTTCTATAACCTCTCTCGTAGAAGAGACAAGGGAGCTCTCTGGGGTCTCTGAAGTGAGGGCACTAATCCTATTCATGAAGTCTCTTCCTCTTCTCTTAGAATCACCTCCCAAAGGCCCCTCTTCCCAATACCCTCACCTTGGGGGCTAAGGTATAAATTGAGGAAATTGCTGTAGAGTACTACGCTAACCACTATGATTTACGGGTACTTCAGGTCTAAACAAGTATGTCCAAAACATTAGCCCTGAGGCAAACCCCACTCCCTTTAGATAGCTTTTTATTTTATGCTGGGAAAATGCAAAGGTATTCTTTTACTACTGAAAAAAAACACAAGATACATACATTTTAATAAGAATCTATTATTGATCTATAGACTATCTTATGTATATATCAGCAGAGCAATATAAATTGAGAATTTGTATTTAAGACTATTTTGTAAACCACATGAAGTGTGACACAAAGCAGAGTTACCCATATTTTCCCAAGGATAAAGAAAACTGTTAGAACTTCTGTAAACAGTTTCTGCATTCTGAGTCTCCAAATTCTAGATGTGTGCATCCTTCTTGTTGCTGTTTTCCAAGCCTTTTGCTGTGGATATAGTTGGCCTGTTACACAAGTGAACTTGCCTGGTTTAATTTAAAACGTGGAAGAAGAAAGCATGTTTTTGTTTTATTAAAGGACTGATAGTCTGAAAAATATTTAAGGGAAAGGGATGAATAGAAGTTTGTTAAGAAATCTTTGCTGAATTGCACAATGCTCATAAAAGATAATTACCACAGAAATCTTTCCAAGTGAGAAGAAGTGGGGCTTTTGTCTCTATTCATCTTTAACAATGTAATGGTAACTTTAGGATAATGTTTGTTGTGATAGGATTGGAATGGTGATATAGAAATCTTACCACCAGTCACTCTGAGTCTGGATGTTTTCATCTGTGAAACAGGTACAACACACTGGATCCAAATTGTTGCTGAGTGGATTGGATGATATTATGAGGCACTTTTGAATAAAAGTTCAATATATATATATTTATTTTAAAAGAACTTTTTGATCCTTGTTTAGAGTTTATTTTAAAGTTGTTACAATCCCTGAAGTTAATCACTCATTTCTGAAGACTTTGACCTTTGTCACATATGAAACATATGTTCTGTTTCACCAGAAATACAGAAAACATAGTGCTATTTGCTTAGACATTGCATCAGAGAGCTTGTTGCAGTGTTTCATTTTTAATAATATGTAGCTCCTGTGGCCATTGGTAAAGCTAGATGCTCATAAATGACACCCAGAGTGACTGGCCTATGAAGTTTCATTTCATACAACTGTAACTATTTTAGGGACTGTTTTTCAAAGGAGCTATAATGTTGATCCTTCTACTAAATTTAGCCTGTTGGCTCCCAAGTCTGTCCTCTCAGTTGCTGTTCATAAAAGAGGATGGCTGTGGGTATGGCAGGGTTGTTTGTTTGTTTTTGTATGTATGTTTGGGCAGAGCATCCATCTTTTTTTTTTTTTTTTTACAGAGGTGTTACAGTTATATAGGTATGGTAGTGAGTACATTTCTTGTCAAACTTGTTACCTCCTCCCTTATTTTTCTCCCACCTTCTCTCCTCCCCAATCCCCCACCACAAGTTGTACAGTTAGTTTACAACACATAGTCTTGTAAGTATTGCTGTTGCATTGGTTTGCCTTTTACCTTTTGTCTCACCATTTTGATGTTCCTCTTCCCTCCCTGGTTCAGACAAGCACATATATAATATCCTGTGTACCAAAATCAAATACAATGACAACAGGGGCTAACCCATAGGGAAGATAAGCAAAAGAAAAAGGAAATAATTTCACATAGTATGTTAAAAATGACAACAACAATGATAAACTGCTGGTTTCCATATCTTGGAGTTAGTTCATTTCACTTAACATCATCTTGTGATAATATGTACATAGCTATTGAGCTATTGTTATCGTCTGCTAGGACTATCCTACACATATACTAATTATTACCATTGAGGGAAACCATAGAGTCTATGCTTCTTTGGGTCTGGCTCACTTCACTTAGTATGATGTTTTCCAAGTCTTTCCATTTCCTTATGAATGGAGCAATGCCATTCTTTCTGATAGAAGCATAGAATTCCATTGTGTATATATACTACAATTTCTTGATCCATTCATCTTCTGAGGGGCATCTGGGTTGGTTCCATATTTTAGCTATGGTAAATAATTCTACAGTGAACATGGTTGTGCTGGTAGCTTTAGTATGGCCTTGTTTGTGATCCTTTGGATAAATCCCCAAAAGTGAGGTTGCTAGGTCATAGGAGAGCTCTATGTTTAGCCTTTTGAGTAACTTCCATACTGCTTTCCAAGGTGGTTGAACAAGTTTACACTCCCACCAACAGTGCCTGCCATAGGGAACCATCTTTAAACATCTACTTGTACTCATAATATTTTATTATAAAAGTTAGGTATGTGTTCAACTATGAAAATATATGCAGATTTTAAAAATGTTTGATACATAGCCTAAGTTCTTCTTATGCATAAGAAGAATTAATAAAAGAAGAATTAACACTTAATTACAAACACACAGTTATGTGTACATTTACTATAAACTTGCTTAAAATTAGCAATATTAGATATTATACACACTTTTCCATGTTATTGAGCATTTTCCAAGAAGGTAAGTTGCAGTTGCATAGAATTACTTGTAAGGTTCTGATTCAGGTGATTAATTTCCTGTTTTATAAGTGGTCAAGTGGTCTCTTTTTTCCCCCCTAAGAGTCACTGATGCCATCTGATGCTTACAGGTCAGATGTTAGTCAGATAGTGGTGTGTGTGTGTGTGTGTGTGTGTGTGTGTGTGTGTGTGTGTGTGTGTGATGGCATAAGCCTGATCATAGCCACATGGAGATTGAGGTAAAATTGCAAGAAAAAGAATGGATGATCTGGTATAGTAATACACACTTGCCATCTCAGCTACTTGGCTAGTGGAGATAATAGTGTCTCAAGGCAAAAGCAAGTGACCCTATTTGAAAAATGAGTCACAGCAATGAGGACTAGGGGTATAATTTAAGCACAAAGCCCTGTTTCAAACATGAGGCCCAAAGTACCACACACAAGTAAGCAAAGAAGCAAACCATATAAATGACTATAATAGAATAAGATTGAGGGTATAGCTCAATACTAGAAAGTTTGCCTAACATATCCAAGGTTTAGTGCTCAGTATCACACAAACAAAAGTCAGTTAAAAATTCCTTTTCTTAATCTCTAAAATTAGATCTTTAAAGTTTATGAAATATATGTTATTATATCCATAACATAATTTTATTTAGTAGCTTGTACTTTATAGTTACATGCCGGAGACAATTTTTTGAAAAAGAAGTCAAAGCCAGCTTTGCTGTCCTGCCTTGGGTCTTGCAGCTGGAGAAAAGGAGCTGGCCAGTGCCACCCTTTTTCCTTCTTTGTTAAACCTTGCAGCCTATGGATGTTACCATTCATCCAGACACTGCTACAGTTTCATTCTTCCCCAAACTGCCCTGTTGCAAACCCCTGAAAGGTGAATAAAGCACATGCCCCTCAAACGGTGGGGACCACCTCAGAACTTGCCCCAGCCCACAGTGGAGTGACTTCTGTTTCTGCTCAGCTCATTTGCTGAAGAGTTCAAACAGAACCAATTGTCTTACTGTTTTGTTACTGTAACAAAACATTTATAAGTTTTTACTATTTGAACCTTTTTTTTTCTAGCACTGAAATTTGAACTCAGACTCTCACACTTGTTTGGCTGATCCTCTGCCACTTGAGCCATGCCTCCAGCCTAGGGTTTTGCTGGTTAAATAGGAGATAGAGTCTCAGAAGATTTTTCTGCCTTGGATGGCTTTGAACCATCAACTTCTGGATCTTAGTCTTAGGAGTAATTGGACTACGGGCATGAGCCACTAGCACCTGCCTTACTTCAACCTTTCTTAAGTGTACAGTTTTGTGGTATTAAGTATATTGATATTATTGTACAACTATAACCTCTATATATACAAGCTGTATAACTTGTATATCATCTCTCTATATAAGCTCATGGAGCTTGTGTATCACCTACATCTGAAATTGTCCTTAAACATTCACATTCTAAACAGAAATGGATTCCTAAGGTCATAGCCAGTTTGATATGGAGTAAATAGAAAATAGGGACAGGCGAAACAAAAACAGGACTTTCAGCAGGGTGACAGTGACTCCCACCTGTAATACCAACTACTCAGGGGGCTGAGATCTGAGGACTGAGGTTCAGAACCAGCCCAGGTAGCAGTGTCCGTGAGACTCTTCAGTTAGCGAGCAAAAAAACTGCAAGTGAAGCTGTGGTTCAAATGGTAGAGCATCAGCCTTCAGTGAAAAAGCTCAGGGTCTGCACCCAGGTCCTGAGTTCAAACCCCAGTACTGGCACAGAAAAGCAAAAGATCTTAGGCCCCGCTGCAGAGCATTTCCTCAGAGTAGTGTTTTCAGACGCTATTTTCTGACACTTGTTTCTTGACTGGAAGACTAGTGTTGATTAGTTTTTTTTTTTTTTTAAAAGAAACCCACACCTGTTTTCACAGATATTGTTGCCTTGAACAAAGCTTAGTGTCACAAAGCACACAATTGGTGGCCAGGGTGATGCATCTTGGGATGGACATGAATGAAATGAATAATACTTAGGAACCAGTTGTTTTTGTTCTTTTGCTAGTGTTTATTAGGCAAGTGATCTACTACTCGAGCCCTGTTTTATTTTTTGTTGCTGTTGTTTTTTGTTATTTTTCAGATAGGGTTTTCTGTCCCGTCCCGCCCCCCCCCCCCCCCCAGCCCTCTCTTGGCAGGGCTGGCCATGAACTTCACTTCTTGATTATTGCCTCCCAAGTAGCTAGGATCATAGGCTTAAGTCCTGCGCCCAGCTTCAAACAGCTCACACTCCATTGCTGCTTCTGGCAGCAGAAGGAAGTGGAATGGCTTCTCTGCTGACTGGAGGAGCTCAGAACCCAGACTTCTGAGAATTCCAAGTGTCTTTCTAGTTTGGGGTTCCAGGCACCTGATCCAGCCCTAGGAGCCTTCTTCTGCTGCTGATGTCTTTACTGCTTTGTAACATAAAGGAGAAAAAAGATTTTTTGTGTGTTTGTATTCTAGAAAGCCTATGTCTTTTTCAGTTCAGATCTGGGATAGACAGAGAAAGGGCTGTGTTAGCACCATTCTTAGGTCTTGGTAGGGTGGCACTTTCTCAGGCATACTCAGTCACTTACATAAGTTTCAGGGCTCCAGGGCTGGGGAGGGAAGCATGGGCTTAATCCTAGGACTGGGAACCATGGTGCCTACAGGGTTTGAGGAGGAGACAAAGAGCTTACCTGTTCTCCAGATCCTACCACCTTGTGTGTGCTTTCCTGTTTGTTGGCTTGTCTGGACTGCCCTTGGCAGCCAGGTGGGGGGAGGTTCCCAGGTAGGGATGTTTCCAAAGAGGGGAACAGAAAGCCCAAGCAGACGGAATTCCATGCACATGCTGAATTCCAGGCCAGCTCTTCCAGACAGCCGTAAGTCATATATCTAATTTCCCTCTTTTTCCTCTGCCCCTCCTGCAATCTAATTTTTATTTTTGAAAGAGCACAATGACATATGACCACAATGTATAAACAAGTCATTCTCTTGCACTTTTTGGTTCTCTATCCTTGTTTTTCCATGGTCTAGAGTGGTGTGTTTCTGTACTGGTTTGTTTACATATGCATGTGTACATATACATGTAAACTATGTCTTCATATCTTTGATAGATAAATAGGTTTTTAAAATGGCAACAGTCATATAGTTCTGTGCCTCAGGCCTGTGGCTATGTACAAATAACACTTCATCCTTTGAAATAACCGCACAGTGTTCTGGTGAAGAGGCACTACATTTATCCAAACCACAGGGAAGGTTGCCCAGGTACATTTTTGAACAAATATATTGGCTCTTAGTATTTTCTGTAAGAAATAAATTGAGTTTCTGGGATAAAATTAAAGAAAATCTGGGCATCGTGTCTCATACATGTATTCAATACCTGGTTCCTTAGGAGGGGGACCTTAAGGGGACCATAGTTTGAGGCCAGTTTAGGCAAAAGTTTCTGAGACCACTTCTTTTTTTTTTTTTTTTTTGTCCAGTCCTGGGCCTTGGACTCAGGGCCTGAGCACTGTCCCTGGCTTCTTCCCGCTCAAGGCTAGCACTCTGCCACCTGAGCCACAGCGCCGCTTCTGGCCATTTTCTGTATATGTGGTGCTGGGGAATCGAACCTAGGGCCTCGTGTATCCGAGGCAGGCACTCTTGCCGCTAGGCTATATCCCCAGCCCCTGAGACCACTTCTTAACAGGAAAAGCTGGGTGCAGTTGTACATGCCTGTCATCTTATCTACAGTGGGAATTGGAAATAGGAGGCTTGTAGTCCAGGCAGGCCCAGAGAAAAATCATGACCCTATACCAAAAATAGCCCGAGGAAAAATATCTGAAATTACGGCTCACACTCTACCCCTGACTAGTAAACTCAAAGCTCTGCATTTAAACCCCAGTACCCTACCTCAACCCCCCAAAATTAAAGATTTTGATGAATAAGATTGGTGTTGTAGCTCAGATGTAACCTATCATGTTGTTTAATGTCTTAGGTTACACACACACACACACACACACACACACACACACACGGTAGGGGGAGAGAGATTGATTTTGCTAAGTCTTATGTAATGGTTTATAACAACAGTCTCAACTAATTTTTGCCTTCCTTTAACTTGAACATATACTATCTACTATTTCACACATCTTATTCCATGTATCCTCCCTTTTGCATGGTTTCCTTCATTACTTCACTCATGCAGTGCTTATTGTCAGATACATATCAGTTACTTACATGTTCAATGCAATATGGGTTTTAGAAAGAAAAATTGTCCTTAATCACGCTGAAATAATGGAGTGTAAGTTCAATTTGCGAGTCTGCCATTCCTGGCCCCATGTTTCTTATGGTTGGATGAGCACCATTAGAAGGAAACTGAGGCTTGAAGTACTCAGTAGATACTAGTAATGACTGGATAATAGTTACTAAGAGCCTTTGCTTGGCTAAGTCCTATGTTAATCTGCTGAAAGTTTTGTGGAAAAATAGAACTTCTGAATAAAAGTTTCAAGTGAACACATGAATCTGCATCTTCTGTGGTTAGCTATGAGTGAGGTAGCTGGCACTTATCAGACTTTCTGATTAATTTGTGTCTCCCAACCTTTCTGTCTATCATCTATACATTTTCAGGGAAGACCATGTTTTTCTTGGTGGATGCTTCTAAAATATAAGTAATATTTTTAGTTATAAGTCCTTCCTTTAAGTAAAATATTAGTGAATTGTACCTTTTTGACTCTTTTTTTCCTCCCATCTCTAAAAGATGTCCTTAGATGAAAAAAAAAGGTTGTTTTTCTCTACAGAAGGAATGTGGAAAGGAATCAGTAGAAAAAAGAGGTAAATGATTCCATTAATGCCATATGAAAAGCTTTTCCTGGAAAGAAACTAATGTAAAAGCTGAAAGAGAAGTGAAGAAATATAGATTAATGGTTTTTTGTTTTTTTTTTGGCCAGTCCTGGGCCTTGGACTCAGGGCCCGAGCACCGTCCCTGGGAGCACCGTCCCTGGGAGCACCGTCCCTGGCTTCTTCCCGCTCAAGGCTAGCACTCTGCCACTTGAGCCACAGCGCTGCTTCTGGCCGTTTTCTGTATATGTGGTGCTGGGGAATCGAACCTAGGGCCTCGTGTATCCGAGGCAGGCACTCTTGCCACTAGGCTATATCCCCAGCCCCAGATTAATGGTTTTATAAGAAGTTACTGGCCAGGCACTGGTGGCTCACACCTCTAATCCTAGCTGCTCTGGAAGTTGAGATATGTGAGATATGAGGATAGCAGTTCGAAGCCAGCCCAAGCTGGAAAGATTGTGAGACTTAAATCCAAAAAGTTAGAAGTGGAGCTATAACTCATGTGGTAGAGCACTAGCCTCAAGCAAAAAACCTCAGGAACAGTGCCCAGGCCCTAGGTTCAAGTCCCAGGACACACACACACACACACACACACACACACACACACACACACACAGAGAAGTTATATTGATCTTGAAATGATGGTCCAAGAAAAGTCCAGTGTAGAAGAAAAACCATAGAAGTTATGTCAGGAACTGGCATTTGGATGTCTTGGTAGAGGAGTAAATGTGTTCAAGCCAAAGGTAGTCCTGAGATCACAATACCAGACTTCAAGCTCTACTACAGGGCCATCATAACAAAAACAGCCTGGTATTGGTATAAAAACACATTGGAAGACCAATGGATTAGAATTGAAGATCCAGAAATAAAAACCGCACTCTTACAGTCAGCTGATATTTGACAAAGGAGCTAAAGACATACAATGGAATAAACATAGCCTCTTCAACTACTGGTGCTGGGAGAACTGGGCAGCCATATGCAGAAAACTCAGAGTAGACCCCAGCCTATCACCATGCACCAAGATCAACTCAAAATGTATCAAGGACCTCAATATCAGACCTGAATCCTTGAAACTACTGAAGGACAGAGTAGGAAAGACACTAGAACTTATAGGCATAGGAAGGAACTTCCTGAATATAGTCCCAGTGGCACAACAAATAGGGGAAAGACTCGACAAATGGGACTACTACAAATTAAAAAGTTTCTGCACAGCTAAGGACATAGCCACCAAAATAGAAAGACAGCCAACGATATGGGAAAGGATATTTACCAGCACAGCAACAGACAAAGGCCTAATATCTGTCATCTACAGAGAACTCAAAAAATTAAGCCCCTCCAAGCCCAATAAACCAATTAGGAAATGGGCAAAGGAGCTAAAGAGAGACTTCACAAGAGAAGAAATAAAAATGGCAAAGAAACACATGAGGAAATGTTCAACATCCCTGGTAGTAAAGGAAATGCAAATAAAAACAACCCTGAGATACCACCTCACTCCAATTAGAATGGCCTATACTTTGAACTCAGGCAACAACAAATGCTGGAGGGGGTGTGGGGAAAGAGGAACCCTTCTCCATTGTTGGTGGGAGTGCAAATTAGTACAACCACTTTGGAGAACAGTATGGAGGTTTCTCAAAAAGCTCAACATAGACCTACCCTATGACCCAGCCATACCACTCCTAGGCATCTATCCTAAACAGCAAACCCCAAGATATCAAAAAGACATTTGTACTTCCATGTTTATCGCGGCACAATTCACAATAGCCAAAATATGGAAACAACCCAGATGCCCCTCCACAGATGAATGGATCCAAAAAATATGGTACCTATACACAATGGAATACTACATAGCGATTAGGAATGGTAAAATATTGTCATTCGCAGGGAAATGGTCAGAACTCGAACAAATAATGTTGAGCGAGACAAGCCTAGAACACAGAAAACAAAGGGGCATGATCTCCCTGATATATGACTGTTAAGAAAGGTAGACGGAGAGACAGTAGAGACCAAGTCTGTGAAACCAAAAACTGCTTGTCAAATAGTATTCCCCACAGGATTGGAGCAGCGACCCAACAGTATGTAACTAAAACCAAACAATTACTCAACATATAAAGGTAAAAAATTGACCTCTCAGGGGAATACAATAGCTCAAAAGCTATGTATGTACGTTTATATAAGACTACTGTCGACATATTGTCTAATATCGACATTGCATTTAAATCCCTAGGCGAACTTTCTTGGGCGTGGCCACATGGCTACTATATATGTTCTTGATACATTGTATATTGTATATATGTCTACCTGACCTAGAGAAGGGATAGAAAAACAGGGCGGAAGATATCACAAGAAATGTACACACTGCCCTACTATGTAACTGTACCCTTTTTGCACAACACCTTGTCAAAAAAACTTGTGTTCAATTAATAAATAAATTAAAAAAAAAAAGATAGTCCTGAGGATTCGGAGAATTAGAGCTTCTGCTGGATACCCAGGGAAGCCCTAAATACACAATCACGTGTCATTCTGAGAGCTACAGAAGTGACATGTAGTGTGAAGACCAAGACACAACTCCATCACGTGAAATGATGAGGCCACAAGCCTAGTACCACCAAGGAATGTCAACCAAGTGATTGAGAGGTAGGGCATGGATTGTCGAATTGTCCCCCAGACCTGGCACGGGTGTGGCTCTGTTAGCAACTTTCTTTCAACCTTCTGGCCTCCAGATTATGAGAATAAATTTCTCTTGTTCAAAGCTATCCAGTTTGTGGGTTAATGGTTATAGCGGCCAAAGAAAACTAATACACTACCCTAAGGCTCCCACATCTGAACCTACTGCAGTGAAATTCAAAAGACCAAAATATCAGTGAAGTAGCCTGTTCATAAAGGCCAGCAAAGAGGTAGCTTCAGTCACAAAAGTGCACATCTAAAATCTAGAAGGCAAGCAGAATGTGCTAGAACTTTCCAAGGGAGACAATTACAGGAATTGTCCAATTCCTTACATCAGTCTGGATATGAGGAAATGTTTTTCATGGAAACTCTGTAGAGCTCCTCGTGTTGACTAGAACCCAATTGAAAGAAATAAAAAAAAAAAATCCCTCTTGAAGAACCAACTGCTTTACTTAGTGTAGCCTGAAGGGGGAAGGCAACAAGAGTAAGGCACCTATTAGAAACTGGCCGCTGATGATTCATTCTAAAACAATATCCCGTGTTTCTGTTGGTGAACCTGGGTGCATTTGAGGACGTCCTGTCTTTCTGTTCCCCTGGTTGAACCTCAGGCACAGCCTCTGAGGAGACACTGCGTGTGGCACGTTTTTACAGAGCATGTTAAAGCATTTTCACTGCAGAAACACACTGATTTGGCATTTCTTGGAGTTAGCCCAATAAGTACCTTTATTTGTGAATATATTGAATAAATGCATTTCTTTGTAGTGTTGGAGATTTTAGCCCAGGGCCTTGCTCTGCCCCGAACCACGTCCCCGGTATAAATCTACCTATAAAATGGGAGAAAGAGAAGAATGAGACAGACTTTCTGACCTCCAGCAAGGAAAGTAGGTTGATCCATCCCCAACCTGAAAATAGGATATAAAAACATGCACCAAAATCCAAAACTTTGCCGAGAAGATGCCTCTGTGGGATTTTCATTCCCAACCTCATGTGACATGTTGTAGCCAAAATTTAAGTGAATTGAGAATATTGTATGAAATAATACCTTCAGGTTATGTATATGAGATTATGTGTGTGTATGTTGTGTGTGTGTGTGTGAGAGAGAGAGAGAGAGAGAGAGAGAGAGAGAGAGAGGAAGAAAGGGAGAGGCGGAGGGGGAGAGATGAATTTTGTGTTTAGATTTAGGTCTCATCTCAAGATATCTCATTATTGACATGCAAAGCACTTGAAAAATGTGAAAAACATGTAAGGAATGTTTCTGGTCCCAAGTATGTTGGATAATGGATCCTCAACCTGTACACAAAGTATAGGAAACCTTTGTGAGACAAACTAGTGACAGGGCATATGGTTGTTTTGTGCTTCTCTCTTGCTCTGAGCAGTTTGGGAGTGTCTCCCTCTACGTGGGATCAGATGATTTAATCTGGGCAAGCTAATGCCTGCCATCTGCCAGCTTGTGCTGCCTGTCAGGTTGTGACAGTGAGACACTTCAATTCCATTTGGGGCCAAGTCTAACTCCATCAACTACCACCAAGTTCCTCTTCCACTGTATCTTCAGAGCTCACCCCAGCTCAATTTTCCCATGGTAGCCTTGCCCTTGCCTCTGGACCTGGGAGGAAGCTGGGCCTTCTTAAAGTTCATGCCTTGTTCAACTACTAGGTTATATATACCTCCTGCCCATCTCAAGTATCTACCGTACCTAATGTGCCATCATAGGCCACTATAGCTGCTGGCAGTGCCTGGCCCTTAAAGATTCTTCTTCTCTGTACCCTTAGCCATAACCCACTTTTTACTTGCTCTCAGGTCTCTGACTGGGCTTGCTGGTACCAGGCAAGCCCTTTGATGTTATCTGCTAGATTGCTTTAGCCTTTGGTCTCTCCCCAGCCCCACCTCTTCTGGTATAGTCTTCTCTCCCACTCCTTTAGGAAAACCACCTGCCTTCCTCCTAGGCAATTACCTTGTCATACTTCTAGTGCAGCTTCCTGCTTGCTTGCTTTGCTGTAGTCATAGCATTTTTTTGTTTATATATTTGTTCTTGTTTTTAAAAGAGAGTCTTGCTGGGTTGTGCAGGCTGGTCTTAAACTCATGAACTCAAGCAATCCTCCCATTTGAGCCTCCGAGGCAAGCCAGGGGCTGCCTCCTCTGTCAGGCTGTAGTCAGCTGTTTTAGCACTGTCTCCATCACAGCTTAGAATTTCATGTCACCTCTGTCCTATCCCAAGCCCAGGTAGCTGAAATGCTCCCCACCTGCTTCAGGCCACACAGTCATGAACTAAGTAAAATGGCTGGAAGCAATATAGCAGGAAAGGTGGAGGTCAGATGATATGAAAGATAATTGGGAAAAAGCTTAAGAAGGCAAAGGACCGATTTTGAGTCCCATATGTTGAATTTTTATTGCTCATTCATTGGTGATTTTCATGTTGCTGCTATTGTTTTGTTTATTTTGGTGAGCTGTTTGATCAATTTTGTTTGTTTTATAGTTACATTTGTTATACAGACAATAAAATTTACTTTTGAGGGAAAAAAAAAGGCAAAGGAGTAAACTATGGGGATATCTGGGAAGAATAGCCCTCTAGTGCAAAGGCCCTGAGAAAGGAGCATGCTTGACATTTTTGAGGGCTGGTGAAGTGGCCAGTGGGAATTGACAAGTAGGGAGAAATGACAGCTGGATAGGTGGGAATGGGAAGAGGACAGAGAGGAGATCAGGTTGGTAGCTGGAGTCTAGTGATGAAGAGCTGCAGTTATTTCTTGGAGTGATGTCCAGGACTATGGCTTTTGAGCACAGAAGTGATTTTAGGGGGCTGTATTGGAAGCAGGGAGAGCAGACCAGGGTGTAGAGCTGATGCGATTGGCCCTGAAAGATTGGAAAGGGAGTGAGAGGAGGGAGGCAGCTAAGGGTCTTTGCCAGAGCCAAGGACAGGATGGAGCTGAAATCTGCTACATGGAAGGAAGCACAGTGGGGACTGGAGGGTAAGTGTGGAGGGAAACAGGGGAATCTGGTCTGGTTCTTCGAATTTTTTTTATTACTATTTCCTTTGTTATTTTAAAGGCAATATACAGAGGGATCACAATTGTACAAGTCAGGTCAATGAGTACATTTCCTTTCAGACATTGTCTTCTCTTTCCTTACTTCCAGTTGGTTTGGGTCCTTAACCTATTTAGGTAAATCCCACAATGTATGCTCTGATGGGTTCACAGAATCCCAGGACAATACTTAGGAACAGTAAGTTCCTTAGTAAATGCTTAGTAAATGTTTGGCTTAGTAAATGTTTGGCTGTTTTAAGTTTGTGCAGTTTTCAGTCCTTAGCTCCTTAGTGCTGGCTCTTTGTATACCAAAAAGAAAAAGATCGTTAGGTTTATAAATAGGAGATAAATTTGAGTTATGTCATCTTAGTAAAATGGATGTAGCTGTAGCCTTGCGAGAGCACTTTGATAATCTCTTCTCAGAATGCTAGCCTTTAATGAGTAGGATCTCTCTCTCTTCCATACCAGGCTCTATCAAAACACCTTTCTGAGGTCATGGTACTCTGGTTATGTATGTTGTGTTATTCCTCTATCACAGAAGGAAGACATGATCAGGGTAAGGAATACATATTCCTGGAACTGCTATTGATATTTTGTAGTAAAGACATAGTTTCCAGATATAATTGGAGCTGCCACTGTTTGGCATCTTTGCGTGTTAAACACTACCTCCCTTTCCCCCAAAGATTCCTTTCCCCACAGATATAATGTATAATAATTTTTTTCTTTGTAATTTTCCCTGTTTCGATCTTCATGACTTAGGATTTATTCTTTTACAAGTGAAATCTGTATTCTTTGTTTGTTGTTTCTTATTTATATCAAAATAACTTGCAATGGCTCATGCTAATTATTTGATCTACCTGTTTAAAACTTTAGATCATTTGACAAGGTTCTCAGATGCATTTAGTAACCCAGGAATACCCTTTCTCCAGTTATGGCAACATACTCTCAGTGTATGGGAGGTCTAGTGGGTTAGGGATCAATGCAGGCAGAATTTTGGACAATCGAACAACCTGTGAACTGGCGTAGAGAAGCATTTAGGACAGTGATGGCTGCAGTTCATGTTTAGTGCCCAGAACTATTAGTAGGTAAGAGATAATTAGGGATATGCTGTCCTTGACTCTATGTATCAGGTAGGCCTGTGTTTCCTTATTATTCCTATCAGCATCTCAGTCTCCACTGCACACTAATGGACAATTCATCTACACAGGATGCAGAAATGTTCATACTTCCTGAAACTATTGGGAAACATCTGGAAGGTTCTATATGTATTCCCTGCTATATAATATCCCTAAAATCTGATTATATACACTGACAAGGAGGATTTTGGTAGCTTTGAAAAGAAGGAGGGGAGAATGACTGAGTAAACACGTTGGGAAAAAACTTTTAAAATTCCTTATTATATGGATAAATTCATAAATGTGCTTATAAATTCTGCCTGAAAAGTTTCAGCTTTTATGTTCCCCTTGCTGATAGCAAGAAATGGGAAATTAGGGAACCTCTTTCAGCTTTTTCTTTACATACAGCAATTGTTTGTCTGATTCCTTTTGTATATTTAAGAAATTGGGTTTTTACCGTATGTTAATGGGCTTAATCCTGTTTCTCTGACTAAAACTAATTTAAAAGGAAGAAATGGTGTGTTTAAAGGAGGGTACTTCTTAAGATTTGAAAATCTTAGCTGCCTATTTGAAATTACTTATTTAAAATACTAACTTTGTTTTGATAGAAATCTAAATAGTTGGTGGTTTTATTCTTTTAATGAATGCAGAAGTTAGTTTTATAGAGGATAATTTAATCTGCACACTGAAATATGTGAAATTTAAAAGTATGTGTGTCTTTAACATTGCATTTTTCATTCATAAACACATATGTTTATGATGAGTGGCTATTATGTCCTAGAAATGGGCTATCACCTAGGGATATAGTAATGAAAATCACAACCAATGGCTCTGCCTGCATGGGGCTTCCATTCTGGTAGAAAGCATTCACCATGTCCATGATGTTCAGAGGAGTCTAGTGGCTTCAGTGTGTTCCCAGGGCTCCTGTTAGAATGTTAATGCAACAGAATTGAGAGATAGCATTTCTGAGAGTGATTAATGAATGTTTGGAAGTGGGTTCAGTATAGAAGGAAGTTAGGCCTTGCCTACCATCCCTTTACTTTGCCCTTTTGCGGTCTGCCTTGGATGATGTAATACAAGGTTTCTCACTAGATGTAAGTGGGTTGATTTTGGACTTCCTAGTCTCTAAGGCCTATGGAAATACATTTCTTTCTTTGTATATTACTTGGTCTCTGGCACTATGTTGTAGCAGCCCCAAATCTATGAAGACAAAAGTAATGATTAGAGAAGGCTTGTTTGAAGGCAAGGGAGTAGAAGCCAAAACGATGAATGGAAGGCAACCAAGTGAATTATAAGGCAGTTATGTTCCATGTAGAGCTAAGGCTGCATGTCCAAGGGTGCTAGGGCAGTTAGGAACTAGAAGTAGACTAGAGCAGTCCAGTATCTGTGCAAGAATGGCACTCCCCACCGTACAGAGGAAGGCAAGATGTAGCAGTTAGATATGACTTTTATTTTATTTTTTTTTCTTTTTCTTTTCTTTTCTTTTCTTTTTTTTTTTTTTTTTTTTTTTTGGCCAGTCCTGGGGCTTGGACTCAGGGCCTGAGCACTGTCCCTGGCTTCTTTTTGCTCAAGGCTAGCACTCTGCCACTTGAGCCACAGTGCCACTTCTGGCCGTTTTCTGTATATGTGGTGCTGGGGAATTGAACCCAGGGCCTCATGTATACAAGGCCAGCACTCTTGCCACTAGGCCATATCCCCAGCCGAGGTGTGACTTTTATTTTTTTTTCAAATTTTTATTATCAAACTGATGTACAGAGAGGTTACAGTTTCATACGTTAGGCATTGGATACATTTCTTGTACTGTTTGTTACCTTGTCCCTCATAACCCCCTCCCTCCCCCCCTTTCCCTCCCCCCCCCCCCGAGGTGTTCAGTTCACTTACACCAAACAGTTTTGCAAGTATTGCTTTTGTAGTTGTTTCTCTTTTTTTACCCTGTGTCTCTCAAATTTGGTATTCCCTTTGAATTTCCTACTTCCAATACCAGTAAACACGGTTTCCAATATACTCAGATAGAACTCCCCTATGACCCAGCAGCCCCACTTTTGGGTATCTATCCAAAAGACCACAAACAAAATCACAGTAATGCCACCAGCACAACAATGTTCATCGCAGCACAATTTGTCATAGCGAGAATCTGGAACCAACCCAGATGCCCCTCAGTAGACGAATGGATCAGGAAAATGTGGTACATATACACAATGGAATTTTATGCCTCTATCAGAAAGAATGACATTGTTCCATTTGTAAGGAAATGGAAGGACTTGGAAAAAGTTATACTAAGTGAAGTGAGCCAGACCCAAAGAAACATGGACTCCATGGCCTCCCTTATTGGGAATAATTAGTACAGGTTTAGGCAAGTCATAGCAGAGCATCACAAGGCCCAATAGCTATACCCTTATGAACACATAAGATGATGCTAAGTGAAATGAACTCCATGTTATGGAAACAATTGTTATATCACAGTGGTAACTACTTTCAATGTCCTATGTGTATCTGTAGCTTCTATTATTGATGATGTTCTTGTATCACCTTCCTGTGGTTGTACCTACACTATCTCTGTAATCTTATCTGAGTATAGAGGTGTGACTTTTAAAGCCATGAGAAATCGTTGCAGTTCTTGCTCGGTGCTATGTGTGGCTGGGGTTTGTAGAGCAGTGCTGGGGTGGGTATTGCAGTGATTGCAGTGACTTGGAGCATTGCTGAGCATGGTGATGGCTAGTGAGGGGATGTACAGGGGTCAGGATGTACCTCACAGGGATACTTAGCAGAACCTGGAGCTTTTCAGCTTTCCAAACTCAGTAGCCAAAGTGTGACGTCTTGCTATGGTTTAAATTTATGTCCTTAATTGCTTTTCTCCTCCCACATTCTGTGACGTGTGTTGAATTTGTTGTTATACTGAGGATCCAAGCCAGAGCTTCATCTATGCTTGTGATTTATTTTTTGCATGTGTATATGAATGTGCCATTTGTCATCTGTTTATTTAAAATATTTTTCCCTATCAGATTTTAAGAAGTTTTCATATTTGAGATTTATGAAAGATTAAAAAAATTTGACCCTGTGCTGTTGCTTATCTTTTTATTTATGGAGTGCTTTGACTATATATTTCCAGCATTAGTTTATTTCAAGCCATGGTTTATCCATTTGTCATATGTTTGTTAATGTTAGAGACTTTGCAAATGCTTGTGAACTTAAGAGAACATATATACAACTCGATGTGAATGTTAGTTCTTTCAGTGTATCATGCCACAGGGACTCATAAGAGGTAAAGAATGTGGGGTGGGTGAGAAGGCTCCAGCTTGCTATCTACTTAGGAGGCAAGGATCAGGAGGATTGGGATTTGAGGCCAACCAAAGCAAAATATTAGCAAGACTCCAATCTCAAAAAAATCCAGGCTTGGTGATCCATGATCAGTCCAGATGAAAAGTGCTAGAACCTATCTAAAAAATAACTAGAAAAAACGGGAGGTAGGGGCTGGCAGGCTGGATATGTGGTTCAAGTGTAGAGTGTCTTCCTAGCACGTCAAAGCCTAGGGTTGAATCCCCAGTACTGCAACAATGACAAAGTAAACAATTGCAAATAATTTGATATAAAACAGCACAGCTGTGAAGGCTCAAATCTTCTGTTTCAGGTTTGTGTATGTGCTTGTACCAGGGCTTGAATTTATGGACTCATACTTTCACTGGATTTTTTACTCATGCCTCATTATCTACTTCTTGAACCTCATCTCCAGTATGGCATTTTGCTGATTGATTAGTGATAAGAGTCTCATGGACTTTTCTGCCTGTGCTGGCTTCCCGCTACAATCTTCCTATCTCAGTCTATTGAGTAGTTAGGATTACAGACATGAGCCATGAGCACCAGGCTAAAAATTATTTTATCACATGTATTTTTAACTAATTTTACATCTGATATAACTATATAATTTATATACATTTTAGTTTTATCATTGATTAAAATTCTAATTCTTTTGCATTGAGTTAGAAACTGTTTATAAAACAGAACAAATATTTCTGTCAAAGGTCTTGAGGTTAGGCCTCCCAGTGAGCTTTATTATTTAGACATTTTTACTTCTTTGAGGCCCTTTGGAATGACCTCATGTGAGGATTTTGGTCTTGCTTGGATATATAGTATATTTACATGGAATAGTTAAAAATAGCCAATGTTGCTAATTGTAGGCTTGCTAGATGAACACTAAAATCACGTGTTTATTGTAGAGAAAGTGTCAATTGATGCTTAGAAAATAGGAGTGTCGGTCTTGTGGTTCAACTTCCTAGCTGTGTCATTAGTGCCCAGGATCCTGGAAAAGTACTGGGGCAAGGGTGTAGGGTCATTGTTGCTCTGCTGCCCCTTGGTGATTTTGCACATTAGTCCCAAATACATAGGTGTAATCCCTTCACAACCTGATGCTCTGCTGGAAGATAACCTACCTCACAGATAAGGTTAGGTTCCCTTCTAGGGTTCTGAGTGTTAATGCTCTTAACTATTTCTAAGTTGGTAAAGAAGCTCAGTGAAGGTAGGCCCTAGAAGTTTGGGGAAAATTACAAGATCATAGTTATAACTAAGAAGTCACAGTTAATGACTACTATAGAGCTGATGAATTGATAGATATTTAGTTTAGTTATTAGCACAATTGATACCTGGCAAAACAAGAACCTGATTTGAATTTGCAGATAAAGGTAGAAAGGATCTATTCTTGCTTTCCTTGAAATTCTTCATCCTGTTTGCCTTCAGGAGGGGGGGGGGAGGGAATGGCCCTAGTAGGGATATGGACAATCCTTTTGTAGCAGAAGTGTGCATAGGATGCATGCCGAAGCACCACCAATTTGAATGTTCTCTCATATGAAAATAGTTTGAACTCTCTAGCTATCAGAAAAAGTATTAGAAGTTTATTTTGAGAGAGACCTGAACTTGATTTCTCCTATCTGGGCCAGTAAGTTGTTGTTAATTTTGAAACATAGTGCTAGTCCCCCGGGTCATATTCCTTAAATTAGTTTTCCCTTTTTTACTTAGTGAGTCAAATTTTCAAGTAGACTTTGGTAGACTTTTTCATAGTAATAAGATACAAAAGCTATAGTTATCTAACTAATTAGTAGCCTTAACACTTGATTCACTACAAAACATTATTTACATTAAAAAATTTGTTGTGTTAAACAAAAATTGTCTTCTTATTTTCTTTCAGCTCACCAGCATTATCAGTCCTAAATTCCAAACTAAAACAGTTGCTTTTTATTATCTGTGATAGGCATGTGGATTGCCTGCCCCAGTCAGTCTTCCAAAAAAGCTTGTAGATTATTAATAGTGACCATGCTTCTGCATTAAATTAATCACGCACTTGACCAAGAATTTCTAACTCCTTGGTAGTAGAAGCGTCTGGGAGAGAAGTCATTTAGAAGCTGAAATATTAAATATACTGTGAGCCATTTTGGTGGTGTCGGATACACTTGAAATCTGAACAGACTTAGAAAACCCGTAGTTTTATAATGTGCATAAAGTATATGTACATTTTGTAACTTTTACTCTCATCATGTTGCGCAGTTGTGCAAGGTGAGACTCTAGAGCTCATTTCTTAGGCTATCACAGGTCCACAGTCTACATGTGTGTCATGTTTCCTAATGATGCCAGCAATTGTTCACCCTTTCTTCACCACTGACTTAGGGTTCTGTTTTCTGAAGTCTGCTTTGTCAGTCACCAAATGTCCATCTGCTTTTTCTTCAAACCCTTTTGCTTTGTTCTCCTGTTTGGTTTGCCTTTTTGTCCTTCTTAAAAAAAAATCACTACTGTGTTAGAGAAGCAATGGAAATAAATGAATATGTTTATTTAAGTTCCTTTTATTGAAAACTGATTCTTTGGACTGTCCTTTCACCCCACAAGGTGAGAGAGGAGTGTGTGTGTGTGTGGGGGGGGGGGGTTAGGTTGTTTGAGGTTTGAAAAAAATCTGATAAATTGATGCTATATTTACATGCTTTGTATTTTTGTGGATTTCTTTTCCTCCTTTGACCTCTCTTTGCCCTTGTGGTCTCTCATCTTGCCTTCAGAGCTAGCAATAGGTCATTAACCTGAGGAGAAAAGTTAAGGGTTTCCTGTGTTTTTTTTTTGGAGTCACTTGCCTTCTTAAAAATATACATATATTATATTTATATATAATAGATATTAATATTATATGTAGTATACTATACATATGTGTGCACATGTATTGGTTCTTTATTAAATATATGATAAATTATATAACACAATATATGATATATATCATATTATGTAATATACACACACATAGAGAGTGAGTCTTTATGTTTATATATTGAGTCTATAGTTTTCATTTGGTTTCCATTCCTTTATCTCTAGTATACTCATTGCATAGTCTCTTCAAACCTGTCCTGTTTTCTGAAGGTCATGGATGGCTGAACTTCCTTTTATTTACTTCCTCTTTATCAAACCTGCCACGTCTCCTTCCTGGGGAATCATTTCCTTATAGGTGATTGATTTATAATACTCAATTGTTTCCCATCCTCAGTAGAGATAATATTTTCCATGAGTATCTTAGGAAGCATTGATTGTTGAGAGGTGTCTATTGAGCTATTTTGCACTTTTTTTCTATATTTTCATTAATTTTGTGTGTTAGAAGTCTCATGACATGTAGGAAGTATAAATTTTGACTTCATACTATTGTGTACTAATTTTGTGGGTCTGATTTTTCTGCTCTAAGGAATTCTTGCCTTATTCAAGGATTTTGTCCCAGTTCCTTGCCTAGACATGGCTTCAGTTCATGTCTGTCCCCTGCCCTGCCTGCGGTGCTAAAGATCCCAACCTCTAGTTTTTGGAGTTCATTCACATCTAGTCTCCTTCTGGCCCACTGAATTTGAGCCTTTCCACAATGGCCAGCTTCAAAATGATTTTTCTTTTGATGCATGGGAAGTTCCTTTCCTTTCCCTGAGCCAGGTGATGATGATGATTTAGAGCTTTGCTTTTGTGGTCATTTCAGAGGTATGCAGAACTTTAAAAAATTAGCCTAGCGAAGTTAGCAGTCAATTAGAAATGTTTTCACTCTAAAAAGAGCACAACAGGAAAGACAGAAAGGAATAGTGTGTAGTGTGATGGAAACAGGCTGTGTTAGTCTTTCTCAGGCTGCTCTGGGCAGATGAGATCAGCTCCTGTGAGAGTGAATGGAATTTGGGAACATTGGTTATATCCTCACATTCCCAAGTGCTGCTAGAGTGAACCTAACTCCAAGTACTGTAGATTAAACAGGCAAATATTAAAATAGCCCAGCTGGCTTCAGACAGAGAGACAGCAGATCTTTTTTTGGGTGGGAATAGATTATCTTCAGTCATTGGTAATTGAACTCTAAGAACGAAAGCCTGTTGGAAAAACTTACAGTGATGACTTGTCAGTAGAGCTTTTGCAACGTTTTTCTTATTGTATTGATTACTGGCAGGGTTTTCAAGTGCCTTTTCCAGTTTATCCTGACTGGAGTGGGTAAACATTGTAGTAAATCTACCATGCCCCTGCCCTAAGGAAATCTAAATGTTAGAGTCCTCCATTACTGGGAATTCCCTGAGGCTGTAATGGCTTCAGGCAGATAAGGTGGATTTCAACTTGTTCTTTGCTGGGTTGGCTCTCCTCTCAGGACCTCATGTTTTGGGACTATGGGGAATTTGAAACCTAATTATACACAGAGGGTAGAGCTCCCAGCTATTTAGGGAAGCTTACAAGCCCAGTTCATATTTTTAAAGAAAGCTGTTGTAGGCAGCATCATTTTTAGTTTCACAGAGTGGCTTATGTGTTTAAAAACATAGAATGTACTTGAAAGAAGAGTTTCTCCTTCTATACACAAATAGTATGTGTTTGTCAGGAAAATAAGAAAATTCTAATGAAAAAAAAAAGATCATTCGATAAGTTTGTTTCCCAAACATAACGGTTAAGAAGTTTATAGGGGGAAGGGGGGAGAGGGCTGAGGATATGGCCTAGTGGCAAGAGTGCTAGCCTTATATGTATGAAGCCCTGGGTTCAATTCCCCAGCACCACATACACAGAAAATGGCCAAAAGTGGCACTGTGGCTCAGGTGGCAGAGTGCTAGCCTTGAGCAAAAAGAAGCCAGGGACAGTGCTCAGGCCCTGAGTCCAAGGCCCAGGACTGGCAAAAAAAAAAAAAGTACAGTTTATAACGCGGGGCTGGGAATGTGGCTTTGTGGTAGAGTGCTTGCCTAGCATGCACGAAGCCCTAGTTCGATTCCTCAGCATCACATAAACAGAAAAAGCTGGGAGTGCTAGCCTTGAGCAAAAAGAAGTCAGCCACAGTGCTCAGGCCCTGAGTCCAAGCCCCAGGACTGGCAAAAACAAAACAAAACAAAAAACCCACACAAAAACAAAAAAACAAGAAGTTCATAACATCTACACTTTTGTCTCATGATATTTAACACTCATTCATGTGTTTACAAAAGTGACATTCTCTTTTGTGACTGACTTATTCACTTAACAAAACTACAAATGTTACTACATATAGAAATGAAGTCTGTTATATAACAATTATTTAGAACTTTTAGGGTTTTTTGGTATAATGTGTTTTTCTTTAATTTTTCTGGTTATTAAATATTTACATAGACATCCTGTTGTGGAATGACTCAGATGTCATCTCAGGAAATGGGAGGGGGAATTTGCTGGTGCAGCTAGCATCAACACCATCAGAGGATAGTTAGAGCCATGAGAGATGGTGTATTATTGGGTGGTTTTCTTGTTATATCCTATTTTGTCAACCCCAAACCATCTCTTTCCCTGTTGCACATTGAGGGCTGATACATTTCACTGTAGTTTCTACATTTTGGATGGGGACATACAGGAGCATTACTGGGTAAAGCTATTGAGCCACTGCTGACAAGGAAGATATTGCAGATATTTCAAAACCTAAGTATTACGCACACACACACACACACCAGAAGGTGTCAACAACTGATGTTCTTCTCATGGCCAGAGTGGCCCAGAAGTAGTATGTATGGTGAGCTCTTCTCAGATCTCAGAAAACTATGTCAGCATATACTTGGTTAATAAGCCTATTCCATAAGGAGATATATTTCCTAACTGGAGTTGAATTGTGGTGTTAGGAACGTTACATGTAATAGCAATTTAAAATAAAGGATGGTTTAAAAGTTCTGGCACCAAAAGTAGCCTTCTAAACTCCCAAATTTACAGATTGAAGTAAATATGAAGATCCTTCAGTTGAACCTGGGTAGTTGTTATTCTCACCACTTTTGTTCCTTAGACATATTAATTTTATGAGTATTTAAATTCTTCAAATGCTAAGTAAGACAATGTACAGCTTATTAGTCTGGTTTGTAGAAAAGCTTTAGGAGCTATCCAAATGGAGTTAGAGAAGAATTAATGCTCATGACTGTTTTGGGTTTGCTACATTGCCTTAAAAATCTATTAAGTTATAGACTTTATGGAAAGTTTTAGTAAGTGTGAAGGCCTTTTTCTGAAACTTGACACATGTCAAAATTGTTACTAGTAAAATAACATGTTTTTTAATTTGTATTGCTCTTTGGCAAAATATACTAGTGAGTAGTTTTCTTTTGAAGTCTGAGGTCATTGTTATATGTCCAACAATTCTGATCTTGGATGTAGTCAGCTAGAAGCTTGAAAAGGCTCCATGTTGCGTTCGCCTTAAGGTTTTAATAGGTGAAGCAGGATGTTTGTTTACTTTTCATTGTCAGACTGTGGAATGGAGTAGCCTTGAAAGGCTATGGAGAGAAGGATCTTAAAAGAGAGACTCTGACTTGAGGAGAAGTAGGTGGAGAATTCTATGGGAGAATTAGAGAAGCCACGTTAAGAAGGGAATGATTTTGTCATCCTAGTTAATTCTGAGTGGAAGTCATTAGTTTATCTTGCTATCTCTAAGGAGTTGCCATGGCTATCAGAAAGTACCCGATGAAGCCAAGTGCTGGTGACTCATGCCTATAATCCTAACTACTCCGAAAGCTGAGACTTGAGGATCATGGTTCAAAGCCAGCAGGAAAGTCCATAAGACTATTACCTCCAATTAACAACTCAGAAAACTGAAAATGGAGTACTGGCTCAAAGTGGTAGAGTGCTAGACTTTATCTTTTTTTTTTCTTTTGCCAGTCCTGGGGCTTGAACTCAGGGCCTGAGTACTGTCCCTGGCTTTCTTTTTGCTCAAGGCTAGCACTCTGCCACTTGAGCCACAGTGCCACTTCTGGTCGTTTTCTGTATATGTGGTGCTGGGGAATTGAACCCAGGGCTTCATGTATATGAAGCAAGCACTCTTGCCACTAGGCCATATCCCCAGCCCGAGTGCTAGACTTTAGCACAAAAGAGCTCAGGGAGAGCACCCAGGCCTTGAGTTCAAGCCCCATGACTGACAGAAAACAAACAAACAAACAAACAAACAACAAGAAAAGAAAGTACCTGATGTGAATTAGGTATTTCTTCATCTGGAGGAAAGCCTGCAGTGCCTACCATGGCAGACCAGGTTTAATAGACCTATATTAAATTGTTTCCTACCACTTGATTTTTTTAAAAATTAAAACTTTTTAGATGTTGCCTTTAAGTAGTTGTGCAAAGGAGCTGTCATTCAACAAAGCCATTTGTTAATACAATCCATCATATTATTTCATAGGAGTGATTAGGATTAAATGCTTACTCCTCCCCTAGAGAGAAGTGAAATAACAGATTGGCTGGGGTGGGAGGGGAGGATGGGGGGGACTCTGTGGTCCTCTTCCATCCTGGCAGACTTGCTTGTGAGAGGAACCTGGGTGAGAGGCTGGTGTTCATTTCCCTTGGATTTGAACACTCCACTGGGAGTTGTTGTATAGCCTCTGTAAGTCACTCGAGTCTGTTGCAGGTTTTCTTGGCTGTTCCTGTACTGAGGAGGTTTTGAAGGTCTAGTACTAGTGAGATCCCCTTTCCTGCATGCTCTCTCATTTGGTGTGCATATCATCTCAGCACTCTGGGCAGTGCTTGGTGTACTTTCAGAAAGTGTATTTGAGAGTTCCTGCTAAATACTTTGTTTCCTAGGGATGTCCTTAAGCTTTTAGCATCCTAATATATGCTTCTGCCTCTGGGAAATGGTGGTATACAATTCCTAAGCTTATTTGACTTTAGTTTTTTTTAATGCATAGAACATTTTATCAAATTATTTTCACCAAAAAAGCCTTTAGAGAAAGAGTGTTATTAGTATTTTCCATTTCTTAATTCTCCAGATCCACCCAACCAAATACTTTGCTGTTAACAACATTGATTTTTTTAAAGGCCATTGGTTAAGTTTTTCGTAAGATAATGTGCACTGCTGCTGTTGGATATGACAGATAACTTAATAAAGATTTTAGAAAAAGACATAGGTGCCAACAAACCCTCTGAGAATCAGTGCTTGTAGAGCTAGGTTATGTTTCATCTTTTCTCACCTATGATTCCATCCTCAGTCACTGACAACTTCATGAAAGAAATTCATGGTGACAGCAATTGGCACTTCCCTCTACTTGTGCTTTAACCCAAGAACCTGTACTGATCCTACATAGTTGGGGTCTAAACACATTCAGAAAAAGAGATTTGCTGAGTTTTTGGAAAAAGTATGTGAAATTATTGGACTACATCTTGAAACTTAGCATTCCTGTGATTTGCTTCTGTGATATCTAATTGTCTTGTATTATGTACAGTTTTAAGCAATACAGCTGGGTGCTGTGGGAATTCCTATAATTCCAGCATTCAGGAGGCTGAGGCATGAGCACTGCAAGTTTACAGGTCATCTATACACACAAATAGTAAATAAAAATAAACATTCAGGGCTGGGAATATGGCTTAGTGGTAGAGTGCTTGCCTAGCATTCATGAAGCCCTGGGTTCAATTCCTTAGTACCACATAAACAGAAAAAGCTGGAAGTGGCTCTGTGGCTCAAGTGGTAGAATGCTAGCCTTCAGCAAAAGAAGCCCAGGCCCTGAATTTAAGCCCTAGGACTGGCTAAATAAATAAATAAAATAAACATTCTTCATCAGATAGAGTAATAGGTTAAACAATTTACTATATTCTTTTATCTTACCACAAGTAAGTGTGGTTAAGTACAATGAGAATCACTGGTCTGTGCTGAGCTGTGTTCAAAGCCAAGTGGCATTATTCCTAGTCAGTGCACCACTGCACGTCCTGTGAACACATGCCCTCTAACCTCACATATTGTTCAGATCCAGTTTCATGCTCCATCAAAGAATCAGGAAGTCAGTGGTTTCTGACACTAGAACATGTTTGAAAACCTACCCGTGTTTACAACAGTTAACTTTCCATTTTCATTATATATGTTAATTAACATTGATAATGCTAATATATTAAGGCCCTTGTATCTGAAGAAGTTGGTTTGGAAGTTCAAGTATCCTGACCTTTTCTTTTGCTTCCACAGAAAGAAGCCTGTTGAGAAATGAGGTGAATGAATGCTTGGGTACTCAGGAACCCTGGACAGCTACATGACGTGTTTAAAAACTGCCCTGACCATCTTGCCAAACAAGTCTCTGCTCATGAGGCCTACCAACATGAACCAGCCAAGAAAAGACAGTGTCCTGCCCTGTAGGAACAGTGACTGCTGACCACGGAGAGCAAACTGGGCCAATACCATGAAGGAAGTGGTTTATTGGTCACCCAAGAAGGTGGCAGACTGGTTGTTGGAGAATGCTATGCCAGAATACTGTGAACCTCTGGAACATTTCACAGGCCAGGACTTGATCAACTTAACTCAAGAAGACTTCAAAAAACCCCCATTGTGCCGAGTCTCTTCTGACAACGGACAGCGGCTCTTGGACATGATAGAGACCCTGAAAATGGAGCATCACATGGAAGCACACAAAAATGGCCACGCCAACGGGCACCTCAGCATTGGCGTAGATGTCCCCACCCCTGACGGCAGCTTCAGCATCAAGATTAAACCCAATGGGATGCCAAATGGGTATAGGAAAGAGATGATCAAGATCCCCATGCCGGAACCAGAGCGCTCCCAGTACCCCATGGAGTGGGGCAAGACTTTGCTGGCCTTTCTTTATGCACTTTCCTGTTTTGTTCTCACCACAGTGATGATTTCGGTCGTCCATGAACGAGTACCTCCTAAGGAGGTGCAGCCTCCACTACCGGACACTTTTTTTGACCATTTTAACCGGGTGCAGTGGGCCTTTTCTATTTGTGAAATTAACGGCATGATCCTTGTAGGACTCTGGTTAATTCAGTGGCTGCTCTTAAAATACAAGTAAGTAAAGTAAAAGTTTCAAGATTCAACAGTAAGCAGGGTTTGCACTCCTGACATCTGATTATCATTTGGAATCAAATATATTAATATTGGAATCTAAGCAGTTTAATTCTTTTCTCCCTCTTTCCTTTTGACACTACATCCTGTTGAACTAACTAAAGCTCTGTCAACACTAAGAAAATACTGTGTTTATTTCTTATTTTATACAGAGATTCATATAGAATCCAGGTGACTAAGACTGTGAGAGATGATTTGTTTTCATTTCAAAAGAAAGAAAGGTCTTAGGCATCTTCAGGGTGCAGGCTATTGAGTAACAAATAAATGATCTAGTCTTGTTTGATGTTACTAACTTATTAAGGAAATTGTTGGCAGTTGGTCATATCGCTGTAAACGTTTGGATAGCTTTTCCCATGCAGTCAGACCAGTAACCTTACTAACAGCCTTGAAAGATGTTTCCACGCAGAGTTTAGAACAGCTTATCCCACGGTGGCTTGGGTTGTTGGGAACTTGATTCCTGAGGCGTATGACTTCATCTAGGTAGGTGTAATGCACAGATACGTAGGTGGATTTCCACCTTCTGGAATGTATAGCGCTTAAAGCCTGTGAGACTATGCCAGTCTAGGTTCTTGGGTAAGTAGGCAGCTTCATTTTATTTCCATTGGACTCATGCCCTAAGCTCTAAACTTAACTGGAGCCTTGGGTAGCTTGGGTAAACACTTGTCTTTGGTTTGAATTAATTGTTTTTGTTATTGGTGCTGATTTTCTTCTGAGTGGAACATCTACATGGCTTTTCCTGCATGGGGGTTGGGAGTTAGTTTAAGGAACATGAAGTTCTCTGTGGTGAATTTTTTTTTTTCATGACCTATGCTGTAGTTGAATATTAAACAGATCATCTTAAGTCTAAAAAACAAAATGTGAAGTGAGTGTTTATGTAGAACTTTCTCATCAGTCTCCACCCCCCCACCCGCAACCTGGTGTTTTATAAAGACTTTTTATCCTTATATATTATGTACCTATAAATGGGAATGAAGACAGTACCTGACATTTATTCTTCTTCCTCCTCCTCCTCTCTCCTCTTCTCTCCTCATTCTCCTCTTTCTCCTTGTCTGTCTGTCTCTATGTGTGTCTGTGTGTGTGTGTGTGTGTGTGTGTCTGTCTGTCTGTCTCTCTCTCTCTCTCTCTTTCTCTCTCTCTCTCTCACCAGGGGAGGACTGTCTTAGTTTTAGTTTGGATAAAGAAAATCATGGAAGTAGCCAATGTTTGTTTGGGACCAGTTTTACAGTAGTATTGGTGAAAACCTGTTTATGGTGTTTTAGTTTTAAGAGCCTAAACAAAGAAGAATAGGATTTAGAAGTAAAGAGATGCTTAGAAGTCATTTTGGACTGTCAAACTTAGACTGCTTTTGTCTTACATAGTTCAGCTTTTCAATTTTTTTCTTTAAAAGCCCAGTGGGGGTGAAATGCCAGTATTATTCCTTTATGAAGGCCAAGTCAACTTAAATTATGCTTCCCAGTTTTTTCTGATGTTTGTAATTTTGTTTGGATGAGTTTATGTTTTTTCATCACAGCCCTTAAATGCAAATAAATAATTTATTGCCCCCAGAATATAACTCTCAGAAGGACATATCATGATTGTCACAGAATTATGATTTTAAAATAATTTTATTTTTGTTCTAAGAGAGTTCCTAACTAGAAGACTAATTTCTTGAAAACAAACCCTAATCTTTTTCCCAGCAGGGAAAATTTCCCACAATATAAGCTTTGTAATTTCATTATTTTTTCTGGTACTTATTGCCAGTATTTTAGCCATTCATATATTTAAACAGTTCATCAGCTATATACCAGTTGATTTGTGTCTGGTGAAAAATTAACACAGTGCTGGAATATAGGTAGCCTAAGTTCTAACCTAGCCCTGGCCTATGATACTGGGCAGCTTTGGTGAATCCTTTAGTCTCAAAGACCTGTTTTTCTCAGAGAAAATATGGGCCTTTCAGTATAGATTTTTGTTGTCCTGTGTAACTATGAATTGGCTAGGCCATAAGTTGCGTGTAATTTAATGAACTTCAGAGTGTTTTTTCCCAAATGTATTCAAATGGAGAGTCTTTATAAGCCTTCTGAATTTTGGTCAGAGACATGGAATGTGAAAATAAGCTGTTGTCGTAAGCATCCTCCACCCCTGACCTAGGCCACATCCTCGCTTTCCAGTCTCCTCTTTTGAGACCCCTCTGTTGAGTGTGTGGCTCAGCAGACTCAGAAGAGGTATAAAAATACAAATAACAACATAAGCAGCAGTACTGATGAACTTCCTTTCCCTGGCTCTCATAAAGATGAAAATCTTTTACAGTATCAGACCCCTTCTTGCTAGTTAATTGACCATTATAGTATAGATAGTACTTCTATTCATGTAGCATTTTGAAGAAGTGAGCCATTCTAATTATGGGATATTATGATTAACAGCATTAAACCTCTCCCTCTTTTTTATTTCATTCTTGAGTGTTAACCCCTTACCCCAACCTCCACTAGGGAGCTAAAAGTGCCACTTACCAGCACATTTTATTCAACCTTCAAAATTAAACTAATTTGGCTACGAATTCCCAACAGAGGGCCCTTTACTTTGATTTTAAGAATGCCGGAACCCTTAAAAAACAAAACAATAAAGCATCAGCCAAAGCCAGGCACAGTGGCTCATACCTATAACCGTAGCTTTATTTAATAGGCAAAGATCTAAGGATCTTGGTTTGAAGCTATTCTAAACAGACAAATTCAGGAGTCAAAAATGGAGCTGTGGCTCAAGTGGTAGAGCACAGCCAGCACTCAGGCCCTGACTTCAAGCCTAAGTACCAATGTGCTTACACACAGACCAAGCCTATTTCCTTAGCCTTTGTATTTTCTGTTTAGAGAAGAAACAATGAACTGTAGGAGAATACCTTACTGAGATCCTAGAACCAGGCCTAAATCCCCCAACAACACACCTATAGTTAGATCTTTGAGATTCTGAAAACCCTGATGCTGAATTTGTAATACTGTGACATTTTGGTTGGTTCTATGTTGTATACAGTAGCCCTTTACTGTTAAACAAAAGTTTGGGGTTTCTGTACTTACTTGTTTTCCTCCTTTCACTTTTTACATCTGCCCATCATGTCTGAACATATATATGCTTGTATATACATGGATCCACATGGGAGTTCCATGAGAAGTGGAAAGCAGCAGTAATGCCTGTCCTTGAGAACTTTTTTGGTTTTTACAATTGTAAATAATGTTGTCTCCCTATTTAGAATTGGACTTTCAAGCCACTGACTAGGAAAAATTCCTGGGAAATCTCTGCATTTCTGTCAGACTTCACTGCAAAACAGGTATCCCTTGTTTTAAGAAAGCATGATACAGTATTAAACTTATAGATCGATAAAGCCTAAGGACTTTTCATGCATGATGAAGTCTTGGCGGGCACCGTGGCACTTCTGCGTGACCCGGTTGGCTCCACTCTGTCAGGCCAATGCAAACCCTGGCAGAGGAGAAGGCCTGAGGGGCAGGACTATAGTTTCCAATCAAAAGTTTCTCATCATCAGAGCAATCATATGACAATGTGGTGACTGGAGTACCTCAGACTCAACTTGTCTAAAACCAGATTTGCTAGCTGTTTCTTTTAACTTGTTTGTCCTTCACTCTGGCCACTGGCATTTTCTAGAAACCCAGAACAACTCGCTTCCTCTTATTCAGTTAGAATATGAATTATGTAAGTTCTACTTTCACATATCTCTCCTCTTTCTATTCCTAACTGGTGCTCTGTAGTGGAGGCTCAGGTAGAAAACCAACTCGTTAGCCTGAAGCTCAGAGTTCTTCAAACATACCATACCTCCAGCTATCTCACACCAAATTTCTCTAGCTCCTTGTCTATCACTTAACATTCTATCAGTTGTGTCTCCTTCACAGCTTAAATTCCACAAAGAGAAAAGAAGATCCAGTCATCTTCCAACTCTATATGGGGATGTCTGGTTCAGAGTCTGACATAGAAACACATCGAAAGTTGTTCATTCCAGATCCATTCAATTATGCAACTCAAGCAACCTGCAGTGTGCTGGGTGCTTGTAGGCCCTGGGGGAAAGTACAATAAGTAGAGAGGATCCTGATGTTCTTGTGAAGCCTATAGCCTGGCCAGAGTTAAGGCAGGCAGTGAGTAAATGAATATATAATGTCATGAAAATGGAGAAAGACAAGTATAGAGAGCTAGTGAGTGTTGGAAATCATAGGGCAGAAGTGGTTGTTGAGATTGATTAGTAAGTGCCACTAATGAGATGACCAGTTAGCAGATTCCTGAATCAAATTGGGGAGAATCTCATGCAGGTGTTTGGGGGAGAGAAGTCCAGGCAGAATACATCAAGTGGAGTTCTAGAGACTTATTTGAAGAATACCCAAAAGTCTAAATGGCCCAAGGGGCTGGGTGAAGGCTTTGAAGTGCAAACAGTGCTCAGCTGGGGCAGGTGGGCGAAGTTTGGGTTTTATTTCAAATGTGGTGAGTTACTGGAGTATAATAAGTGATGAAAGATTGACTGGCTTCAGTGTAGGCAACAGAGAAGCAATAGTGGAAGCTGCAAGGGCTAGGACAGCACTGTGATGGTCCCAGCGGTAGACTTAAATTTGCTCAAGTGTTTGTCCAGTGAATAAAATTCATGCTGTTGATGGAAAGATGGGATGAACTCTTTCTAGAAATTTTACTTCTGTTGCATTTGGAGCTGCCTATCTTTTGTAGCTACTGGTCCGTCTTCTCTTATACTGTCTCACACAATTTTTGGCTCTGTCTACAAATCTTTGATTTTATGTGAAATTTTTGTAAGGAGATAGATTTACTAGTTTGGAGGCAATTTGAATTGCAATTTGAATATATTAGTCAAATCATGTCTATCCTGATACTTGTTTCAGTGTTTTTTTTTAAGGTTAGATATTTGCCTAAAAGGAATAACATAAACCAATTGGGATGGAGAACAGTTTATATAAGAATGAACTAAATACTGCCACGTATATTGGTCTACTAGTAGGAAAAACATTTGAAAAAAAAAAGAAAAGGAGTCATTGGACCTTTGGGTTATGGGTAGAGTTGAGTTGAATGAAAATAGGGGCATGGAAGGGGGTTGGGTAGAATATTCTCTTATGAACTGTTGCATAGAGTTGTAGTGAGACTGGTGAATAGAAATGGTCATTGAATGGGTTCTTTGGGAAAACTGATCCTGTGCCAAAAGGCAAGGAACTAGAGAAGGGACATATTGGACAGATTCTGCTTATGACATCTATATTTAGACGTGTTTCCTAGGGGCTTTGTTGATCCCACAGGAAGGAACAGCTACAATTTTCCAGAGTGGCTTTGCTGGGATTTTACTCAGTGTTCTGGGATGGATTTTTGGATGTTTACCAGCATTGTGTATTTTAGACTCAGAGATAATTTTGAGAAATATATTTTTGTTTTTAAATTGATTTAGTGGCACTAGGGATTGAGCTACTTAGTGTACATGCTAGTGTGGACCAGCTAGTGTACATATACAATCTTGTACATGCTAATAAGCATATGCTGTATCCATGAGCTGTAACCACAGCCTTATTGTGTATTTTAACCTTTGATAAATCTTTGATAAAGGGTATGATTTTAGAGGGACTTGTAGTTGAAGTTGCCAATGTAAGACTAAAATTTTCTTCCCTTCTGTGATTGGAATCTAATTTCTCAGGACAAAATCTTCAAACTGATTGACAATCCCTTCTGTCAAATGCTAATTTGATTGTTTGGGGTTGTGTTGTGTTTAACAGACTTAACTATACACTAACATTTACCTTTCATTTTACCCTATTTTAATTTCACCAGTGTTTCTTTTCATATTCATTTGATTGAATGAAAGCACTTAATCATTCTTTTTCCAATCTCCAAAGTGTTTAAATGACCACAGATACTGATGACGTTTTTCTCTTTTTTTTTTTTTTTTCAAAGTAATGTACAGAGGAGTTACCTTTATATATGTAAGGCAGTGCATACATTTCTTATCAAGCTTGTTACCTCTTCCTTCATTTTTCTCCCACTTTCCCCTCTCCTGGGGTCCTGTCTTGCTCTCCCCTGAGTTGTACAGTTGGTTTACAGCATCTTGTCTTGTAAATACTGCTGTTGAATTGGTTCACCTTTTACCCTTTGTCTCTCCATTTTTATGTCTTTGAGGGTTGTAATTAACGTTCTTGGAAGTACTTGAAGTTGATATGAAGCAGGTCTTTCCAGATTTTTAGTCAGTAACTTGTTTTCAAAGTTCCAGAACATTTTCTTAAGTTCACTTCACTGTGTTATAATTAACCTTATTGGGCTGGGAATGTGGCTTAGCAGTAGAGTGCTTGCCTAGCATGCACGAAGTTCTGGGTTCGTTCCTCAGCACCACATGAACAGAAAAACAGCTGGAAGTAGCGCTGTGGCTCAAGATGTAGAGTGCTAACCTTGAACAAAAAGAAGCCAGGGACAGTGCTCAGGCCCCGAGTCTAAGCCCCAGGACTGGGAAAAAAAAAAAATTAACCTTATCCTGTGATAGACCAGAAGACTAGTCTCTAGTGGAATTTCTGAATAGCTTTCTATTTACCAAATTACTGGAGACAACAGCAAGGCAGCCTAGAGATTATATTCAGAGGAATTTTGGTTCTTAGAGACACATCTCAGATGTTCTGTTGAAATTCTGTCCTCGTAGAAAACTCATGAGGACAAAATTCTTTCACGTTACTGTAGCTTCTTTGGCATCACTCGTGTATTAATTGGCTGATAAACTGCCACATTCCTCTTCTGCAGTGAAGTAAGATAAGAGCTCAGCAATGGTCTCTCCTCCTCCTTTTCCTTCCCTCCATACATATAGCTGCATCTATTATGTGTTCATACAAAGTCTCTTTTATTATGTTCCTTCGAGTCAATGTTATTTATTCTCTTCTCTCAGTGAGGATATATGAACCTTGGAAGATCTACTGACTCGTTCAGCATCCTACAACAGCCTATGCGGGGGAGTAGCTCTTCATTATCAGTCCAGTTTGGTGATTTTCTGGGACATCAAGCACTGTCCCTCTGGAGATGTATTTTTCTTAGCAGATACAGTAGCATATGGTGTGTGTGTACCTAGGACAAAGATAATGAAAACATATCAGCTCAAGGGCTTTTGTTGTGTTTGAGGGGATGTATTTATTGTTGCTATTTATTGAGATAATCTTTCCAGGCATCCCACTCTAGTCTTGAACTTGCTATGTAGTTCAAGGTGGCTTTGAATGTTGACAATTGTATTATTGATGTGGTATTTCTATGTGGTATTTCTAGTATGTGGCTGTGTTCTCAGGATGGTCACATGTGCTTCTCCTGCACATTGTAGAAAACGTACACAGCTTGGCCTAATGGACTGTAGTCTTGTACCCTCCTAGCTGGGGTGTAGGCTGCACTCACCACCCGTCTGAAACATACCATTTACCAGAACTTCACTTTTGCTTCTCCAGTGGAAACCACTGACCAGCTGTGTCCAAGTCCATTCCTTTCTCTTGTGGCTTCACCCAGGTTTTCTCCTCTCCTTTTGCTGCTGATCCATTATTTATTTGGGCTCAACCTGGGCTGAAATCCTTCTTGCCTTTCCTGGAAATTTTCCCTTAACCTCTTCTCTTCCCAGATTATCAGGATCGCTTAGCCTTTTCAGCCCTCAGTATGTCCTCCACTTTCTTCTTTTCCACCAGGAACATTTTGAAGCAGGACATCTCAGGGCCTGGGTGGCAAATTCATTGCTGATTGCCCCTTGCTTTTCATTTTACCTTGGCTGACTGACTGCCCCTGCTCTCACCTGTTCTGATTTCTGCCACTCTAGGTCTCATGACCTAAATAACTAGATTAAACTCTAGGAGTGTAAAGAAACTAAATTTTACTCAGGGTGATCCCTAAAATTTTTGATCCCAGCAATTTAGCTTTTATGTTATCATAAGTATTTTAGGAGATATTTTAAACTGAGTCAAAGTAAAATGTAGCATATAAAATATTATAAAGATATATGATAGTATTTTTTGGATAATGTTTCATAATTTTTACTAACAAACTCAAGAACACTTAAGCAATGTATCTTCTTTATAGGCAGTTTAGAAGATAATAATAGTAAATGATATTCTATGAAATGTCCCCCCCCAAAAGTTCACAAGTAGGAAAATTAATCCTGAAATTCATATGTGAATAGTATTTTGAAGTGAGGCCTTAGGGTGCATTGAGATCTGATGAAGTCATGTGGGTGGAGTCTCCATAAGAAAAGGAAGAGACCCCAGTTAGCACACCTGTTCCATTTTGCCATGTGATGACTGCACTACTCGTGGACTTCGCAGCCTCCAGAACCACCGCTAAACCAACTTCCATTCTTTATAAATTACCTGCTCTGAGGTATTGTGTTATAACAGCAGAAAGTGACAGATATACTAAATAAGAAGAAAGAAAAAGTTAGGATGTCACCAGAGATTAAGTAATGCTAGTATTTGAATGCCTATGCTTTTTTTTTTTTTTTTTTTTTTTGGCCAGTCCTGAGCCCTGGACTCAGGGCCTGAGCACTGTCCCTGGCTTCTTCTTGCTCAAGGCTAGCACCCTGCCACTTTAGCCACAGCGCCACTTCTGGCCATTTTCTATATATGTGGTGCTGGGGAATCGAACACAGGGCTTCATGTATACGAGGCGAGCACTCTTGCCACTAGGCCATATTCCCAGCCCACAGAATGCCTATACTTTTTGATGATTTTTCTCTCTTTGCTCTTCAGTGAGTAATCTGTGTATGTGCATAGTTTACTGATTTCAGAACACAGGTCTGGCATCATCATTTCCTACTAGATGATAATGGTCTAGAACATCCTACTAGATTTTGTTTCTCTTTGTACTTCTTTTAAGTCACTTCTCAAGCATACAGAGTATGTCACTAAGCTGGCTGATGTCCCTTTTTTCCCGCCACACATAGCGTTAACACCAAGGTTCTCTTAGTGACAAGGAGGTTTTGTTATATACTTTTTCCCTGATTTACTTTCTGGTCAGCAAATACTGCACATTAGTCTCTGAAATCTACCCTCAGAGATAGTTACTTCCTGGTTTCCCTCCTACAGAGGGAGACCTTCTCTCATCAACTTAGCTTCAAATTGTAACTCACCTTTTCTCATTGACACTACCACTTAATGTTACCACTCAGCACATACCTAACACGCTCTGTGTTTTACCTGTTTATTTTCTTCTTCCCCCACCATAATAAATACCAAGAGATAGGCTTTTTTTCCATTCTGTTCAACTGCGATATTCCCAGTGCCAAGACTAATGGGGTATATATAATCAGTATGTGATTGGATAAATGATAATAGCTGGTAACACTATGTTAATGACATTTTTCTTTTTAAGACCCTACCTTTTTTGTGTGTCAATCATGGGGCTTGAACTCAGGGCCTGGACACTATTCCTGAGCTCTTTTTGCTCAAGGCTATCACTCTGTCACTTTGAGTCAGAGCACCACTTCTAGTTTTCTGCTGGTTAATTGGAGATAAGAGTCTCATGGACTTTCCTGCCTGGGCTTCTTTGAACTGTGATCCTCAGATGACAGCTTCCTGAGTAGCTAGGATCACAGGCGTGAATCACCACTGCCCAGAAAGACTGTACCTATTACAGGCTGATAGAGCAGAGATAATTTTGTAGTATAAGATACTCTTTACAAATTACACAAACCAGTGTAGATCATTTCCTGGACTTAGTCAACTCTTGCACTATAGTGCTGATTTTGTACGGAGAGCTTATGGGAGGTGGGGACGTGTGGAATCTAAGCCCCTCCCTTGTTTTTGAGCAGTTGATTGATTGATGGTGGTAATTATTTCCTTGTCTATGGCCCACAGTACTTAAACTCTCAATACCTTAATTCTTCTTCTGTGAAGTGGACTAGTAAAGTGGTTATGATAATTTATACCAAAGAGGTAAAATTTCTTTGTAGGTTTTAAAAAGGTAGAAAAGCATGTGCATATACAGACGTATTTCTAGGCTGGAAACACCACTGTGTCTTTTTTCCTGATTCATAGGCTGCCATCCACACTGTGGAAATATTAAATGAGATCAGTGTCTCCCAGGACAGCATTTTGTTTTGAATTTTGTTTGCTCTACAACATTTGGGTTTTGCCCTTTTGTTTGTTTGACTAACTTTTCCTTGGCATTTTCTCTGCCAATCCTGAATTCAAAGCTTCAGGTATTCATGGTCTGCCCTCTGGAGCAGTGGGGAGCCGCTTGACCTGGCTGCAGTGGGTAGAGAACCTATA
This sequence comes from Perognathus longimembris pacificus, assembly GCF_023159225.1. Taxonomy (NCBI): domain Eukaryota; kingdom Metazoa; phylum Chordata; class Mammalia; order Rodentia; family Heteromyidae; genus Perognathus; species Perognathus longimembris. The sequence continues at coordinate 32,687,777 of NC_063162.1, forward strand.
TAGGGCATTAAGGAGATAGTAAGGGGAAGGGAGAAAGATGGCAGAATTCACAGTTCCCAATCTTCAGGGCTTACAAGTCCTAGTTGGATGAGTGAAGCCATCTCAACAAAGGTTTTGAATTAAAATAAGAATGTGGGAAAAAGTGAAAGTGAACAGAAAGTGCACACTGGGAGATTGACAAACATTCAAGGACTGTCAGAAGAGTCATAAATAAGGCTCTGAAGCCTGGAACTGTACTTCCAGTACCATAAATGTCATAGTAAGTCTCATTGGGAGGGAAAAATGAGTAAGGCACGACTCTCCCTAAGAGCTTTCTCTAAAAGAAGGACTAAAACACTGCTTCTTTTGGTAGCCGTGGTAACAGTGTCACTATTAAAAATATAGCCAGTCTTCTGGATCCATGGGTTCTGAAAATATCCTGGAAAAAATTACATCTGTACTAAACATAAAGACTTTTTTTCTTGTCATTATTCCCTAAGTAATACAGTATAACAGCTACTTATTATATAGCATTGTGTTAGGCTTAACTCATCTAGACGTGATTTAAAGTGTAAGGGAATGTATGAGTATATTCTATGCATATGCTACCCATTTTTTATAAAAGATTTGAACATCTGTAGATTTTAGAATCTCAGAGAGATCCTGGAACTAATTCCTAAAGGGAAAACAATCAAAATCTAGAGAAGTCTTGAAGTGGTTGATAGGATGGTAGGACTCTTGATTGTTTAGGTAGATAGGACTATAGCAGAAAAATAATGGGAAAAGCCAGGGAAAAAGATTTACAAGTGAATGTGAGAAACTGAGATTGGGTTTGGGGCATAATGACTGATTCTTCATGCTCAGGAGAAGGCCCAGGAAGAGATGGTTGAGTCTTGTTGACTACTACAGTGGAATGGAAGACAAGTTTTAGAAGGCAGACAGTGCTACTTAAAGGCATGATCCAAAGCACTGAGGCCTAAAGTGGACATCTTGAGGATGATGATAGGGGCAAAGGAGGCCAGAGTGGACAGAGACTAGGAAGATGTAGGGCCTCGTAGTATTGGAGAAGTGGAGTTCATTCAAAATGTACCTCAGAGCCATTAGAGAGTTTTTAAGGATATAATAAAGATAAAATCTGCTTAACTGTGTTTTGTTAAAAGATTATTGTAGATGCTCTCTGTAGAGTGGATTTTAGGAGAGTGTCTTACTCCAGGCTATTATAACAAAATACCGGAGCCTATGTGGCTTATAAACATCTAGTTTCTCAGTTGTGGAGGCCAAGGAGTCCAAGATTATGGCATAAGCTTTTTTCTTGATTCATTGATGACTGACATCTAGCTTTGTCTTCATGTGATAGAAGGCTACCTGCATTTCCTTTTATAACAGCATTAAATTCCCATACTGGAGGGGCTGGGAATAAGGACTAGTGGCAAGAGTGCTTGCCTCATATACGTGAAGCCCTGGGTTCAATTCCTCAGCACCACATATATAGAAAAAGGCCAGAAGTGGTGCTGTGGCTCAAGTGGCAAAGTACTGGCCTTGAGCCAAAAGAAGCCAGGGACAGTGCTCAGGCCCTGAATCCAAGCCCCAGGACTGGCAAAAAATAAAATAAAATAAACAGTTGGGAAAAAAAAAAAAGATGTACCACCAAAAAATTACTTTAAAAAATCCCATACTGGAGGACCCATACTGGAGGACTGAGTTCCATGATCTTACCACTATGATTAGGGGTTGGGGGAGTGTGCGTGAATATTGAGGCTATGACTGGGGGCAGGTATGGCAGTAGGCACAAGAGGTAGAAAGAGTGGAAGTTTGAGGGAGATGGAGCATTGAGAAATGGATGACTTCAGAATGACTGAACACATGAAGGATGTGATAATAAGCATGTCTAACTGGCCATAGACTGTAAACAGTGATGATGACTGGGCACATTTAACTTCAGATAGCTATGTGATATGTCAGGATTTTTTCCAGAGCTTGTTATCATAGTTTTAATTAAATTATCCTTTATTTTAGAGTTCTGGTCGATGTGAACTATCACATAAAATACTAACTTGATGAAACATTTAAATAGCTTTTGAAATGTCACTAAAGTGTAATAGAATGTTACTCATCTATGAGCACTCAACATTTGAGATTTCTTCACCATGTGTTGCAGTTTTTATCTGAATAGTTTTTCTTGTTTAATTGTGTTTTAGTTTCTGAGTCTCAGTTTCCTCATCTGTAAGATAGAGATTAAATCCACACATTACCAGGTGGTTTTAGAACTACATGGTACAGAGCTTGTTATATAGGAGAGTTTGTTATATATTGGTGAAATCATTGACACCAAACTATCTCTCCTGAAGAAATAACATCAGTAGACAAGAAAAGTATTTTTGGTACTGTGGCAGTTGGCCCTAAGTAAAGCTACTTCATTTTTTCCAATTCATACTAAGAAAAACATGTAAGGAATGATAGATAATGAGTATTGATGCCCATTCTTGGTTCTGTTTCATCACCTTTCCACTCTTGCTAACCCATTTCTCCGATTCATGAGAAATCAGTGCTCCTTTTTACATTTTGCTGGTGAGGAAGTTAATTTCCAAGGAAACTGAAGGACATGGCCAACGCCACCAAATGAGTCTTTTTTTTTTTTTTTAGGTAGAACTAGCATATAAATAGAGATAGGGCTTGGTGACTTATTCTTAATTTGCATGTCAGAATCACTTATCAGGAACTTGAATTAGGTCCTCACCTAACCTTGACCACGGGCTCAGAGATTGGGTCTCCCTGGTGCCTTGTTAAAGGTACATCTGCTCACTCTCCCTTATTTGTTGCTTCTCAATTTTGAATTGTTGTTTCATTCCCCTGACCAGTTTGTTTCTCAAGTCCAAAACCACTTCCACTAAGTCTGAGAAAGAGATATGAGTTATCAATTCATGGAAAGGAAATGAAATAGAATCTAGAATAGCTGTCAGAATACTTGTTATCTATAATTCCTTTATGCATTGCTTTCTTAATGTGGGAGGAAAATGAAGAAATTTTATTTAGAGATAACTACTGTACATTAAAAAGTATCTTTCTATTGAGGTCCTTTTTCAAGGGTCATATTAACAAGAAGCCACATTTCATGCCAAGAGTTGTATATATTTTTCTATGTATTTCTTAGACATCTTGTGGAAAACAAGTATTTCCAGTATTTTAACTGTTTTAGAGTACGCCATTTTCTTCATCATTTATCCTTTAGACATTTCAACCATTTTGACAAATGCCAAGGACATGATAGCACTGTCATTTTAAGTCTAATTATACATAGGATATTGTCATGGTCTAAGTACTTTTCTAAAAAAAATTATATGTATATTCAAAGTTTAGTAGATGTCTAACGGTGTAGCTCAGCGGTAAACCATTTTACCCTGTCTCAATTGACAGCACTACCACTAAAAATAAATAAATAAATAACAAAATCACTTGTGCAGGAGAATATAACATGCACCCTAACAAGCTTTTGTTTGTTTGTTTTTTTAATAATAGATATTGAACTCAGGGCTTCAAACATGCTTGGCAAAGCCTCTACTAAATTAATTAGCTCTGCCCTCAGTTTGTTTTCTTTTCTTTCTTTTTTAGTTGAGATTGGGTGTCATTACTTTTTTTCCCCAGGTAGGCTTCTAACCTGAGATCCTCTGCCTCCCAAAGAGCTGGGATTATAAGCTTTTCACCATTATGCCCATCTTCTAAAAAGTGTATTAAGAAAAATCAGTACTTTGATTTGAATTTCCTTATCAAATTTAACAGGAAACAAATAGTAATGCCGTATGCTCAAATACTTGGGTAAAAAAAAAACACAAAAAACTGTGACCAGATACAAGTTTCTAAAATGATAGTCATTGCAAAGTGTGAGCAGATGGGAATTGGGCTCTGTCAAACATGAAACGAGACATATTTCCCATCGGAGAAGAACACTGTGGGATTTTGAGAATTGTATCGTGCATCTATCTCCTTGTTGGCATCCACTTGGTGTCTATTGATATCTCATTAACATTTCTTCTGTGGTTGTGTTTTCTTTTTTTTTTTTTCTTAGTACAGTTTGAACTTTTAAACCTTCATGTAGCTAAGAATTCTGAATGTGTGAAATGCTTTGGTTAAGGAAATAAATGCCCCAAGGCGCATATAGTTCTTTGAAACATTTTTATACTCTCTCTTTTTAACTTTTTATTAAGAAATATTTGTTTAACACAACACTTTGAAGACATTCTAAGCTTATTTCAAAAAGATTAAATATCAAAGGTCAGAAATACTTTATAAACAGCCTTTTTCAATTCACCACCTTATTGTTAACATAGATGAATACTCATGAATAATTTCATGTGACTTTCTAAATTTCAAGTGAGATAGCAATTGTGACTAACCTGTCAATATTTTTACTTATTTTTTTAAAAAGGATCTTCTTGCCAGCACAGTGTTGCATATCTGTAATTCCAGTTACTTAGGATATGAAGCTTGAGGCCAGCTTGGGCTACATAGTATGTTTCAAATTAGCCTAGACTGCACAATGAAACCCTGTTAGTCAATCATGCAATCAACCAGTCAATCAGTCTTGCCTTTTCTTTCATCATTTTTTCAAGTCCCTCATCTCCTCTTATTCTGAAATTATTTCATTGGTTCAAGTTTGCAATATAGAATTTGTTACTGGGGTAATGTGTACAAATGTAGATATCTTCTGTATTCTATGAAAGAATCCAGCAAACTGAATTTAAGACAGTATAATTTACAAAAAGCAGTCATTTATTTATTTTTTTGCCTCTAAAGACCCAATAGACTTAGTCTTGATAGTTTTTTTTTATCTTGGGAATTTTCTTTTATAGATCAGGTGAAATTGCAGATAATTTCTGTTTGTGTGGCAGGATGACTAGACAGAGGGCATCTACTTCTTAAGAAAGATGACCTTGGCATCTCACACTCCACAGCTCACTTTGGCATCTTCTTTGTGGTATTCTTGACAACAATATTTATAGACTAGCAATTTTCTTCGGTATTGTCTCTTATTATATTAACCAGTTATACTGTACTTTCTATTACATTTGAAATTAGAGGTACCTGTCATTTCAAGGCAGCTTTATAATGACTAAACTTGTTTCCTTTGGAGTGATGTACACAGCTTCTCTGAGAGAAATTTTTAAAAAAAGACAATTTCTATGGAAAACATTTCTGAGCCTGTTTTTAAAATACAGCTAAGGAGAAAAAAAGATCTAATATCTACTGCTAAAGTTTAATGACCTCTTAGGGGCTATACATTTGTGAACAAAATGTTATTGTAGTTGTGTGGTTTTTAAAATTAGTTTTCCACCTTATAGATAAAATATGACTCCATTCTTCTTGTTCAAATATAAAAGGACAAGTAAGAAATTCTCTGGTACTGCAGTTTAATAGATGTACCTCCTGTATCCAACTAGGGCTACATTGGACAATTATAGAATGACAAAAGTTTAATATTCTAAGAACAAAGACTGTAGTGTTTCTAAAGTTTCCTTGTTTATTTAACCCAGGTTTCCCCAGACCAAGGAAAACTTAATCCTCCCCAAGGTTAAAGAAGAACATGAGCAGTGTAGAGATTGAAAAGTGAGGTTAGAAATGAAAATTCTTATCCAAGGACACTTACAATCGCCTGTTAACATGTATGCTCCAATTAATTTCATTAGAACCACTAACAAATATTTCTAAGTTTTGTTTATATTTATCTACATAGCTTCTTATTAGGTAGCTATCATTTATGCCTACTATAGGTAGGAAATCCCTATATGTTATTACTGAATGTGGTATCCTATTTTACTGGTGAGGAATGGGGATTCAGAGAGGTAAATAAATGCTTTCTGAGGGCATATAGTAATCAGGAATGGTGTGGGTTTGGATTTGGTTTCCACATAGGTTCCGTTCTTGTAAACAGAGCAGTTCCTTATGTGTATATGAGTATAATTCTTTAATATCTTTGAGTCTTGAAATAGAATAAATGTTTTAAATTCTTATTCTAGTGTCATTCTGATTTTCTAGGCAATTTTCCCCTGTGACAGAGAAGACACTAAATATTTATCCACAGGTCTTGAGTGGCTGGCCACAGAAGGCTTGTTGACTGCCAACCCAGATTGAAGGGCTCAGGAATCTAATTAGCAGCTAGATACTTCAATGTAAACTCTTTTGGCCAGTTAGTGTGTGTGTGCGTGCGTGTGTGCGCTTGTGCGTACACATGCACGTGTGTATATGTGTGTTGTAAAAGCACAACACAACATAATTCTCAAAATCCCCTTCTTTTTTTATTTAAAGTTAATTTATTGTCAAAGTGATATACAGAAGGGTTACAGTTTCATAGTAAGGCAGTGAGTACATTTCTTATCAAACTTGTTACCTCCTCCCTCATTTTTCTCCCACCTTCCCCTTTCCCCAATTCCCTCTACTCCGAGTTGCACAATTGGTATAGCATATTGTCCTGTAAGTATTGCTGTTGCATTGGTTTGCCTTTTACTCTTTGTCTTTCCACTTTGATGTTCCCTTGTCCTTCCCTAGTTTCGATAAACATATATATATATATATATATATATATATATATCTTCTTAATCTATTATTACTGCCATAACATTCTGGAGCTTGAAACCAGAATGGTTTTTGATGTTTGTTTGATTGGGTCATTGAAAACTTTAAGTAAATGAACTTTTAGAACATTCTTTACTGAAATTCTGCACTGTTTTTCTCTTTTTCTAGGTCTATTATTAGCAGAAGATTTTTCTGCATAGTTGGCACTCTGTACCTGTATCGGTGTATTACAATGTATGTAACTACACTCCCAGTACCCGGTATGCATTTCAACTGTTCTCCAAAGGTAAGCTATTCCTCACAGTCATTTTGCATTTGTTTTGTTTCTCCTTGTATCCTCAGGTTCTTTCACTGAGGCTGATGGTGACAGTTTGTTCAGACATGTTCAGATTCCTCCACCCTCCTGTGGGAGCATCACTAAGCTTTAAGGCCAAGCAGCCACACCCTTTCTTAGAATTTCTAAGCCCTACTGGCGCCACCCAGCTGAGGACCTATGTGTTGTAGCTGGTGTGTTGGAAGCTGCTGGATTCTGTGTGTGGGTGTAACACTTTGGTTTCCTGCCAGACATTTTAAAATATCATCCACTCCCTTGACACACATCCAGGAGCTTTCATATGCTCTCTCCTTCTCTTAGATGGAAAGCTTAGCTTCAGATGGTGTTTTTCCCCTTTTCTCCTTCTCTCTGTTAATCTGTACATCAGGGTAAAGTAAGAGACAAGTGTTCTGGTCCCCTGACACTCCTCCACTAATCCTAGTAAGAGTACTGTCCTCTAGAGGGAGGTGCGACCTTATGTCTGCTGCCTTCTCTAGTAGTGGAAAAGTTCTTTTTAATAAACTTTATTATTCTCTCTCCTTTACCTGGGAAGAATTTTTAACCCAGGAGTTAACTGGAATGTTATGAAATACCAGAAGATTTAATCTTTTTTTTTTTTTTTTTGGCCAGTCCTGGGCCTTGGACTCAGGGCCTGAGCACTGTCCCTGGCTTCTTACCGCTCAAGGCTAGCATTCTGCCACTTGAGCCACAGCGCCGCTTCTGGCCGTTTTCTGTATATGTGGTGCTGGGGAATCGAACCTAGGGCCTCGTGTATCCGAGGCAGGCACTCTTGCCACTAGGCTATATCCCCAGCCCAGAAGATTTAATCTTTAAAATGTTTATATACATTAAAGCTAGGTAATGCAGTAAGAAGAAAATATGAACTACAGTCCTGTGTTTGAATTTCATATTTGCCTTATACTTGTGTGATGTGATAGCTGAGGGGGAGGAAGATGAAAGGGGATTGATCCTTTGTTCATCTTGGAGATGTCTTCTCAGAGAAAAATATTGGAGACAAGGGGCTGAAAAATTGCCTCAGACTAGTAAAACTGCATCTTTTTCACATGAAGTTTGAATCCCTTTGGTTTGTTTGTACACTGTGGTACCTGTTCCTTCCAAGACTTGCCATGTGTGTACAGAAGTGGTTACTTTCTTCCCTGACTTTCTATGTGTTTGCTGCCTACTGCTTCCTGAACTCTTGAGAAATTGCCATAAAGAATAAATGTCTTCCAACATTCTACTCTTTTCTATTGGCAGTCCCTCCTTGAATGCATTTATTTATTTGTTTACTTATTGATGTATCCTAGATTCTTTTTTTTTTTTTTTTTGGCCAGTCCTGGGGCTTAGACTCAGGGCCTGGGCACTGTCCCTGGCTTCTTTTTGCTCAAGGCTAGCACTCTACCACTTGAGCCACAGCACCACTTCTGGCTGTTTTCTGTATATGTGGTGCTGGGGAATTGAACCAAGGGCTTCATGTATACAAGGCAAGCACTCTTGACACTAGGCCATATCCCCAGCCCAATCCCAGATTCTTAAAGAGCCATACCAACAATCAATCGAGCTAGGAGTTTAATGGACATATGACAACTGCACCCCAACTCAGAAGAGTTCAGAAATGCAGCCCCAATCTCAAATTCAGCTGGGTTTTTAAGGCATAAACCACATGTAGGTGGTAGTGCATCTGGTAGCAAGCAGATATACAGAAGCAGAATTGGCAGTTAGTGATTACAAATAGCAATTGTAACTCCAGTAAACAAAGTAATGAATCAATAAATCCTTTAGACAAGCAAAACAAGGTATACATTCCAGACAACTCTCTCCTGTTCAATTCCCAGTTCTGCATACCCATTTAACTCCTTAATTTGCCTTAAATCTTCTGTTATTCCTATTACTTGGAATGGCTTAGCCTCAGGCCTTACCCCATGTTGTAATTCCTTCCTTTGGTGTAAAGTTCCTGCCCGATGGTTTAGATGACTGCTTTGGTCTCCTCCTCACCCCTTTTGGAAAAGTGTTACAGTTTTTCAGGTTATCACAGTTATGCTTGTATTGGGGTTGAACTCCAGACCTCATGCTCTTGCTTGGCTTTTTCACTCAAAGCTGGTGCTCTACCACTTGAACCACAGCTCCATTTCTGGCTTTTGGTTGGTTAATTGGAGATAAGAGACTCATGGATTGATCTGTCCCAGCTGTCTTTGAACCACACATCAGATCTTAGCCTCCTGAGTAGCTAGTATTACAGGCGTGAACCATCAGTGCCTGGCTGTACTTGCCCCTTACTGTTTCCCCAGTCCTTCCCAAGAAGCCAGCCTCATGTTTTTTGGTCCTCCAAGAAAGCTTCCAGAACTTGTGTATGTTACAGTGCCCAGAATATAAGAAATGTCTTGTTATCATTAAAAGCTGATGTGGACTCTTGCTGTGAGACTGGCTTGATGAGCAGCATATTGCCATAAAAATGATAGTTAAGAGCTTCCTGTTAATGTTATTCCAGTCCTTCAAAGTGTGCATGTGTGCGTGTGTGTGTGTTGGGTCATTTTGCTACAGAGGCATAGGTAGATATGGGTTCTGAACAAGCACATGGACAGGATGGATCCATCATTGAACCATGGGCAGCATTTTCTCCTCACTGCTTCTTGGCCTTGTGCTTTTTTGAAGATTACTGCAGCTCCAGCCACCGGCAACCTGTGGTTAAACTTTGGGTTGGTGTGAGCCATCAATGTATCTAACTGTGATCCTGTGGCTAAGAAAACCTTGCAAGGTTTCCTGATAAAGTCAGAGACAGCAAGAATTATGTATAAAGACCAAACACAAACATGCCTCTTACTTATTGTCTGCCTGTAAATCTCAGCTATCACCATGGATTCTCTTTCAGTCTTTTGTAGAAAACGTAGTCTTTTTAGAACTGGATATTTCATAATTTGGGGCAACTTTTAAGCTATGTCTATTGGTATATACTTAAAGTTCTCAGTCATCACTAAACTTTTAAGGAAAGTTCAACTTTAAAATAGGTTTTTCTCAATACTTGCAAAACTGTTTGGTGTAAGTGAACTGAACACCTCAGGGGGGGACAGGGGGAGGAGGGAGGGGGGTATGAGGGACAAGGTAACAAACAGTACAAGAAATGTATCCAATGCCTAACGTGTGAAACTGTAACCTCTCTGTACATCAGTTTTATAATAAAAACTTAAAAAAATAAATAAAATAAAATAGGCTTTTCTGATTAATATAGTCATGTAATATTTCCACCATTGCAATAATCCTTCTATTGCCAGATTTATTGCACTGTTTGTAAGAACAGTGTTCCAGCAAATACACAGTAGCAATTATAAAAACAGGTGTATTGTTTATTCATTTGATTGATAGTAGTGTCCTCACCAAATGTAACAGCTTGAGAATAAATCATCCTCAGATGGTTTTAGGATAAAGAGTCAGCTAGTTAACACTGATAAGCCACTGAGAACTGTGGTAAGAAGTAAGTATGTTTAGTTCCTGGATTAGAAATTTGTGGGAAGCACTTGTCTATGTGCCAGGTGTATGCTAAAGGCTAGGTCTGATGTCTTGATTAGCCTGTGTTGCCCTAACCATTGTTTTTTCCCCAAGGAACATGTATTCTACCCCCCCGCCCCCCAAAAAAACTCTCATCTACTTACAACTGTTTAGGATTCAGTTGTTTTTTTCTTTAAGAGTAAAAACAGTTAAGAATTCTTAGATGTTGTTTTTCATGAATTTCATTATGCTATTTACCTACATGTATATATTCTTTCCCATAGGTAAGTATTTATTGTTTCAGTGAACTCATAAAAAAGAAAAAAGTCTGTACCCTAGTTTTCAAATTCACACACAGCTTAAAGTTTGTGCAAGAAAGGAAATGGCCTTAAACTGTTTTGATGAGGTAGTTGAAAATAGTGACTAAGCATTAATATGAAATGCATATTGGTTGTGCTTTATGGTTTCCACAGTGACCCTAAACTTAAAAAGTGTTGAAAAGAGAAAGATGACACTACAGCAGGATACTGCACCCGCGGATGCATTAACCTGACATGGAGTTTCCACAAGAGTGAAATCATTCTCTTCAACTTTAAAGATATGACTTATTTCAGCCCCAACACAACCCACATTTGCACTGGGGTCTTGTTTTGGTGGCATCTGTGGCTGATTGTTCATGGAACAATAAAACTCACACATGATAGCAGCAGCATACTCTGTAACTGTTAGCTTGTCTCAGTGAGATGAGGTTTCTCCTTGAACTTGCTGAGGAACTACAATGTACACCAGCCTCACCAGCCTAGTGTCCATTTTCTGGCTTCAAGCCCTGCCTTGTGGAAAGATGCTCTTCTTTGGGATTTATAACCTTTGCAAGGTAGCAGCTAGAGTATTCCCTGTGCCCTCCTTGCTGACACATTCTGATCATCTCTTAAACTCCCTCCAACCTTAAAAGGACTTGACTTGAGAATGTGGCTGGTTTTACTACCCAAATACCAAGGTAGTCCTGCTGAATTATATGGATGGTAAATGATGAGTGTCTAGTTTTGTTCATTTGTGTTGGTACTAGAGCTTGAACTCAGGATTTTGCACTCTCACTTGGTTTTTTCACAGAGTTCATTGCTTGGTTTTAGATAATTTTCTGCTTGCCTGACAGTTTCTTGTCAGTGTATTTTGTTTTCCTCCATTTTTGCATGAAATTTCCGATAATGTTTCCCATCCCAAATCTTTCATTTTCTTTCAATCTTTCATTCCTGTTTATTTTATAATATGTTGTTTCTCTCCCTTTTTCCCTCTACTCCTTCTCTCCCTTTTTCTCTCTCTCTCTTTTTTAAAAAGCCTATTAAAAGGAGGAATCTCTGTACAAACAAGATATTGCCTTATCCTTTTTATTTCATAGCCTTACTAGGTATTGGTACCATAAGGGAGGAGAAATTATAGGGAGCATCCTTGAGCTTTTCCCTGCTACTGTGAAATCTAAGTATTCATAGCCCTTTCAAGCATGTTACTTTCCTACTCAATAGGGCCTTCAAGGTCAAACTAAAGGGCATTGGTTATAATTCCCATTTGTTCTTAAGCATCCATTCTTTTAGAAAGACTGTGTACCAACCGAAATATAAAGAATGACTCAGTCTAGCTGTTTACGTCATTTGAGGAGTTGATGTTGAAGGATAATGCAGTGTCCATGAGGTGTTTCTCAGTGGGAGGCTGATCAAGATATAGCAAGGACTTTACCCAGACTTTTTCTGTCCCTGATGTTTCAATGCCTTTGTAGTTCTGATCTTGGCCTAGGATTTTAGGTTTAGTGGCCTAGGATCTTTGTGGTTGGCAGTTCATGAATAATAATGTAGTGTCTGCTTTGTTCTTCAGAAAAACACAATGTAATTTGCCCATATAGGCAGATAGAATGAGCTCTCTGTGGGTTGTTTCATTGTAGTAGTTGTGATGCTACATTAATAGGATGCTGTTCCACAAGGCATATAGGCTAATATGTCTAGTTCCAGAAGCTTCCAGTCTACAGGGTAGCATCTATTTTTGCAAATAGAACAGTCCTATGTCATTTAATGAAAGGAACTGTCCAGAGGACAGAATGAAAGCAAATGTCCAGAGATACATGTCATTAGGCTCTTTGCTTTCCGAGCAAACAGCATATTGAGTGGACCTACACAAACCTGGATGGTATAGAGCTTCTACATCCTAAGCTGGATGTTCCTTACTCTACAAATCTGTGCTGCGTGTCACTGTATTTATTGACTAGTATAGGCAAAGTCTATGGTAAAAATACAGTATCAATGACTCTTTAAAGAAGTCCTACCTGTGTAGGGCACTTCCCATGAGTTTAGCCTGAGGGCTGAAGTTGCTCTGGGTGAGCCAGGCATCCATGGTGAATGAACATGGAGGCAAGGTCAAGGCGGTGGACTGCTGTGGACTTCATAGACACTGTGTAGCCTAGGTGACACTGAAGCTACAAGAACAGTTCCCCTCAAGAATAAGCCAAACCCCACTTATTATAACTTTACTTTTTAGCTTTATAATTCTTTGACTATTTAATCATTACCCTTAGCTGGAAGCACAAATACCTTGTACTGATTTGGGGCAAGGCAGGGGAGTTAAAGGTAATTATTTAACAATCTACTGTTTCTCCCTGGCATCTGTATCATTTATCTTTTGAATGGTCATTTTTTTCACAAAAAAGCATAGGACACCTAACTTTTTGGGGGGTCAGTCCTGGTCCTTGAACTCAAGGCCTGGGCACTGTCTCTGAGCTTTTTTGCTCAAGGCTAGCACTCTGTCACCATGCCACTTCCAGCTTTTTCTGTTTATGTGGTACTGAGGAATTGAACAGGGCTTCATGCATGCTAGGCAAGCACTACCTCTAAGCCACCTTCCCATCCCCATAAGCTTTGTTCTATTGCTTAAATTATTTATTTTACTCACAAAACTTTTTGTTGTTGTTAAAAATGAAGACAAAAACACACACATTGGCCTAGCACTACAGAGGGTCAGAATCCTCCCTGTCACTATCACCTCCACAAACTGATCTCACTGGACAGCCTTCAGGGTAGTAACACGAGCACATGAGGATTACCTGAAATAGCATCTCTACTCCTTTGCACTCACTTTCAACCTTTCATCCATTATGTTGAAGCCACTGACTTGTGCAGCTTCATTTGATGGGCCTTATTTGCCCAGTCCACCTTCCTTCCAATGAGGGATCTAAGTGCAGTGAACACACCTGTTTTTCAGCTGCAGTTGGAAATGATGAGTATACTAGGCCATCCCCAGACTAAATGAGAGGAATGGACTACCACTAAACATGTGGTTTCCAAAGCATTCTTGGAGAAGCCTGCTTTTTAGTAACCGAAGAGTCACTAGGTATCTCCTTGAACTTGATGTGGCTCATCAGAAGCCCTTCCCTCCTCCTCCTGCTCTTAGTTTCTAGGTTTTGGTTTGGAAAAGTGATTTGATAAATTTACTTTGCCCCTTGGCAGTTCATTCAATGTGAAGACAGTTGTTACATTCTTTTCTTTTTTATAGATAAAGAAAATCTATGATTATAAGGACCATATTTCACATACTAGGAAAAAATTCAAGACTTTCCTCGTCTTGAGTGTGGTCTCTCCCATATTATCTCTGCTTTTAGCCATGAACTTTCAGAAGCCCAGTTCTGGGGAGACCCCAGCCTCAATTCACTGGACCAGTAAGCACAGTCCATCCTTTCTTCCCCCCGGATGTACTCAGAATGCTTTGGGCAGAATATAGGGAGAGGCATAAAGGCAGATGGTAGCAGGCAGACTGAGGAAGGGAACAAGAATGCTAAGTATGAAAGATGCAGTCCTAATTTTCCCATTTTGCCTTTGTTTTTTCACTCATTCCTGTACAAACTCCAGAGGAACACAAATCCCATGACTGTACTGGCTGCAAAGGAAGCTGAAGAGAATCTCTCTATTCCAAGGAGAGGAAGGGGAGCCACCCTGGGATAAACCAGGAGATGTAGAATTATTGACTTTTCCTGTGTATAGGACTTTTTATTGTAAAGGTGATGTACATAGGGGTTACAGTTACATAAGCCAGGTAACAAGTACATTTCTTTTTGAACAGTGTCACCTCTCCTTCATTTTCTTCCAGTTTTTCCCCCCTCTCGACTCCCAAGTTGTATATTTGATTTCCAACATAGTGTCTAGTGTATCACTGATGAAGTAGCTCACCCTTCTCCTACCATTTCTGTACTTCCCCCCACACACAAAAAATCAGATAAACTTACATACAAGACAAAAAGTACAGAAATCAAATAAGGCAACAAAAGGGGAAAAAGTAGAAAAAAATGCAAAAATTAAAATAACATGTTGGAGTTTATTTTGATAAATATCATTTTATATGAGCACATGCGCGTAGGTATTGAGCCCATGTGATCCTCTCCTAAGAATATCCTCCCTTGGCCTCATTTTGTAAATGTTTAGTTCTGTTTAATTAGTCATGTCCATGTATAATTTCTTTTGTCTTTCACTATCCATTGGGTTTACTTGTAGATTATAGGCATAATCTAATTATTACAAATGAGAGAAACCATGCAATCTATGTTTCTTTGGGTCTGGCTTACTTTGCTTAATATAATTTTTCTAAGTCTTTCTATTTCCTTATGAATGGGGCAATGCCATTTTTTCTGATGGAAGCATAGGATTTCATTGTGTATATCTGCGTATATGCTTTTGAAAACATAATTTTGACAAACATTGTTTTTCTATTTTCCTTTTTAATAGAAAAGGTTTGTAATCTAAACTTCCTACATAGAATTGTAAGCTTATTTTTTTAATGATCGATCGGACAGTTACAAAATAGCTATTCAATAGATAAGGTTATAGATAGTTAAATTGCGAGAAAACCAGGATGGTGTTTTCCCCCCAGAGGGTTTTGCTGGTGGTTGTAAGTATATCCTATCCTAATGGTAGATGAGGAAACAGGCCTTTAGGATGGTTCTGCTGCAGCCCAGGGTCACAAAGCTAATCATTGGCAGATTGAAGGCCATTGTATCTCTTGTCATGGGTGCTTTGCTAACTTGACCTGGGGAAACATGAGTTCCTATTTTGTTACTTTTTATTTATATTGGCTTGATGGAGTTTATGCCTCCATTGGGTCATGCACATCCCATGACACTTGATACATTCATTTCCTGAGTTTGTCTGATCTTACTTGATTTCTGTGTGCTATGTATGTGACCATCTGGTTGTCTCTGCTGCAGTTGTTTTATAATTTATCTTGCACTTTGTTCTTTGAACATAATCTAGATTTGTTAGATAGCTGTAAACAACTGGTCTCTCTTTTGATTAGCCACTGAGATGGAAGAGACTTTCCCTTAGCAAACACTTATTTGACAAGCATGGGAAGATATTCCTAAAAGAAAGCTTGGGGGGGTGGTGGTTGGGGCTGGGAATATGACCTAGTGGCAAGAGTGCTTGACTCGTATACATGAAGCCCTGGGTTCGATTCCTCAGCACCACATATGTAGAAAATGGCCAGAAGTGGCGCTGTGGCTCAGTGGCAGTGCTAGCCTTGAGCAAAAAGAAGCCAGGGACAGTACTGGCAAAACAAAACAAAAACAAAAAGAAAGCTCAGGGGTTGAGGATACCTGTAAGGAATGCCGTACTGTATTTGTGCTGATTTCCTCAGTGCCATGTGTACTTCATTGTTTCTCCCTCTTGTTGTCAATACATAGTTTTCCCCAAAGAGATTTGCTTGCTAAAATGAGAAGGAAAATTATGGGGTGCTGTTGTCTTGGGGATATAATTTACAGTTTTCAAAACACAAGGGAGTTCAGAAGGATAATTTGATTTGTTTGTTTGTTTGAGGCCCTGGGATTGAACCCAGGTCCTCAGGTATACCAGACAAGTGCTTCATCAGTGGGCTATACGCCCATACCCCTGGAAGGATAACTTGAAAAAAATTTAATGTGAAAGCTATCCAAAGGATTTCTGGTCATAATTTTCCCCTATGTATTATCTAATTATATTGACAGAACTAGATTGAGATTTTAATTTGAAACTATAGAATTTATCATGTATCTGTTGATACACAATTTAAAAAATAAAACAGACTTTCCAAATTTGTGATTGAGAATTAATGGTCTTCTGGCCCTAACACTATTGCAGTGCCTGTTGTAGTTTTCTGCTTCCTTTCTACTCAACGGAACCTTGTAGTGTTTGCCATCATATTTTTTATATTGTCAACTCCTTTTGTGGATGTTTATGTTTGCTCTTTTGTTGTAAGTTACATGGGGATATTGTTTATTGTTACCCTGTAAATTTTATTGTGGGCTTTTTCTGTTGTTGACTTCCTACCTCAAGAAGTGAGGATTTAATGTCCCTCTGAGCCATTTTTCCCCCTTCCTAGCTAGCTTTTATTGTTGCTTTATTTTATTTATTTATTTTTTTTGAGACAGAGTCTCACTCTGTAACCCAGGCTGGCCTCAAACTTGAGATCTTCTTGCTTCAGTCTCTACATCTTCAATTTCTTGTCTATCTTTCCTTTTAAGTTCCCCATCCTCTTTTTTAGGTCAATATTCAGGGTCTACATTAGTACAGTTCTGTAAATGCTATTCACAGCAAAGCCATGTCATTTCCTATAATTATTTTTTCTTCTCTCTGCAACATTTTGTTTCCTGTAGAGTTAGTAATTGCCTTGCTTTTTTTTCTATAGAGGTTTCCTGTGTCTTCACTCAGCCTCAAGCTGTGGCTGTCAGCTCATAGAAGCATTGAGTATTTCATTTGCCTCATTCCTTGAAGAAGTCTTCCCAGAGTGGCTGGGCTCCTACTTTGTAGCCCTCATGTGTAACCTCTGCACAGCTCTTCAGCTCTCCCTTTATTAGCCTCCTAGAGATATCTTTATTCCTTTCTCTGTTTACTTGCTTGCTTTCTAGAACATACTTTCTAATTCAGTTTATCTTATCATTTATGACTAGTTATAATACAGCCAGAAGTAGAATTCTAAGTTGGATTTCTTTTTTTTTTTTTCAGATTTGCTTTTGGTAAGTCTGTTTCTAATGATAATATGGAATAAAGCTTGTTCTTAACCTCTGGCGGCTTTAGCATCTCTTCTTAGTTCCTAGTTTCTGGTTTCATGCTGTGGAGTATTGTATAAATCTCCTTTCTTCTCTTGTGCTGGGTATCTAGGGGTTCCTTTAAACTGATAAATTCATATTCTGTTCATAGTTTTTGCAGTCTGATGTCCTTAACTAGACATCATGATTCTTTTTTGCAATATGTTTTTTTTGTAATGTGTATATGTGTTTCCTTACAGCTGTAACAGTAGCAGTTGCATGTTGAAAAAGGATCCCAGTGGTTAAATTAGTCAATTAGAATTTAACAGGGATCTGAGAAGCATAAAGAACAATCACATAGCTTATTTGACAGAGCAAGTAGAACTTATATTGAAGGAGTTTTTTTAAGCCATATATCTGCTTAAACTTATACCGTAGGCAGATAATTTATAAACTTCTACTTTTATTAAGAGGAACATCATTTGATAACCACCTAATTTCAGGAGATTGAAGGTATACATTATGGAGTCTGTTTCATGCTTTTGAATACCTCATCCTCTATAGATGCCTTAGCTAACACAACTACCCTCTGACCAAGCATGGCAAAAACATGTCTCATTTTTCATAGGAAACTTTTCTTTTCCAAATTGGCAGTTATTAAATCTGTTAGTCTTTATCTATTAGTGTCACTTTAAGCTTTTTTAGTGGGGTAAGTACTGGTGGATATGGCTTAGAGGTAGAGCACTTGCCTAGCTTTTGCGAGAACAGGGTTGAACCCCTAACAGTGCAAAAGAAAACTTGAGCAAACATCTGCTGATGTTTACTATTAAAATGTTCTACCATCTAAGGATAGCTCCACAGTCAAATGCCTCATCTCTAGGACCACATTTTTTTCCAGATGCTGACAGTGAAATGTTATATTGAATGGAAAAAATTTTCATGGGTGGGGATTTTGTGTGTTAACAAAAAGCCTTCTACTGGATATAAATAGTAATAAATAATAATCACAAATAGCATACATTCATGTAGGCTAATAATAAACCTTGTTTTCTTCTTTCCCACCAGCTTTTTGGAGACTGGGAAGCCCAAGTGCGGAGAATAATGAAACTCATTGCTGGAGGAGGCTTATCAATCACTGGCTCTCACAACATGTGCGGGGACTATCTGTACAGCGGCCACACGGTCATGCTGACACTCACCTACTTATTTATCAAAGAGTGTAAGTCGAACACAGCCTTTTCTTCTCACTTCTTCACCTGCCATTTCCCATGGTTTATAGAAACCTCCGGTCACCACTGGAGGCCTTGTCTCATCACCGAGCCTGGGATATGGGTTGCACCCAGGGAAATGTGTGGAGGGACACAACAGTGCTTCTTTCTGGCCCTGAGGGTGTCTTGTGCCTGGATATCATCTGTAGTGCTGGTGGAAAGCAGTTTTTTTTTGGCGGGGGGGGGGGGTGTTAGAAACCAGTGATATACCTGCAAAGGAACAAATTCAGCATCAGGCCTGACTGGAGTGTGGAGAAGGATCATATGCTGGCTCAGCAGCACTTTTTTAAACGCACTTGACACAGAGCTAGCGGAGGGCCTGATGGTGGTTCAGGTGATGTCTCTGCTCTTACATAGGTTATGGGCTCAGGATGAAGTAGACACTAAATGGGAAATTTCCTCTAAGAAACATATTTAAAATATTTTATGTGAAACGAAATAGTATAGGTATTCCTCTACATTGCTTAGAGATGATAGGTAGATAAACAAGATAGACAGATATATTTGCATTTTGCTACATTGGCTTCAGATAACCTTCTTAAAAAGAAAATAAATTATTAATATGTGACGAAAATCTTTATACCCCTCCTTTTTGCCACCTTTCGGTATCATTCCCACTCATATTTTTACACATGAGAAATATTGTTTTTGTTTTTGAGATGTGAGACTTGGTTCGTTCATTTTTATTGTAATGTACCTGAACCAATATTTATTTCTCTATTTATAGAAAATTCAGTTATCCTTAATATTTTCCTGTTAAAAGCAGGCTAATCAGCATCTTCTAGGCAGCTCCTATGAAGAATAATAAGTAACACTTGGCTGCTTTGGTTTAACAGAGGCAGGATGGATGTACAGTGCAGTGGAGGGAGGTATATGGGGAGTATTGCGGCACTATCTGGAAGTTTATGTTGTTGGCATTTAGACGGAAGAAAATAATGAGAAATGAGAATGCATAGCATAAATCTAAAGCAAAACACGGGTTCAAGAGAGTCCGGACTTCCATCTGATGGAGGTAGATTGTCTATCCAGGGGTTAGAACTAGGGTGTCAGTGTTCATCTGACTTGACCGTCCATGAGGGAGAAAGCACTTTACAAGAGTTTGCAAGACTAAACCAATGAAGGAAAAGACTGGAGACGAAGAAAGTTAGGTGATTGGCTGCTGCTGTAATCAAAGCGAGAGATGGTGATGGTTTGAACTATCATGATGACACCACCGTTGGGGAAAAAGCAGAGGGTCCTGAGAAAGATTAATGAAAAATCAACAGATAATACAAGACAGGAGGATTATGGGGTAGCAAAGAGAATTGATGTGGACTGGGGAAAGCCCAACTTTGGTTTTGAAAACTAATGCCATCGGAAACAGGAAAAGATGTGCTTGAGGACACTAAGAAATGGGAGAGTGGGTGTTGGGTTACTTTTTTTTTTTTTTTTTAGTGTGTGATCAAATACAGTGAATTCTAGCATGATCTATCCCTTGAGCCAAATGTAACCAGATGTTAAAAAAAAAAAAAATAGAAGACCTGAGGCCAGATGCCAGCATCCTGAGGAAGAGATTACTAACCTCTTCTGGTTAATACCTGAAATCCTTTAATGATATGAAGACTTTTGCACTGTGACATATTGTGAATGCAGAGGCTGTGGGTCACAAAATGCTACTTTTGAGCCCTCGTGCTCTGACTTTTTAGCTCTGTGACCCGTTGCGGGGGGGGGGGGGGGGGAGACTTTAACCTCTCTATGTCTTGTTTCCTCAAATTTATGACAAGATCTTACCTCATGAATGGGAAAAAAGATTACGAAAATTAAAGTATATGATGTATACAGACACTAATAGAGTTATACAGAAAATGAATGGCAACTGCTATTGTACTGTTAAGGTATAAGAATAAAAGGATGGAATATATCATGGTTCTAAGTATTCCATTTAAAATTGCAAACTGCCCTTCACCCCCTCTCCTTATGATCCCTCTTGTTCTACTCACTTTCAGTTATCATAGCCTTTAGCACCTTCAAGTACAATATACAGCTTGCTGATTATTTCTCTTCTGTCCTAAGAAGGAATCGCCTCATAGAGGCGGGCCCTATGCAGGCTTTATGCATTGGCCCAGGTACCTAGAGCAATACCTGTCCTTGGTATATGATGAATTTTTGTTGAATGTATGACTGATTCTTGGACCTCTTGAGAATTCAGTCAACCTTCTCAGCTAGTGTGGGGAGGGTAAATCTGATCAAATTCTTTGTCTGAAGGTCCAGATCCTTTATAAACATCTACCCACTGAGAATGCAAAGTAGAAAGAAAGGCCTTTACTAATAGATTACTCTCAGGTGACTCCCCAAATGAAGGTGCAGGCAAGCATTTATGTGATACTCTCCTATCTTTGGGGCAACAGAATATCCAGCATTTAATTTTCCTTTTATTTGTGTTTGAGAATTAGAAGGTATTTAAAGGCTTTCAAATGATCATATAGTTGCAGAACATAATGCAATTCAGACACTTAAATATCAATCATCATTGTGTGATCCACATATAAGGGTCTCTAATTTTGAATAGAGCGTTAACCCCAACTTAGCAAGAGTTAAATTTAAATGACAGTGGAGGGCTTTTAAAAATGGGACATAATGTATTAAACCATCCTTTTTGGATTAGATTCATCTTTCAAAGTGTGTTTATGCTTATGAGAATCCAACCAGAGCCAAATATAGGTTAGTGTTACCAATAAAATCACTTTTTAAAAGCTATCTCCATTCAGGCTCTGTGGCGGCTCACACCTGTAATCCTATCTACTCAGGGAGCTGAGCTCTAAGGATCAAAGTTCAAAGCCAGCCCAGGCAAGAAAGTCCATGAGACTCTTATCTCCAATTAGCCACCAGAAGGAAGTAGAACTGTGACTCAAAGTGATAGAGAGCTAGCATTGAGCAAAGAATTTCAGGAACAATATCAAGCTCTGAGTTCAAGGCACTTGGATCACCAAACAGAGAAAAAAGAAAAATCTATCTGCATTCTAACCTCAGTTACAGGTTAAACAACTACCCATAGGAAATTGGCGATTGGGTTCCAGAAGTAGTGCAGCATATGCCCAGGGTAGCCTCTGTGTTGTTTTAACAATGGGACTATGGAAGATTTCTCTTCCTTTCAGATTCCCCTCGACGACTCTGGTGGTATCACTGGATTTGCTGGCTTCTTAGTGTCGTTGGGATCTTCTGTATTCTCTTAGCGCATGACCACTACACTGTGGACGTGGTGGTAGCATATTACATCACCACAAGACTCTTCTGGTGGTATCACACGATGGCCAATCAGCAAGTAAGTTTCTCTCATTTGATTTTAATTTCTGTTGTCCCTGGCTTGATATTTCTGGCTTGGACAGGGATAAGGGGCAGAAGACAAATAATCTCCAGATATTTTAGTTTCTTCTTTAAGGGCAGTCAGCTTAGATTATATTTTGTCTTGAAACATTGATTCTCTTCCTATCAAGCTGAGAAATTCTTAGTATTGTATGACATAGGAGAGTGCCCCTTTTTTAAACAAGTACATTTTCTCATTGTTCATGAAAAATATTTTCTAAGCGTGGGCCCACTCACTGCTTAATTTGTGTGCCTAACCCTTTCTCAGTTCCCTGAGCCCTTCTCTAGCTCAATATTAGTCTTCACCTTTTTGGTATAGGAGAGTGAAAAGAAGGCTACCTGAGCTATTTATTTATTGATAGGTAAGAGATGAATGAGTCTTAAGTTCTCCTTGTTATACAGGATCCATGGTGATTTGGTACAGGATGGTGATCTGAGGGTGAAGCTTGGATATATGGGGGATATAGGTCAGATCCATTGTGAATTTAACATGGGAAATATTTGAACTTAAAATGAACAAATGTCTCTGTTTCTCTGTTACTTCAGGTGCTAAAAGAAGCTTCCCAAATGAACCTCCTGGCCAGGGTGTGGTGGTACAGGCCATTTCAATACTTTGAAAAGAATGTTCAAGGAATTGTACCTCGCTCTTACCATTGGCCCTTCCCCTGGCCAGTAGTCCACCTCAGTAGGCAAGTTAAATATAGCCGGTTGGTGAACGACACATAACGGCTCTATGAGTGGGGGAAGGAGGAACTGTGTGAAGTGCTAAGAACTCCATGAGAGAAGATGCCATAAAATAAACACCTCCCTTATCCTATTATCTTTCAACAGTTAACTTGACTTAATCTATTGAGTTACCTGGTCAGCACTGTGATCTTTTATTTCTCTCCAAAGGACCTGCGTTGGACAACAATAAAGAAAACCTAACCTATCATGCACTGTACACATTTCCTGTTCATAAGTTTGGGATTTACATAAACTCACAGCCACCATGTTCCTTTGTATATGATACAGCAGCATAAATGTAAGCTTTTTATATCATATGTTCTGGTCTTTCCAGTCATACCTGGAAATAAAGCGTATTATTTTCTTGGGAAAACATACTTTTCGTATCTCTTGCCCCAAAGATTGGGCTGTAAGCCATTTTCTAGCAAATGTCTCTATGAAGGTTTCTTAGTACCTGAATGGGGTTTGATTCTGATATCTTTCTACCTGTTGCACCGATACTGAAATAAAAATGACAGACAGAGAGAGGTTTAGTTACTTTGGGTTTTGTAAAATCAGCAGAGACAGTGTGTCAATAAGTGCAAAAAAAAAAGATTCTGTTATAAAGTGATTTTCTAAGTATTTCCTAACTTTATTTTTAAAAATGATGTTATGAAAACCAAATTAAAGATTTTTACATAGAGAGAAGAGAGTAAAAATTTAAAAATGCTTCTTGGGAGAGAAATTTGTCTATGTTTCTAGTGCCTTTCTTGTCTTGATTGTATGGTCAGTAGGCAATCTTAAATGTTTTTATTTAAAATAAAGTATTCCATGAAAATATAAATGTATGTATACACTACTAAATTTTGCATTTATCGCTAAATTAAATCAGAAGTCTGCTAATAGTTTTAAAATTGCTTTGAATTAAAGAATGGGGATGTTAATTAGAGTCACAGCCTGCTCACATATTGTGAGTAGATAGCAATGACTTGTATCACTTCAATTATTTTATGTTTATTTGGTAGTTAGATTTTAACTACTCAGTGAAAACAGCCATGAATATCTTTTTTAAAGAGAGTTTTGAAAATGATCACTTACCTAAAACTTGAAAGCTACAAATTACTTATCCCTACTCTCATGACAATTTTGTTGGTGAACAACAAAAAAGAGATGCATTTCTTTAAAATATATTTGTGCAGAAACTGCATGTAATTCTAAGTTTTACTCCTAACATATGTATGTTTGGGGAAGTATTCTACTCTATACTTGCCAATGTGGAGAACAAAATAGTTTTTTAAGAATGAAGAAGCATATATATATATATATATATATGTGTGTGTGTGTGTGAATATACATATATATAATATCCATTCTGTATTTTATGTGCAGCAGAATTATCTTCTGTAGGGTTTTTTTTTGTGTATTCACAAGGTGATATTTGTATCGTAAAACAATAATGGTGAAGGAAATAAAAAGGCTTTTAAAATTTTGTTTGTTTTAAATCTTTGTAAAGTTATTATTCCAGAGAGTATACTGATATCTTACAGCTTACTTAGATCATAAATTAATCAAAATGCACTTTTTAATAAAAATGATACTGAAAATAAATGGCTGTCATTAGTAATGTGTTCACATATTCTTCATGAAGTCATAAGTGAAGTCATAGCAGCAAGGTTGAAAACTGAGTTTCAGAATGTCTTCATTGGGTTTGTTTAGCATGGGCCTTAGTTCTCATTTCCTTGAGATTTTTGTCTTAACTTCTACAAATTGTATTTTTTGGTATATGAAAGGACTCTCAGCTAAATCAGACTGTAAACCATTGTTTACTAGTGATTTTGAAAATCTCCAATCGCAACAAGGTCACAAACAACCCTTCCCTATACATGGACCAAGGTAGTTTTTTCCAGTTTGGATAGAAAGGAAAAGTATGTCTGAGGTGAGTGATAGTACTTTCATAGTCAGGGGTTCATAGAAAATAATTCTAAAGTGAACTAAAGACATGATGATTAAAGAAAGGAAGTTGTCATCTTTGAGGAAGAGCCATGCACGGTGACATACAATTGATCCTAGCACTTGCAAGTTCAAGGCCAGCCTAGGCTCTATGTATTCAGACCCTGTCTCAAAAAATGGGGATGGTGAGAGAAGAAGAGACACTAACAGAGACTTGTCTTTGTTAAATGATGTGTTCTGTGAGGCTAGATATCTGAGGTAAATAAAATTCCTTTATGGGGCTCTAAACTTGTGGGTTAAACAGGAATATTGGTGTATTCTTAGAGTAACACAAAAATTCCAAATTTTTCAAAATGTTCAGCTTCCTTTACTATGTTTAGCAAATCTTTGCTGTTGACCAGGTGTTATGTATTGAAATGGAAAAGTAAGTTGAGTAAGCAGAAATATTGGTCTATGGTAGAAATTGAATCTTTTCTTTTCCTAACAAAATTGAAATGATTATATAAAAATTTATGGTTATGAGTTTACCCACCACACATACGCAAGAAATCTACTTGCTGATCGCCCTTCATGCCTAAAACCTTAAATGTTTGAATTGATGTGTGGCTTTTCCACTGTGCAAATCCAGGAAGGACAAATAGCTCACTGAGAATTGCAGTGCATGTTAAACTGACTGCCTATATAAAGCTTGTGTGTTTTTTGTCCCTTAGTTTGGTATTCAAAATCCTTAGACAAGCTCTTGTTTATTTTATTAATTAAACAAGTTAGGAACTTCACATAATTAGCTTGGTAACCCTTTCACAGTCACATTATAGTTCTTTATCCCAAGTTTACAGATAAACCAACCAAAACAGCTCAGATCTATTAAAGAACTTGACCAGAGACATGCAGCTGATAAGTGATGAAACTTCCTACCCTTCCCCACATGAAATAGAGATCTTTCACCGAATCTGGTGGTAAAACTGAACAGATGATTCAACTATTGCTTGACTAGCAGAGAATTCACACCATGAGGTATGAGATAACTTTGACAGTTTCTCAATTCTGAGTTTTCTTTTGATCCAAATTGACCGGTTTGTTGAGCATTTGATAACCTTGATAAACACCATAAAAATGAAAATAGAGGCCAGCCTTAATTTATCTACCATTGTACAAAAAGTTAACCAGGATTTGAATTAACAAGGAAACTTAATATACTGTTTGAACCACTTGGTTTGATATCCTTTTTCTCCCAGTGGTCCAGAAACTACTTTAAACAACTTGAAACTTTTGAGATCACGCATAATAGCACCTTAAGATACCTGTTTTATAGTTCAATATATAAATTAGGAAATTAAGTGATCATTGTCATCAAAAGGACCTTGCAAATTACAAATGATAGAATGTGAATTCAATAAATATCTACCAACCCTGTTTGTCATTTTACTTGCTACATTTGTTCTCCCCCACCCATCCTTTCATTACTCCTTTAGTTTTGACTATTTCATGATTCTATTTTATCTCCTTGTATGCCAAGTATACTTCTTTTTTAAAATGCTTTAAGCTGAATATGGTACATATGCCTGTAGTCTCAGCTAACTCCAGATACTCCTCAAGGAGGAGTTCAAGGCCAGTCTTAGCAACAGTGAAATCTGATCTCAAAAACAGAAAGAAATAGGGATGTAGCTTGTGGTAGAGCCACTTACCCTGGACCTTGTACATGCACGGTACTAAACTCATTCCCAACACTACCAAGAGTTTAGTATTTGCCCCAGGAGTAACAATATACACTTTTACCTAGCCCTGTAGGACAAATGTCTTACAACAATGTGTTGTCTATTCTTTTTGGTTCTTTGCTGATGATACTCATTCTACTTATAAGTTGTAATCTAATTTACTATAACTGCTATTACTTTAAACAGTTATGTTTTAAGTCAAATATGAATCAGAAAAATTGAAGATTTTGCTGGTTATGTTTCTTCTCTTCTTTATGTAGTTTTAAGTGATAAGGTATATCCTTTGCATTCTGCTTAGAGAATTTCCCGTTTCTTTCAGAGCAGGTTGATGAGTGATGGATTTCTTCATGTCTGAGAAAATATTTCCCTTCATGTTTTATGGATACTTACCTGAGCATATAGCTTGCTGGAGATTTTCTTCCTGTGCTTCAAATGTTTCACTTTACTTTTCTTCATACATGGTTCCTTGAAAAGTCCTGCTGAAATGTTAATCTGGTTCCTTTGCCTTTCAGAATTTTTTTTCATAGTTTTTTGCTCCTGCAGTGCTTTGGTGTAGATCTGTAATTTGATGTTTGTCATTAATTTTGAAAAATTGCCATCCATTACTCATTGGTACTTCAAATATATTCTTCACTTCCTTTCTGTCCCTCTCTTTTGCTAGGAAGGTCCTCTACTACTGAGCCATGTGCTCTACTTTCTTATAGGATATATTATGCCCTTCAAAACTGTCACATAGTCTTTGGATGTACTTACACACACACACGTTTGGGACTGATTGCACTAGTGATGAGCTCATCAAAAGCATTGGTTATTTCTATGATAGCATTTATAATTTCTAGGGTTTTTTTGCTTCTAAATACTTCCATCTTACTTTAACTACTCATATCTTTCATGTTGTCTATCAATTGTGGGCATTAACATGTTCTAAACCAGTAATTCTAGTATCAGTGTCATGTCCAAATTTTATTATGATTCTTGCTTTGTGCTTTCAGAATATTTTTCTTTTCATGTATTTTGGAATGCGTTCTCATTTTGTGTTGAAAGATGGCCATGCTGGGCAATAGGAATTGCAGAAATTGGACCTTTCTAGTATATTTGTTCCTCAGGCTAGGTGGGGATTTTTGCTGTAGTTGTCTGCACAGGTGCCCCATTGCTTTAGTGTATTGCTTTGGCTCCCCTCTTGCCTGTGATGGGGTTCTCAGAAATACTCTGTCTTGCAGCTGCTCTAGCTACAATGCACTGTTTTTCATGCTGGAACTCTGGGGCGGGGGGTGGTAAAATGTTGGGTAAGGAGAGTGTTCTCTAATTAAATTTCAGTCTTTGAGTTTGCTGGGGTTTTCCTTCCAATTGAACTTCACAAAGTGAATAAATCCACCCCTCTTCATCCCTTTCTGTCTTCCTGACAGCAACATTCCTAATCTGTTTCCTTAAAGTCTTGATTCCTCTTGACTGTTTTTCTTCCCCTGAAATCAGGTGGAGAGACTGATAGGAGCTAGAGTAGGAGTAGGCCACCAGGAATTTCTCACTATTAACACTTTATTATACACTGCCTTCAGGGGTTCTCAGTTACTGTATAGCTCTTTGTATCAGCTAATGGTACTACTTAGTGATTTCCACTCTGTATATGCAGAACTTGGCCATGACTAGATGCACCTGATGCCCAAACTTAGAGGTAATGGTTGGATCTGTGACTTCAATTTTGTGATGGGTCCAAGAAAAGTCACATTTTAGTTGTCCAGCCTTTTTCTTATTGTAAGGATGAGAAATCACTCCCAAACTGTTTATCTGTACAAGCTGAAACAAGAAGCAATCCAGAAACACAGTCATACGTTTTGGAAACAATGCATAAATATCTATAGTCTCTCTCTCTCTCTCTCTCTCTCTCTCTCTCTCTCTCTCTCTCTCTCTCTGTGTGTGTGTGTGTGTGTGTGTGTGTGTGTGTGTGTGTGTGTGTTCTTGTTGTTGTTGCTGTGGTTTGAACTCAGGTCCTTGCATTTGCTATGCAAATACCCTGCTACTCAAGTAATGATTCCAGCCCCTTTGTTTTAGTTATTTTAAATAGGGTCTCAGATTTATGCCTGAGTAACCCTGGACTGTGATCCTCCTCTTTTCATTTCCCAGAGTTGGAATGACAGGTGCATACTACCACACCCAGCTTTTTATTGGTTGAATTGGAGGTCTCCAGACCTTTTTGTCCTATTTAGCCTAGAACCACAATCCTGTAGTTCCCCAGTAGCTGGGAATACAGACCTGAGCCACCTTGGACTGTGATCATCCTGCCTTAGCCGCCTGAGTACTGGGATTTTACCATGCCCAGCTGTGGTGCCAGGTGTCTTTTAATTGGCATGCACTGGGGACTTTGAGACCACTCTGTGCTCTTTACCAGTGGATTTGCCAGTTTTTAATGTACCTACTAATGTACCTGCTAATGTACCTTGTCATTTCTGTAGAGGACCCAGGATGCAGCTCTATGCAAGTCTAGGTATCCAGTGAAAATTTATTGCTCTGTGAAAAACCTGTGTTCCTGAAATAACTTCATTGGGGGAAAATATGAGTTGTCAAGTGAATAAGTTGAAGATGGATCCGTAAAAGACTTATGGCTCTGATGGGAGCCACAAATACATGCTGACATATACCACCATACAAAGATAAAGGTGAGTTCTGTCCTCAAGGAGGCTTCTGCATAGTGAGGTCCAGGTCTGATACTTGTCCATTAGCTGATCTGGAGCTGCCTCAGGCAATGCTATTTTTTTTTTAATGTTTTAGCATTTTATGTGTATTTGGAGCTCCAATGACATTAACTTTTGCACTGATTGCACTGACTTTTTGTTGTTTCTTTTTCCTTTGGTGTTTTGGGGTAGCTGAGTTTATTGTCCATCCCTAACAATGATTCAGAATTTTAGTTTATGCACTTTGTACCCTTATGTTATCTCTCATTTCTCCACTTTTCATTTTCCCCTATAAGTTGGTTATATCAAGTGTTTTGTCACAGCAACAACAAAGTAACCTAATATAGTGCCTCAAGATACATTCTCAACTGTGTCAAATGAAGTTTCTTCATAAGAACCTTAGAGCTATGCACAGAATTTCTCCTGCCTCACCACAGAAACCTTCCCCAAAAAGAGGTGTGGAGAGTTAAGTATTTGTATTCTTTGTCTAATGTCCATAAATATCTAGCCTCAGATAGAAGCATAAATAAGAATTTCCATGCTGAGGCTTTCTAATCAGCCATCCCATAATCTAACATCATGGTCTTCAAAAAAAGGATGGAAAATCCTTGACATAAACGTGAAGCTGCTATTCAGCTTCTCACCATCTATCCACAGATCCATGGTTACTGCACTTCTCCACAAAGGAATTCACTTTTTAATCTTTTAGTATCCTTCCTACTAGAACTCTTATTTTGAAGCTTCATAGTAACTCAGGGATATATGGTCCTTCTGATTAAGATCTCTAGCTTGACAGAAAATCCATTCTGGGCAACTTCATACTATTAAGATTTTAAGTATATTGGGGAAAATTAGATTGTTGGTGATTTTTCTTCAACAATCCTGGGCTTCAGGTAGAGATGGGCCCTCCTTGTTTAGAAATATAAATGTCATTTAGAATTTTCTTTTGCTAGAAAGTACTGACTCATTACTTGGACCCACAGGTTAACCAAAAGTAGGATAGAAACTTGACATTCCTACCTCCATTTTTATATCTGTCTCTTTTGCTCTGAGCCTCTCACCTGTGATATCAAATGATAACTGATGATAAGTAACTTCTATTTTTATGACAAAGGAATAAAACTACCTCCAAAGATAGGAACAGCAGAGCCTTACAAGGCAGATCACCACTCAAATGAGAATAATTAACTGTTAGAACGAGCCTGTATCCTTCAGTAAGTAAAAGGAATCTCCTCATGGGAACCAGATCACTCCCTTGTTTGATACAGCAATAACAACTCTGGAAGCCCTTGCAAAACCAGAATTGAGATAAGAATCAACCACCCCATACTTTGGCTGAAACTGCTTAATTGCACCATAGCTTTTACCTTCTATCCCATCTCTTCCTCTTTTTAAACCTAAGATTCATGCTTTTACCTGGGAGGTGGGCCCAACTTCTTTATGTCTTCTTTGTGTACCCAGCCAATATCCATTCACCACTATGCATCTTTTTAAGTGGTATATTGGGACTAACATGTTAGAACTTCCCAAGAGAGGGACCTAGAGGGGGACATCCAGCTTAAGACTCCAGTGACAGCTAGAAAATTAACAAAAGCCTATGATTAAAGCAAAACCCAAACTCTAGAGCTGTTTCTCAATACTTTCTTTAGACTACTTTGTCAAGAGCAGAATGATACATCCCCCAAGCTGGTAATGAGAAAAGAATTGCTAGGACTTTGGTTTGTAACAAATTGCTTGGAAGGAACTTAAGAACATCTACACTCTGGAATGCTTGATATGTGTTAAGTTGTATGATGTTTGGCCAAAGTGGTGTACAGCATTTTGTATATAATCAATTGCTTCTTTAACTATCTATCTGGGCTTAGCTTACCCAGAATAAGTAATGTATTACCTTGGGTAACCCAAAGCATAGTTTAGTGTATGAAATAGTAATGCCTATTATACCTTTAAATATTCCAATCTGCATTATTTGTGGCAAGAATTCAGTCAATATACACCCACTTTCATTTTACCACTGGTGGTAGAGCCTGATAAGGACTTGGATCCTATCCATCTAAAGACTTTCTGATATTTGAAGCTGGTCAGGTTCATACCATTCCAACTAGAAACCCTTAAAATCTGTGTTATTTACCATTTAGCTTTGTACTGTTGGGAATGAGAAGTGTCTATAGTGAATTATATAGGTACATGCTTCACTATGGGAACCAAATGGCCCCAAGAGAGGAAAAAGAGAAAGTAAATTCAAACGACAAGCCTTCTATGTACGAAGTGAGCTAACTACTTTGTTCTGTTTTGAGCACTGAATAAAGGTTTGATGGTTGAAAGGATCAGTAAATCAGTGACTCCATTGTTTTATGAAGTATAAGAGTAATTGCCTAGGGAGAAAGAGAAATTCCAGGAGGAGATAGAGCGAGGATGGTGTGTCCATTGGGAACTCAGACAGGTTCAAATGCTGTCTGCTGCTGCTACAGAAACTTGCGCTCCTAGGAAAGTGACTCATCTTACCTTAGTGTTCTCCTTTTTAAAACAGGGATAATTTTTCCTTTTTGGTAGAGTATCTTGGGGAAGACATGGCCTGTGAATATAGACTATGTACTCAGTAGACAACCACTGCTATAGTGAGGGAAATGGGAGAGAGTAAAAAGCAGACCTCTGTACAGTGATCGCAGGTTCAAACGCTGACTCCTTACTTGCTCCCACAAGTGAACTAACAGCGGGATAAAAACCTAGCGTCCTTGCCTTCATCTTGCATGTCACCTTTGTCTTAAAACTTTGTGTCAGGATCTTGCTTAACTATGTATGTAATCATTCAAGGTCTATGTATCTAAAACCTGATGCTACCTAACCTACCTCATCCCTCTGGAGGTAGAAGGTTTAGAAATAAAAATAACAGATAATTTCCAGTTAGCTTTAAAAAATCCTATCCTACACCACCAAATGGGTAACTGAAAATATCCAGTGACAGTCATAAACCTGCAGTCTACCTTGAAACCCAGGGACAGCAGAACCTCACAGACAGATTACCGCATGATGAGAGGATCATCCCTCCTACCAGAGCAATCATTTTATGGAAACTCAATTGTCTAACAGAAACAGAACTAAGATAATGATCAACTAGACCACAAACTTTGACCAACACTGTTTTAAGTATGTGTACCTCTGGCTCCTGCCCCAAGTCTTTCTCAAGTTAAGCCTCAAGCCCACCAGTACCATGAGAATGGGCTGGAGTGCTTACATTTCCTTTTCCAACATGATTATATTGAAAAAAATTTTTTCTACTGTTTCCACTTCTACATTTGGTAGTGGTTGGGACTCTCTCTGTCAGAGAGAGTCAAGGCTTTTGCCTTAAATTCTGGTGACAGAGTCAAAAAATAATTTCCAGCCAGTTGACTGTACCCAGATGAAAGTGATTACTGAAGTTAGAGATAAAAACAGTACAAGCCTGAATGAACTCAGTCATTATTTTGGCTTGTAAGTATGCATTATCAATAATCTGAACATATTTACATCATATTGCCTTTGGTAAATAACAGCTCTAGCATTCTGAAAATTGTATGTGTGTATGTGTGTGTGAGAGAGAGAGAGAGAATGAGAGAGGGAGAGATGATTGCTAGATTACTAATATACTGAAACAGAATGATACAGAATCTTGAATATGAACCACAGAAGCAATGAAGCAGAAACACATGCCATTACCATGATTTATTGGTACTTTGAGTCTGTTTTGAGACTGCATACCATGCATGGAGAAGCTAGTATTACCTGAAGTGCATTTCGTAAATGGTATTTATCAGCATGAGAAGGGAGAAGCACAAGTTGCAACCAAAGCAGTGTCTTAGGCATTTGCCTTTTGATGAAGAACCTGTGGCCATGAATATTATGTATTTGCTTTCCCTTCAGGGATGTGTAGCAATGCTTCTAATATTTTAGGATGTTGAGCAGAGAAGGAAGGAAGGAAAAGAAAGAAGGAAGGGAGGGAGAGAGGAAGGGAGGGAGGGAGGGAGGAAGGGAGGGAGGGAGGAAAAAACAAGAAGGAAGGAAAGAGGTCAAAACATCATTTGGAACAGGCATGATCTGGCTAATGAAAGGTTGGTTTGGAGCACTTCTCTGAAATCTTTGCCTTTGTGTTTCAGGAGGCCACAGTCACATTGTTGCCAAGCCCAGGCATGGGAAGTATGTTCACTATCCACCTTGTTGCCATGGGAGCCTTTGAACTTCCAGCTAATGATTGGGAAAGTAAGGAGTGAAGATAGGGTGCATCTCCCCCCGCCTCCCCACCCCACTTCTTTCATAGCAGGTAACATTAGCAGGGGACATGGCAGCAGCTTCACTGAGCTTCCTGGACTCCACACCAGAGGCCAATAGATGCATTTGCACGCCTTTGCCTTCTCTGTTCTCTGCAGGTGCCAGAGAGGAACATGTCAAGCAAATGGACTGAAAAAAAATTGTATCCAATTATTGCTACTGGCATGTGTCTCGTTTGGAAGTGTCAGTGGCACCAGACAGATCCTGATGGATGACCCAAGCTAACAAACTGACACTAAGTGATGGGACAGAATTTTATCTCCTTCCCCATGCAGCCTGCAGTGAACCCTCTGAAACCCTTGTGCAGCTCCTAGTTCTTGAGCACTGAAGGATGCACCTGTGAGAGGGACACAGGAATGAAGAACAGACAGCCAGAAGGCCTAGTCCCTGTACGTGTTTCACCCAACGTAGTAGAAGTGGTTGGGGTCATGGGGAAAAGAAAAAAAGTGATTCTTCTTGGAGAGAAAATGTCAGTGTATTCAGCACACAGAACTTGCACATGGTATTAACATTCAAGCGCAAACTAAAAAAAAAATTTAAAAAAATCCCCCAAATTAGAGAAGGTATTTGAATGATCATTTTAACACATATGCAAGTATGCAAAACTGTGACAGTTTGACTTTCCAAAATTCTGTGCCATAAAAACTGGTTTAATAGTTAAGTTATTCAGGGATGATTCATTAATTATAATCAGTAACAACAATGAGTTTTCCTAGGCTTTAGAAAATCAGTTTTTCTGGGAAAACAAAGCAGGCTCTAAACTAGTTTTCATTTGATAAGGATGATGAAAATGACATCATTATCTCACTCAAACATCTCTAATGACTTCCCATCACATTTGAAGAAAAATCTGGTTTCCAAATACTCTCTCTTACTCACCTTAACCAATTACTGTTCACTTTTCTGGTCTCTCTGTTCAAATTATACTGGCCATTTTCTCTGGCTTCTTGCTACTCTTTTGTTTCATCATGTTTTTCCCTTTGACAGAAGTATTATACAGCTTTCCCCTTCTGTCCAGTGTCTGTTGGAATCTCCTTATTAAACAGGAGTACTCTGGTTGTGCTATATAAAACAATGTCTCAATGGATGCTGGTGGCTCACACTTATAATGCTAGCTACTCAGGAGGCTGAGATATGAGGATCATGGTTCAAACCAGCCTGGGCAGGAAAATCTGTGAGACTCTTACCTCCATTTAACCACCACAAAACCAGAAGTGGCACAAAGTAGCAGAGAGCTAGTCTTGAGCAAAAGAGCTCCAGGACAGTGCCCAGGCTCTAAGTTAAGTCCCATGACTGACCCCCTCCACCCCTGAAAAATAAGTTTTTTTTTTTTTTTTGCTTTATTCCTCTTCTTGGCACTTAGAACCTAATAGTAATGTTTATTTTATTTTTTTCCATTTAGAATGGAAACACTAAAAATGAATTTATTTTATATATTATTTTATCACCAGGGTCCCCCCACCCCAAATGCCTAAACTGAAGGCAATTAACTACCTGAGGGGCTGGGGATATGGCCTAGTGGCAAGAGCGCTTGCCTCGTATACATGAAGCCCTGGGTTTGATTCCCCAGCACCACATATACAGAAAATGGCCAGAAGTGGCACTGCGGCTCAAGTGGCAGAGTGCTAGCCTTGAGCAAAAAGAAGCCAGGGACAGTGCTCAGGCCCTGAGTCCAAGCCCCAGGACTGGCAAAAAAACAAAACAAACAAACAAACAAAAAAACTACGTGAGTAAATACCAGATTAGATAAATACTACCTGACCACTAAGCTGATATTCTGGTGTCCAGCGAAGCACGACCAGCAAAACCAGTTAGGAGCTAGAAGTCTCCACCTGATAATTACATCTCAAATTATGTAAGCAGACTTATTATCAACCACTAGACATTTATCAAAGGCATATTACATAGAGGTATGAGGAAGAATTACAAAAGGCACGATTCTTTGTAAAGAAATTAAGATCATAATTAAAAATGATCAGATTACACAGAGATGTCAGTGGACAGGATGGCCAGAAAATGCTGCTTGAAGCACATGAGCCCTGTCTGAATAGTGTTTAATTTCCCACTACACAAAAAACTACCCTGAACACAGTATCTTAAACAACATTCATTTTGTTACAGCTCATGGCTTTGTGGGTATGGAAGTTGAACAGTAAGCTGGGTGAGGGTTCACTTTTGTTCTATGTGGCCCTGATGAGGTTGTGATATTTAACTAGTTGATGAGCTGAGCTAATGATTTAGGCTAGCTTAATTTCTGTTTTGTACCTTCATTGGGATGAGTGGAATGATGATGGAGGATGGAAATGAGATGATGAACAACACATCTGTATGCAGTTTTGGGATTATCAGACTTCTTATAGGATGACTCCAAGAGTTAGTTTCCTAAGACATGTGGTAGAAGCAGCAAGGCCTTATGTGACTCAGCCTACCTAGCATCGCCTTCTCCATTCTCTACTGCAATCCCAACGAGACAGGCACTTACCCAAACTCCAGGGAAGACAACATAGATTTCACCTCTGGTTGGATGGAATGCCAAGGAATTTTCAGCCATGAGTCATATCCAGATTTCCTAAGCACGGAGGGAGCATACAGTAGACTGGAGAGTCAGTGGTCAGGAACATGTTTTGCTGAGGGAAGAGGTTAGAACAGGCACCATGAGAGAATGGTGTACCTGGAGTGACAGAATGACCAGACACCATGTCAGGAACACACATAATGCAAAGGGCTTGGGCTTAGGTGAGTGTGTCAGACCAGATTTCTGTTTGCTGGCAGTGCTGAGTCCAGGGCATTGCACATGTTA
Organism: Perognathus longimembris pacificus; assembly: GCF_023159225.1. Taxonomy (NCBI): domain Eukaryota; kingdom Metazoa; phylum Chordata; class Mammalia; order Rodentia; family Heteromyidae; genus Perognathus; species Perognathus longimembris. The sequence continues at coordinate 32,723,903 of NC_063162.1, forward strand.
ACTCTTCCTCCCAGTGCTTGGGTAAGTGTGGATACCTGGTTAGAGTCTGACCTTGATTTTGTAGACACGTGGTTGTACTTATGTAATCCTAAACATTTTTATTTTTGTTTCTTATTAGTGGTATTGGGGATTGAACTCAGAGCCTCACAAATGCTTAGTAAGCACTGTGCCACTTGAGCCACACCTCTAGCCCTTTAGTGCTTGTAGTTTTAATTTTATATCTTTAAGCAGTTTTACAAAGGAGTTTCAATTCATCCAATCTGTTCGTAAGTACAGTGCATCCCGATCAATGTCACTCTAAAAGAATTAAACAACGACAACAGCCATGTTTACAGGTTGAAATACAGTTCTAACTCTCTGAGTCTCCCCCGCCTCCTTCCACCCTCTTTCCTCCCACTCCCCAGTCAAAAGCAAAGTTCAGCACAGCAGCTCTCCTCCCAATAGCCATTGTATTTGAGAAAGGTCTTTTACTTTCTTCCTCCTGTGGATCCAAAGTTCGTGGATCTTTCTCCACAAATGTGTGCCTGGATCCTGCAGGATCAGACAGGGGGAAGCTTTGGTAGGCAGAGAATGGAATGGGGGTGGGGGGGCACACATCACTTCTCACACTCAGTTGCCCAGTTTTCAGATATATGACCACACTGACTGTGGGAGAAACCAAGAAGGAGAAGGGAACACTGACATCATGGAGAGTTAGCAATCCTTGCTTCTGAACATATGTAGAGCATCCAGTACATTTGCTGACATATGGAAAGCATTCAGCACAGTAGCTGCTGCTATGGTTAGCCCCGTTGCTATTGCACATGGAGTCTATGCTAACTGTGCACGGGTTGATTTGCACTTCCTTTTCAGGAGCTTGTAAGATACCAGGGTAGATGTTCTTCAGGCAAAGGAGGCCCTAGCGGCTAAGAGCCCAATTAGTAGCTAATAAACCCCAGCAGGCAGTTCTGCAGCTCCAGGCAGTAGGGAACAGAGAAACCATGCTCACTGAAGTCCCTAACCTCAGTTCCCAGGAGTCTGCATGTCTTTTTCCTGCTTATCTTTAACTTTTTGTTTCTCAACAAACACAATTACCCAACTTCTATTTCCTACTTCATTGAGAGTCTCAGATAAGATTCTGTTAGGACCTGAAGAAAACCTGGGATTTTCTTTTACCTCTTAAGCTGAAAAGTAATCTATTGATCTCTGGAAAAGCAGCAGCACTTTTCTTTGGGAATTCTAGGCTTTGGGCCTCTCCACAAAGGAAGTGCTCCTGTCTACACTTGATTAGACACTGAAAGCATTTACATCTTCCCCCTGACCTTGATACCTGCTAATGGGAGCCCAGAAGAGTTAGAAGAGGGAACTTTTCTTTCTAATTAGTATCTTTTTTTCATTGAACTAGTAACTTCCATGTAGATGAAAACAAAGGCTGTATTGTGGGAAGATTATTTTTTTAATTCTCATGAGACTTAAATTATCTTTAATAGTCATGCCATTTATTGAAGCAGTTTATGGATACATCTTGATCAAGGTCACCTCCCCCCCCCAGCTTTCTTTTTATTTTTTATTAACCTATAAAGGGCACCAGGGAAATGTAAACATTCTTATTTCCTTCCCTACACTACCTCAGTGACAACAGGCAGTTAATTCCCTCCGCCCCTCCTCCATCTAGTTGCAATCTCTCCAGCAAAGTGGCAGCAGCATCTTCATTCTCTTACCCAAAATGTTCTTCAACTTACATCTCTGCACTGATTTGTCCTATAAGTCTCCCCTCAGTGGTTTGCATTTGATATGATGGGAAAAGGATCGAGTGCTGTCCCAATCAAAGAGAACAAGCAGGTCAAGCTGAGAATATAAAGAATAAGTCAAAAGCTGGTGCAGAATGACAGTGGCAACCTTCCAAGGATGGTTCAAGGGTTCATCTCTCAGCAGGTTAGGCAGGCTCAGCAGCGATACTCCCTGCCTAGTGCATGAGTCAGCATGCAAGTGGTTAAGTTGGTGAGCCTTAGCTTTGCCGGCTAGAGCATCCAGCCTCCAAGAGAACCTGCAGTATTGCTCAGAAGAACAGGGGCACCGGATACATAAGCAGCTCTCTGGCTTGCAGGGGAATGACATGCCGCTTTGAGCAAGTAGCTGCTGCAGTAGGTCTGGGTATGTAGCTTTTGTGTTTTGATTAATCGTGTTTTGTTTTCTCCTGAGAGAACAAAGCAATGGTGTTCATGTTTGTAAACAGGAACTCTTGGACACTGAAAAAGAACAGATGTTGGTTAGCCTGCTGTTTTTCATGAAAATAAATACTAAGAGTGCATGGCAGGGTGTGTGTGTGTAGGGGGGAGCAGATTCTCCTATGTTGCCTCTCATTGCAGTGGCAAATGTTCATTACTTCTCTCTGAATTCTAGTGCTGGATAGTCAGGTCATTTGAATGTCATAGTTACAGTGGAATACAAGAGGTATCTTTATGCTGTTCTTTCTATAAATCTTCTTGCCTACATTTGGAGATATGGACTTGGTTTGAGGAGTTATTTATTGAGTGGGTGGAGTGAAGTGGCAGAAATTCTTTTTCCGCTCTCTTTCTGGAAGGCAGGATTCACAATTTCAGACTTAGCAAACTTCTGTAACAGCACCATATGCCGGAGAAAGAGGAACATCCTGTTGGATATGACTTTTATTTTCTATCTTACCGCTTGACAACTTCAGTCTCAGTTATATGCAGTATGACCTGAACTAACCTTCAGAATCCCCATTCTTCTAATGGGCCTGTTAGAACAACTTACCTAGGTCTTCTTATCAGTGTGGATACCTTTAACTGACAAATATCTGAGTATGAAACTAGACTAGAACTATCTCTAAGACTTCAATAACATATAGGGGCTCAAGTAAAGTTTGTCTGGCTCTCATGTTATCTCCACCCTGACACTGCAGTATTGGTGGTCAACTGATTGGAGGGTCTTGACTTTTTGTGCAGGAGTTAGCGTCCCTTGCAAATTCAAAACCTGGAATATCACTTGTCAAGCTTGGACCAGACTTAACAAATCCTACTTCCTGGCTTGTTCATCAAAACAGGTATTAAAAATGTTGGAATTATCTGGCTTATTTCCTTCTCAGTGCTCAGAAATTCGTAAGACAAGAAATCCTTAGCTTCTTATCATGGGACATGCCTTGGATCAAGTTTCCCCTGGGGAAAAATAAAAAGAAATGCTACCTTAAAACTTGGGTCATGAATACCTTCATACAAATCAGCTTAGCTGCTCTTTAAAATCACCATCTCTGAAGTCATGTAGGCTTGGTAAACTGAAGGAAAGGTGATAAGAGATTTGGAGGCCCAGCTCTGAAAGTGAGAGGTGAGCAAAAGAAACCCAAATGAAGGCCCACACTAGTGATCAAGGTGTGGCTGAGTTCTGGGAAAAGGGTCACTGGGAGGTGAGGCAGGATTTGGGACGTCTTCTATATGGCAGTGGAGGTAAAGTGCTGGAGGGATAGATGGTGGTAGATAACATCAGAAGGAATGAGTTGTCGAGATTCCCACCTTCTGTTTGGACTCCCTTCCAAATTTCATTTTCCCCAAGAATTCCTCTGAGTTCTCCTGCTCCAGAAAAGGGTGTCAAGCTTCACATTCAACCAGAATCTCACTATGGGGCACTGTCCCAATGTGCATAGGCTTCTGCCTGTACACATGGGGACAAATGGGGAAAATGTCAGAACACATTGCTCCTGAGCCCAGTAAGAGCCAGACAAATCAAGGAGATCAAATCTCAACTTCATGTAGGTCAAAGACCCTGTGCCTTGTATTCTCAACTATCTTCAAATGATAAGACATAAGAAGGTTATAATGCAAACAGGCTATATGTATATGAATTCATTTGTAGGGAATCAAGGATGAAATCAATTTTTTTCTAGTAGTATTGGCTTCGATGCCTGATTTGATCATGAAATTGGCTTGGCTAATTAAGTTCTTTGGTGGATAGCCTCTGAAAATTGAAAATTTGGTTCAGCTGTTCAAGGTTTGAGCCAGAATCTATCTAAACTATATATATATAGTATTCAGGAAATTAGAAATTGTAGCTGTTAGAGTATATAAATTTTGGATGTCATTTTTTAAATGTGCAAAGGAGTAGATGATATTAAAAATTCTTTCAGGGGCTGGGAATTTGGCCTAGTGGCAAGAGTGCTTGCCTCCTACACATGAAGCTCTCGGTTCGATTCCCAGCACCACATATGTGGAAAACGGCCAGAAGGGGCGCTGTGGCTCAGGTGGCAGAGTGCTAGCCTTGAGCGGGAAGAAGCCAGGGATGGTACTCAGGCCCTGAGTCCAAGGCCCAGCACTGGCAAAAAAAAAAAAAAAAAAAAATTCTTTCAAAGGCTCATTGAGTGAAATTTTATAACGACCAATGGTAAGTAATAATTCTTGAGGTGAGATGAATCTTGTGGATAGGAGGTGTCTTTGACCTCAGTTTGCTACAGTTTCCTCCTGATCTTGATCTTCCTGCCTCATCCTCTTTCTTCTTACATATTCAAGGTCCTTATACATACTCCACAGCACTTCCTATGTGGATCAGCAAGCTGATTTCTCTGAGGCACTGATTTGAAGAAAGAAAGAAAGCAAGGTAGATAGATAGATAGATACATACATACATACATACATACATACATACATACATGAGTAATGACAGAGGAAAGTTATTCAGAAAGAAGTTTATCGGACTGATCATATGTCAGGCTACCTTGTCACTGCAGTTGGAGTCTAATGATGTGAATTCGAATCTTGTTTCTGTGACTTATTGTGTCTTTTGAACTTCCTTGAGCTTCCCTCATTTTATTTGTAGGACTGGGATCCTATATACCAACCTCTAGGCTGTCACTAAGGGCACACAGGAAGTGGATGTGACTCTGGTGCCAAATTCTGTTGTAAAGACACATGCTCATGAAATAGTAAGAACTAGAATGGGAGAAATAGAGTATAAACCTTAAAATGCAGACTGAAGTTCAGGAATTAGCTGTCATGATGAACAGCAGTCCCATGCATAGCATTTTTGAACATTATACTTTTCACACCGTTTTGCATCTCCTCTGTGCGTTCCTTGCATGAATCTGTGAACGGTTGCTTGGTAGGAGGATGCAGAAACTCTTGGCCCAGCCCCATCCCTGCAGCCAAATAAAGCAGCAATGCTGTCAAGTGATCCTTGGAAACGATGCCTTTCCAAAGTCTTTCTGCAGTGAGGATTTGCCAATGTCTTCACTTCCCCCTCAGAGAAAGAAGTGCACACTTCTATGTTAAGAGACAAGATCAAGTCAACAGTAGGAGAAAGGGGTGAAGGAGACAGAAAATGCACTGTGCCAAGAGCCAAGGATCCAACTAAAGCTGGATCATGTCTCTCAGGCAGGTACCAGGGTCAGGGGCAATGGGCAACGTGGATTTTAAAAAAAAAGATTATGTTTTGTACTAGCCAATTATTTATGTAAAGGGCAACATTTCACAACTACAATCACCACATATCACTGGATCTGACTGTGGAAGATTATTCTGGAGAGAGATGGGTGCTCTGACACTCTAGCTCCCTGCGGCAAGGGGCACTGACTTTGATTCTGCATTGTGCTACTCAGATACCTTCCCATTCACAATGAGGAACTTTGTCCCAAATTGCTCCAGAAAGGTGATCTCATACTAGTTGTATCTGTAACTTAGTGGGAAATCTTTACTAAGCATGCCTTCACCCACAATAAAACCCTTGGAGAGAAGGAGAGGAGGTAGGCAGGGGTAAGTCATTACCAGATGATGGCAGTTATTGAGGCCACAAGAGGGCACTGAGATCATGGCCCTAGAGCCTGAGTGGAAATTGTTTTACATAAGCTTTTTGGTACTCTGCCAAGAAAGGAAGTCTCTGAATACTTCAGACCATCTCCCAGAATCATGCCGGAATTTATTGTTTTTATTTTTACCTACTTTTCTTAATATTCTTCCAGATTTGCTTGGGAAGAATATCTAACACAAAGACAACTCTAAATTTATTCCTAGAAAGCTGTTTTACTAAGCATTTCATACCGATGCTTGTTGCAGAAAATTCCTTGATAGATAAATTATGTCTTCTTTAAATCATGTATTCATCTAATATCTATTAGAAAAAATGGCCTGAGTAGAAAAAATACTTTGCATTATTAGTAGAATATTATAAGCATGCTAAGCACATTAGAATAAGGGCTGAAACTACAGCATGAATCAGTACCCACAAGAACAATAATCTCATAAAAGTAACATTTTCCTCAAGAGTCTTGGACACCATGAAAGAATATATGTAGGAGACATTTTTTACCTTATTTCCACTAAAATTCTTCTGTCCATTTTTGCTCAGCAGGACAATTCTCAGAATTTGTATATGGGGACTAACCTGGCCTGGTCACCTTTAGAGCATAGGGCACTTCAAATGCTCTGACAAGTGGATTCTGTGAATGAAACCACATGACTTCACTTTTATGATCTAACATTACTAGGAACAAATTTATAGGATAAGTTTTTGGACATAGAGTATTCTGTTCCTTTGCTGGCTCCTTTAGCTTTCTGTATTAATAGAAGTAGGAACAAGGAATTTGTCAAGCTGAGGCATGGGAAAGCAACTCAGTGATTGAAGTCATGCTTTGCCTGTGTAAGGCCCTGGGTTTGAGCGCGCGCGCGCACACACACACACACACACACACACACACACCACATACACACATGCATGCATACACACAAATACACAAATATGTTTTTTTCAACTTCCGCTGTGAAGGATCATTTACTAGTCTTCCTAACCTTACATATAGAGTCATACCCAGATATAATTCTGTATATTAACTATATCAATGATTACATCAAATATTCGGAAAAACACTGAGTTGCATGTTTCACTTACAGGCCCTTGAAGTTTCTTGTCTGGTCCAGTTTTACTGAACCAAAGAGAATGTTTCTCTGAGAAAAATGTGAGAAGTCTTGTGACTCACAACTGTAACCTCAGCCACAGAGAAAGGAGAGTAGGAGGATTTTAGTCCAAGGCAGCCTTGGGAAAAAAGTGCAAGACCCTTCATGAAAAATAACTGAAGCAGGGCTGGGGATATAGCCTAGTGGCAAGAGTGCCTGCCTCGAATACACGAGGCCCTAGGTTCGATTCCCCAGCACCACATATACAGAAAACGGCCAGAAGCGGCGCTGTGGCTCAAGTGGCAGAGTGCTAGCCTTGAGCGAGAAGAAGCCAGGGACAGTGCTCAGGCCCTGAGTCCAAGGCCCAGGACTGGCCAAAAAAAAAAATAAATAAATAAAATAACTGAAGCAAAAAGGGCCAAGGATGTGACTCAAGTGGTACAGTATCTGCTTAGGCTAAGGCTCTGAGTTGAGTTCAAAACTTCAGTACCTCTGACTCAAAAGTGTTCATTTCCTATGGGTAACATTGATTTTTAAAGTGGAACTCATTAGCACTTTGCAAGAGTGTTTATCATTTAAAAAGTGTTACACAATCATACTTGAGTTCTTGAACATATTTTTCAGTCCTCACAATCTTAAGAGATAGATAACTATTGTCCTCATTTTACAAGTGCAAGAATAAACACACAGAGATTTAACCGAATATATCTTAAGCCTGTTTGAAAGAGGAATGGCTTAAAATCAGTTCCCTTCCACTAAACATGGGTACTAATTTTCTTTTTTTTGGGTGGGGGGGGTCAGTTCTGGGGCTTGAACTCAGGTCCTCGGCACTGTCCCTGAGCCTTTCTGTGCTCAAGGCCAGCACTCTACCACTTGAGCCACAGCACCACTTCTGCCTTTTTCTGTGTATGTGGTGCTGAGGAATCAAACCTAGGAATCCATGCATGCTAGGCAAGCACTCCACCACTAAGCCACATCCCCAGCCCTGGGCACTCATTTTTATAGTATATAAAACTGTCTTAGAAGTAGCAGAACAATGAATTTCATGACCTGATCAAATTTTTCCCATGTTCTTTAAATCAGAATTTCAGACCTGGAGTCAAGGTGCAAGGTGAAGGCATTGCTTTCCACTGTAAGAGTCACAGCCTTGCACATGCTGGGGAGTCATTTCCTTGAGGTGTGTGTTATTCAAGTAAAAGAGAAACAAGCGTGGGGTGGGGCTGGAACGAGTGGCAGAGCACATACAAACAAAGTTCAAAGGGAAAAAAGAAGAGCTGACTCTTTTGCATCCACTTTTTCATGTTCCTTCCTGTTTTAGTTTTGCCAGGACCCTTCCATATTGTAATATTTTCTGGGGGGAATAAAGTATGGGTTTTTCTTCCATATTCATTCTTTGAGTGCTGCTGTGACTCTTGAGAAAAATCTTCCATTTAAGAGATTCTTGGTTATTGTTTTCAACTTTAGTTTCAATTCTTATTCTAGCCCTGGTACTTATACTAAAAGTTCAAATTTCCTCCATTTTTCATCTTCCCATCATAATCACTTTGTTTCCCCAAAATTTCTCCCTTCTCTCTCTCTCTCCCACCTGCCTTTTCTCCCTCTTGCCTCCTGCCCTCTTTACCTCCCTTCCTCCCTTTGAACCTTACTTTCTGCCCACCCTCTCTCCTCCTCCTTTTCCTTCTTTCCATCTCATAGTGGTACAACATTTCTCTCAGAACCTTAAACAACTGGAGTGGTAAATGTTTTCCTTCTCTCCTTTACTCCCACATTAAGCAAGGTCCAAGGCTAGTGACAGACTACATCACCACATCTCCAGATGGTCTCCTCTTCCGTGTCCACCTTATTTCTGCTCCCTGCATCCCAACTTGTATCTGCTCCTCTCCTAAATGGTGTCTCATCTTGTAAATTGTTGCTGGCTTCTAGTTCAAGGGCTGCCATTAGGTTTTAATTTTTATTTTTGTCATCACGACAGCACTATACTGGGAAGACTCAAGAGAACCTTTTGGGCTTCAGGTAGAAAAGGCAAAAGTTCCCTGACCAATTACTGATGATTCCCACAACAAGGAGCTTGTGGAGAACCTTTTTCTACCAGTGTCTCCTGGCTTTGTCGTGTTCATTTCTGTCAGAGCAATGATTGAAAATGTACCCTTATTTGTTAGTGTTACTTAGTTTAGTATTTTTGTACCCCTAAGCCTCTATGTCTTACCCTCTTAGCTACATCCTTGCCACTCCTCTAAAGAATCTACAATATTGGGTCTTAGACTCAGTGTCATGAAGCATCAGTGAGTGAGAGAGATTGGGGTGTTAGTCATCAAGCTGGCATTCATGCATAATTCCACTGGAATTGAAGAGCTTGAGAACTGCTATGTCAGCTTAGCTAACAATGATTTAAACTGTGTTTTGGGATTGCTTGCTGCTGCACTTGGGCCAATGCACATCTTTTGACACATTTCTATATCTCTGCCTGACCTTCAGTTTAAATTCTACCTCTTTCATTATACCTTCTATGATTTTTTGAAGTGGTCAACAGCCCCAAGAACGTTTCATTTAGATGAGATCGGGCGCGTTCAGGGTGGTATGGCCGTAGACAAGAACGTTTCATTTAGGATGTCTATAAAATCTTGCATCACATTTATTTTGTGACTGCTTTGTATTTACTCTGTTTCCAGTAGACAGGGAGAAGGCCCTGTAAAGAAATCTTTCTGTCACTGGGCTGAACAGTCCTTTGTGTTCTGGCTTCTTTCAACCACACTGATCCTGCCCTCCCTCCATAACCCTTTCATCATCTCTGCCCTTCTCATACCAAAACACTTGGAGTTTTCCAAACTCCATTGTCTTCCTTCATCATCTGCACATACTGGGCTGTATAATATAAAGATTGACCTAATGGCTAGAGTTCTTCACCCCTCACAGGAACCACACCTTCTGCCCTGTGACATCCCTTCTGGAGGTGGAGACTTGTTTCCATTCCCCTGGAATGGAAGATGGCCCAGAACCCTGCTTTTGTGGTCCACCTAATGCTGAGGACGTTACAGTGTGCCAATTCCAAGCCTAGGCATTGGAAAGCCTTGCCTGTTTCCACACATTTGCCTGGTAGCTTGCCCAACTGCCATGCGAACAAACCTAGCTAGTGTGCAGAAGAATAAGAGAACATGTGGAGTAGAGACAAAACTGCCCAAATGGAGGTTGTGGTAGACCAGCAGCTCCCAGCCATCCTTACCCAGCAGCATTGTGAATGTGTGAGCAATTCCCAGACCAGAGACGCACCCAGCCACAATTGCTGACATAATTGTGAACTAAATAAATGGTAGTTATTTTCCACTATTAAATTTGGGGTGGCTTTTGTGCTATCATAAACAGCCAATACACAAGATTAACAGCTTCCTTTTGGGTCTCAACTTAGATATTATAGTATCCTAGCCACCCAGGTAGACTCGAACTCACAATCTGGTATACTGGCAACCCCAGTGGGACTCGAGCCTATGACATAAAGTCACCAGCACTCAGTCAATCTGGCTAGGAGTCTTTTATTTAGCTTCACACAGCGTCTGTTCACCATGTAGATAGTGAAGAATAGCCCTGGACTTCAGTAGGGCTGGGTATTAAAAGGCAAAAATCACATGTACCACCTGCAGGTGTCCACATACCACACGTAGGTGGTCACGTACTACACACAGGTGGTCAGACAAGTTAGGAAAAGCAAGCAAGCAGGTGTACAGAAGCAGAATTGGCAGTTAGTGATTACAAATAGCAATTACAATTCTGGTAAATAAAGCAATAAATCATTTAAGCAAGTGAAATACTCTTTGTTCAGTTCTTGGCTCTGAGTGTGACTGGAATTTCCTGCATAGCCATTTAACTCTTTAATTTTCCTTAAATTTCTCTATTTCTTGAATTTTATGCTTGTCTTCCTCATTCCTTTCTTTTCCAAAGGTCAAGCAGCTCCAAATCAAGCTGCTTTCAGCCTACTTAGGATGGATCAGCCTCTTTAGCTAGGACTAAAGGTGAATTTCTTGGTCTGAATGTCTCAGATATAACATCTTTGCCAAAGCCATTTCTGAGCACTATTCCTGACAATTTTTTTTATAATGTTGTCTTAATTATCACAGAATTATTCATAGTCAAGTATTAGAATTATTGGGTGTTATCTCTGTCTTACATTGTATTATAAGTTAGATGTGTGTGTGTGTGTGTGTGTGTGTGTGTGTTGTGTTTTGTGCTGGGGTTCAAATACAAGTTCTTGTGCATGCTTAGGCAATTGTTCTATCACTGAGCCACATCTTTAGCTTATATTGTAAGGTTGTTGAGGTAAGAAACTTTTCCTTATGAATTGCAAAAGGAGGTTAGTCCTTTTGCACAAATATTTTGTATTCTATAGTCGCTCAGAAACTATTTATGAATGGATTATGCTAGACATTGCAATCCAGGGACTACATATATTCTTTGTCCTGGATAGCACTGACTGGAAGGGTAGTTTGTTTTGCTTTGTTTTCCTCTGAAGTTCTTTGCTTGCATTTGGAAGTCAAAGAATTTGATATGAACATTTGTAGGATGAATTTTGCTCAAAAAGTTGGAAGATGTTTGGGCTTGAATATCCTCATGGAACTAATGATGGGTGGCTGTACCCTTTAGCCAGGACATACATTTTCATCTCTCATCCACATTCCCCCCCCCCCCCCCGGGCCCTGCTGTTTAGTGCTTTCTCTTGCAGACAGGATCTGTGGGTTTACTGCATGTGCTTACTGGCTTAACTCTTAGGACAGCTGCTGACAAATATGCCCACTTATTTACTTCTACTTCCAGTATGAGAGGGATGGAAGCAGGTCTTTTTTCCCTGCCCAAAGAAGAAGAGCTTATGATTGTCCTCTATGGACTGGCTTTCTTTCCCACCCAACTTTCAAGAATAATTCAGCTTGTCACCTGTCTAAACTAGAGTGAGATGTTTTCTTTCATAGTGTAATTGGTGGCAGTAATTGTGGCTTGGTTAGAGGCATCTTTTCCCAGTAGTTCTTGTGGGACTGTCAGGAGACCATGCCAGTTTTATGATGTTTTCTCTCTTAATAGTGCTCTTAAGAATCCTCATAAAACTGCATCTGATGGTTTGTTTGTGTCTCTCATGATGGATGGAAAGGACTTTTCATCAATGTGAGGTGAAGTGAGAGAACTTTTTTTTATTTCAATGTATGTATACAAGCTACAATTCAATGATCGTGTCTTTGAAGATAAAATATCTAAGCCAATAACAGATTTGATAACATCATTGAAAAGAAACTCCATCAGGCTGGTTGATGTCCAGCAGGAATTTAAATCTACCACTTGTTTCCCTTGGCGCCTGCTCTCATTATGCATTGGCCAAGAGAAACAGCTAAATATTTTCAGTGTATCAACCTTAAAGCTTGACACACTGGGCTAGAAGAAATACTGGTTTTCTAATCATATTTTCAGTTCCCTGGATTCATTTACAAAGCAACAGGCTTGACAACTTGATTATGGCATCAGGATTTGAAAACCTAGTGTTTTCAGATCTTTTTTGTGAACACCAATATAATTATCCAACTCAGATGAATCTTTATCTCTTTATGGTGCATACAGGTTAACTTACCTGGACAGAACAGGTAGCTCATCCTGTTCTCTGATTAGTGAGTAAATAAGCAGGTAGAATGCCCTTGGTTCCCTTAGTCCTAACTAAATTTGTTTCCTACACTCCCATCAGTGACACCACTGAGTTCAACCAAATGAAATATGAGATAAGTATAGTCACTCCTCATTCACATAAGAAAAGCTCATTCATATATTTATAAGTATACTCACATACATGCTGATGCATAGGTAGTATTGACATATTTTAATAGCTGTGTTAAGAAATATGAATTTCACAAATATTCAAATTCAACCCTTTAATATATTACAAAATTCATGGTCATTGCAGAATACTTTTAAATATGATTCACTGGGATGGCAAAGATGACAAAAGTTCCCCAAACTTCTAACAAAACACTGCAACATTTTGAAATGCTCTGTTGTTCTCTTTATACTTTTATTTTTTTTTCTCAAATTTTTATTATCAAACTGACGTACAGAGAGGTTACAGTATCATACGTTGGGCATTGGATACATTTCTTGTACTGTTTGTTGCCTTGTCCCTCATGCCCCCCTCCCTCCCCCCCTTTCCCTCCCCCCCCCCAGTTGTTCAGTTCACTTACACCAAAGAGTTTTGCAAGTATTGCTTTTGTAGTTATTTCTCTTTTTTTACCCTGTGTCTCTCGAATTTGGTATTCCCTACTTCCAATACTCTTTATACTTTTAATATCATTGCAATGTAAAGTTCTTTTTTTACAGTGTAAAGTGGAAAAAAAATAAAAGCATCTTAAAGGAAGAGTTTTGAAATGTCTTTCACATTTCTAGAGATTGTTACAAATGACACATATTGTCTTACATAGTGCCAATTTCAATTGAGTCTCCTTGAGCTTCTGCTTTTGCTGCCTGTGTGCCTCTGTCCAGAAACATGGATTCTGCTAGTTTTCTGTGATCTTATTTCTGTGATAATACACTTATTTCTGTGATAATACCAATTTCTATGATTAAGAAAAAAACAGCAGTTGATAAAAATTGTAAGTAAACTGAAAGCCACCAAAATCTGAATGAGGCTAAGAGCCTCTTCCCTGGTCTGAAATACATGCTTGATTCCATGAATTTATGTGACCTAGAGGCCTTTTATGTTTATTCCCCATTTGATTTGAGGTACTCATTTCACTGAAATGAATCAAAAAAGATTTGTAGTTTAGCTAAGGAGTCATCTTCACTAACTGGCATGGTACTAGCATTAGTCAGGATGAGTAGTAGGCTTGCTGTGGTAAGAAATTACTCTCTCACCCCCAGTTCCTAGTTGCTTAACATGTATCATGTATTTCCTATTATGTAAAGTGTATTTCTGGTCTGATAATTCTCTGAGGTTGGTTTCTTCCATCTGATTACTCAGCATTCTTGCAACCTGGCATCTGGGACATATGGTAATCAGGTTGCCTGGGCAGAGGAAGAGAGACCACGTGGACCTCACACCCCCTCTCAAATGCCTCAGTATTAGATAGTTCCGTCTAGAAATGACACGTCACTGCCACCCACAGCCCATTGGCCAGGAACTTTCAAAAGGGAACGCATAACCTTGCTATAGGTTCACAAATGAGTGGAGAACAAGATATGAATGAGTGCTGCGAATCTCCAATGCAGTGATCTTAGGCAAGTAACTCAACTTTATCTCTACTATATGGAGGTTGGCTTTGGTCCCTTCAGAGCTCTACTTCTCACAATCTCTTACTCTTAAGTATTTGTTTTCTTCTATTAGTTTTGTGAGTTTGATTAGTATTATGTATAATATTGCTGTCACTGAGGTCATCAAATAATACTGGCAAAAGATACATGTTTATGATATGCTGGGGGATGGAAGCGGAGCTGTGGCTCAGTGTGGTTACAGTGCTAGTCTTGAGCAAAAAGAGCTCAAGGATAGTGCCTAGGCCCTGAGTTCAAGCCCCATGACTGACAAAAAAAAAAAAAAGAAAAAGAAAAAAATGATATGTTGTGTAGCTGATAGCTGAACTAGGGGAATCAAAAGGCAAATGATCTATTGCTTTTCTTTATTTGCAGAATTGGGTATTTGGGACCTTGTACTTAGTAAGTATGAACTTTGCCACTTGAACCAACTTTGGCACTTAAATCTATTTTAGTTACAGCACCTTCAAGTTATTTAACTTTTCTATGCAGGGTGTGTGTGTGTGTGTGCGTGTGTGTGTGTGTGTGTGTGTGTGTGTGTGTGTGTGTGTGCCCTTCTTGGGGCTTGATCTCAGGACCTTGAAACTGTTCCTAAGTTTTTGTGCTCAAGGCTAGTGCTCTGCTACTTTGAACCACAGCTCCAAATCTGGTTGTTTGGGTGATTGTTTACAGAAAACAGTCTATCAGGCTTTCCTTTACGGGCTGGTTTTGAACCTCAATCCTCTGATCTCAGCCTCCTGAGCAGTTAGTATTACAGACATGAACCACCAGCACCCAGATATGGATCAGTTTTTTTTAATTCCAATGTATATTGAGAATTGGAGATAGACATAGTATATGTCTACATAGACTATGTAATAGAGTTATTGTGACCACTAATTAAGCTATTCATGCAGTGTTTTTCTTAGTGCCTGGAACATAGTAAGAATTCAATAAGTTTATTTTATTTCATTTTAAAATGATTTTTTAGGGCTGGGAATATGGCCTAGTGGCAAGAGAGCTTGCCTCGTATACATGAAGCCCTGGGTTCGATTCCCCAGCACCACATATATAGAAAAAACGGCCAGAAGTGGCGCTGTGGCTCAAGTGGCCAAGTGCTAGCCTTGAGCAAAAGGAAGCCAGGGATGGTGCTCAGGCCTTGAGTTCAAGGCCCAGGACTGGCAATAAATAAATAAATAAATAAATAAATAAATAAATAAATAAATAAATAAATAAATTAAATAAAATGATTTTTTAAAGGTGTCTATGTTCCATGCTGTGTCTTAAAAAGTATCTACATGTAAGATTGTCAATAAGTTTTTAGGGTTTGAATTATTGTTCTTCTTGACTTGGTTAGATAGGCTGGCCCAGCCCACCCGAGTCTTTCTCTTCTATTGTGACATAAAACAGAGTCATGCATACTATCTCTTGTAGGAGATCTGGGCACAAACCTCCAACCCATGTTGGCTTGGACACCTAAGATTGCTCTTGCCTTGGCCTCCAAACTCAAGATTCTTGCCTGGTTTTCCATGTCACCCAGGTCTGGTTTTCTCTGGAAAACTTAACTTGCTATTCCTTTAGAATCTTTTTTTTTTTTTCTCTCAAATTTTTATTATCAAACTGATGTACAGAGAGGTTACAGTTTCATACGCTGGGCATTGGATACATTTCTTGTACTGTTTGTTACCTTGTCCCTCATGCCCCCCGCCCTCCCCCCCTTTCCCTCCCCCCCCCAGGTGTTCAGTTCACTTACACCAAACAGTTTTGCAAGTATTGCTTTTGTAGTTATTTCTCTTTTTTTACCCTGTGTCTCTCAAATTTGGTATTCCCTTTGAATTTCCTACTTCCAATACCAGTAAACACGGTTTCCAATATACTCAGATAAGATTACAGAGATAGTGTAGGTACAACCATAGGAAGGTGATACAAGAACATCATCAATAATAGAAACTACACATACACATAGGGCGTTCAAAGTAGTTACAACTGTGATATAACAATCGTTTCCACAACATGGAGTTCATTTCACTTAGCATCATCTTATGTGTTCATAAGGGTATAGCTATTGGGCCTTGTGATGCTCTGTTATGGCTTGCCTAAACCTGTACTAATTATTCCCAATAAGGGAGGCCATAGAGTCCATGTTTCTTTGGGTCTGGCTTACTTCACTTAGTATGACTTTTTCCAAGTCCTTCCATTTCCGTACAAATGGAACAATGTCATTCTTTCTGATAGAGGCATAAAATTCCATTGTGTATATGTACCACATTTTCCTGATCCATTCATCTATGGAGGGGCATCTGGGTTGGTTCCAGATTCTCGCTATGACAAATTGTGCTGCGATGAACATTGTTGTGCTGGTGGCATTACTGTGATTTTGTTTGTGGGCTTTTGGATAGATACCCAACAGTGGGGCTGCTGGGTCATAGGGGAGTTCTATATTGAGCCTTCTGAGGAATCTCCATACTGCTTGCCAGAGTGGCTGAACCAGTTTACATTCCCACCAACAATGAAGTAAGGTTCCCTTTTGGCCACATCCCCTCCAACAATTGTTATTATTAGTTTTCTTGATATATGACATTCTTGCTGGGGTGAGATGGAATCTCAATGTTGTTTTGATTTGCATTTCCTTTATGGCCAGTGATGTAGAGCATTTTTTCATATGTCTATTGGCCATTCTCATTTCCTCATCAGAGAAGTTTCTTTGTAAGTCTTTAGCCCACTTGATGAGGGGGCTATTGGTTCTTTGCAGTTTTGTTTTGGAAGAAGGTAATTTTTTTAGTTCTGCATATATTTTAGAGATGAGGCCTTTGTCTGTTGAATGTCCGGTAAAGATCTTCTCCCAGTCTGTGGGCTTTCTGTTCATCTTGCAAGCTATGTCCTTTGCCGTGCAGAAGCTCTGCAGTTTGATGCAGTCCCATTTGTCCAACCTTTCTTTGATTTGTAGCCTTTCAAGGTCTTTGTTAAGGAAGTTCTGTCCTGTGCCAAGGAGCCCAAGTGTTTCTCCTACTCCTTCCTTTAGTGTTTTCAGGGTGCCTGTTTTGATTTCAAGGTCTTTAATCCATTTGGAATTGATTTTGGTGCAGGGTTATATATAAGGATCTAGTTTTAGTTTGTTGCATGTGTTGAGCCAGTTTTGCCAGCACCACTTGTTAAAGAGGCTATCTTTCTTCCATACTATTGTTTTAGCTCCTTTATCAAAGATTAAGTAGGCGTAGATCTGTGGGTTCAATTCTGGGTCTTCAATTCTGTTCCATTGGTCTTCAGGCCTGTTCCGGTGCCAATACCAAGCTGTTTTTATTACTATGGGTTTATAATACAGCTTGAAGTTGGGTATTGTAATTCCTCCAGCACTGTTCTTTCTGCTTAGGAGTGTTTTTGCTATTCTAGGTCTTTTATTGTTCCTTTAGAATCTTGAAAGGCATGCTTTGCTTAGATGGGAGTTTCTGACCCTAACCTCAGCCCCTCAGAACCTAATCTCTACCTTCATCCCCAGGGCACACCGAGTCTTGGTCCTGGCCTTCACAAAGCAAAGGAAGCATCAAATTGACCCTTTTATTCCATTGGCTCTGCCTTTTGAGCCTTGGTATTTTCAGTTTCACCTGGATCTTAATCACTATCCCAAACCCAAGGGTGGTACGTTCTGCAGGCACTGTTCCTTTAGGAGATCTGGATAGAAAGTTCTCTTCTCTCTTCTGCCTCATGGATCTTCCTTGGGAGGTAGCCAGTTGCAGTGTAAAATGTGAGAAATGGTATGTATTCACTCTCCAGCATAGGGCCACACTGTCTAGCATAGATCAACTTGCTCACCTCCTGTTTTGCTTCTTGGCTCATTTAATGGAAAATTCCCTGTGTGTAGTTGTGAAAGGGTTTACTCCATGCAGAAAATAGGGTGATTCATATCAGGCAGGGTTCCAATTCAACTTTGTTTCTGCCCAACACATGAAAGACATCATACCTTCCTGCTAAGCTCCACCCAGCCTCACCTTACCCCACACCTGCATGGGCCAGAGAGAACACTGCTTAAGTCAGACTGGACTTTGCTACTAAGTTATATCATGGGACTTTTCCTGTAGGGACATTGTACAGGGAGAGGATGCCAAGCTTCTAAGATAGATGTGGAGGGTGATAGTTAAGTCAAAAGTTATTGTCATGTGCTCCCTGAAATGAAGACAGATGTAGCTGCAGCCTGCGTTTCCCCAATCTGCCTTTGTAATCTTGTATGGCAAACAGGTTAAATTTGTCACTGCCAAATGTAATACATTCTTATCTTTGGTTTTGAAAAAAAGATAAATCGTCAGAGATTAATTTCCAAGAGACATTTCCAAGGGAATTTCCAAGAGGAAAAAACCTTTTCTGAGAAAATGTTCTACAGCTTTATACTATTTATCACAAAGGAAAAAATAGGAAAGGTTTTGCTATCCCAATGCTATCTAGTTACTCTGCATGTTTTGAATATATCAAGACACTTCTTTCAGAAAGTATATCTTATCAAACTCTGGCAGGTTGATCTTTGGAACCAAGAAAAGAAGATAACTGTGATACTAGGTTTCAAATGCATAAAACCTACCACTCTTGGATGGCCAAGAGTGGATGTTTGTGTTTAATTAGTATAACATTAAATGAATATAATAACTAACTGGCATCCTGTTTGAAAATTAGCAAAATTTTAAAATATATATTAATCTCTGTGCTCTTTCAACAGGGTAAGCTTTCATTAGTTTTTCTAAGAAGGAAAAGAAAGCTTGAGGCATTAAGTCAAGAACTCAGTCTTCAGATTCAAATCCCAGTTTTCCCCTCCTCATATACTCGAAGGTTCTGTCTTTTTTCCTGTGTACTGAGGAAAGGACTCGGGTGAGTTTGAGGAGGAAGAGCAACACTGGTATAGTTTGCCCTGGTCTTTGAGAATATTGCAAGGATTGTTAACATCCACTTGTATCCTTTGCTTGGAACATGGGCGTGGCAAATTTGTGCTCATCCATGTTGCCCATCTTCCCTCATGCTGTATTGCTGGGCTTGGCTCTGGATCTTGCTGTGGATGGTGGTATAGTGAAGCTAGGAACTTTAGGGTGGATTCCTACATGCTTCACATTAAGAAACAATCACATGAATGGGTTTTTAATTCTGATTATTTGTTCCCTTTTCATTTCATTTTATTAACTTGAAGTAGTTTTACAAAGGAATTGAAATTCATCAAGACAAGTTGATCAATTCACTGTTTTCAACATTCTCACCTGTTTCTCCTTCCCTCATTCTTGTTAATTCTATAGGACATACATTGGATTCTTGACTATATTCTACCCACCTAGGAAGATAATCAGAATAAAGAAACATACGCATCAGGAAAAAAAATTAGGCCCAAACCATTTCATACTGTTCATTTGTTTTTTTCAAAGTAAAATTATTTCATATGTTTGTATTTTATGATATAAACAACAATATATCTGGATATTGTTTCTATCAGAAAAAAAATGCATATAGTGGCACAACTACTCAAGTAAACATTTAAATCCAAACCAGAATTTATCACTGAATCATACTGCAATTTTCCTAATAATGATTTGAATACTAAGAAGCCTTTTATGTAAGGCTTTGTTTAAGATTTTAATTATATATTTTGCATTGACTGTGACATTTATGATGTATGTGTCTATAAGATATAGATACTGGACAATAAATTGTGAAAAATATAAAATAAAAAAAGAAATATCATTCCAGCTTGAAACAGGAGGTACTTGTACTCTATTGAATGTAATTAGAAATCAAGGTAAACTGAGATTAGTGACTGTTGATCATGTTTTTGGGCTCAAAGATATTTTTTTCTATCCTGTGCCAAACCAATGATATGATAACATACTACCATGTCATCCTGCTGTGTTGACAATGAATTTCTTTTATGAAAGATGAATGGTGCCAGGCTTCTCATCACTTTTAACTTTCAAAATGTTCTTGAAGACAGCATGGCATGACAGTTCAATTCTTAGTATGCAGACATCTTCCATGGTGGAAAGATATCCATGGCTTATTTTTGTGAGATATAGGCTGGCCAGGATCTTAGTTAGATATCATAAAATCTATTCCAGAGAGTTTTTAAAGATAGGAATTTAGAAAAAGAGTGTGCTAAGTCTCTGAATCATTGAGAAGGCTAAAGGCAGAGTTGCAGCTGAGCTCTCAGCAACAACTCCCCGCTTTCAGATGTCGAACTAAGCAGCTTAGGAAGAGACTGGGGTTGGGGGATCACAGTTATGAAATAAGGAATCAGGCTGCAGCATCTGGATGTAGCCCCAGTGAGCGGCTAGCTGAGGCCCAGGCTGCCATAATCCCAGCCAGTAAGTGATAACAGGGACCCAGCTTTCTCTCCAAGTGGCTCAGCTCTGCTTCAGTTTTATGCCAGTTTATATGAAAGGCAGAACTGAAAAGCACAATAGAAAACCTAGGCCGATGATTTTCAGCTTCTGCACACTAGGATTTGGAATGTCAAGTGAAACACTATACAGTACGTGCTTCTGTGCTTTGCACCTGCCTCAGTATCAACCAGCACACCAAAGAACAGAGCTGCTTTCTCCTTCATCCATTCTATCTGTCCAACCACTCATCCATCATCCACCATCCATCCATGTTTTTTATCTTTTGTATTGTTCACTTACTTAAAAATATCTTTCAGAGTATATCTATGAATGATAAAAACAATTTTTTGGGGCTTGGAATATGGCTTAGCGGTAGAGTGCTTGCTTTGCGTGCATGAAGCTCTGAGTTCAGTTCTTCAGCACTACATAAACAGAAAAGGCTGTAAGTGATGTTGTGGCTCAAGTGGTAGAGTACTACTAAGCCTTGAGCAAAATGAAGCCAGGGACAATGCTCAGTCCCTGAGTCTAAGCCCCAGGACTGGAAAAAAAATATTTTTGTTTTCTTCATAAAAGTATAATCAAAATACCATTATCCACCAACAAATTTAACAATAATTTCAGTACCACCAAATATCTAGAAGGCATTCAAATTTCCCCTATTGTCTCATAAATTATATAGAAAAACACTTCATCTGCATTAGGTTCCAAATAAATGCCTCCCTCCCTCCCTCCCTCCCTCCCTCCCTCCCTCCCTCCCTCCCTCCCTCCCTCCCTTCCTTCCTTATTTCTTTTTACTGGAGTTTGAATGCACAGCCTTGAACTTGCTAGACAAACACTCTCCTACTTGAGCCATGCCTCTATCCCTTTGCTTTACATAATTTCCAGGCAAAGCATCTTGATTTTTGGTTTTGTTTTGTTTTTTGGTCCAGGCCTGGATCACTGAATGTGATCCTCCTTTCTATATCTTCTGGACAGCTCGGATTATGGGCATATAGTGCTCCACCTCACTTGATTTATGAGGCAAGGTTTTGCTCACTTTTTGCCCCATCTGTCCTTGAACCTGTGCTGCTCTGCATCTCTGCCAACTGAATAGCTGGGATTACAGATGTGAGCCACTGCATTCACCTAAACTTTTTGTCTATATTTTTTTCTCCATTCTTATACTCTCCCTTTCCTCTCTATTCACACTTTTACTCTTTTTTTCTCCTATCCTTCCATAGATTCCTCTTACTTATATCACCCTTTTCTTTGTTTCTTTCTTTGTTTCTTTGTTTCTCTCTCTCTCTCTCTTTCTCTCTCTCTCTCTCCTTTCTTTCTTATTTCCACTTTGTTAAAGAAACTTGGCAATTCATCGTGTAGTTTTTTGCAGTCTGGAGTTGCTTCTGCACAGAGGTATAGGGTACAGTGTTCTAACATAGTTGGGAAGGTATAGTTAACAATGATCTGCTTATATATTTTTAAAAACTCCTGCACATGTGCAGGAGTTTTTATGATAGCAGTGTTTCATAGCTTAATAAAACAACACACGATTATATGAATAGTTTCACTTTGTGTGATTACCTGACATTTCTCATCCATGAAGTCAAAACAGTGGATGCTTCTAATCTAGTGTCCCCCCTACCTTTTCAATCTGTTTATATTTTATGAATAGCTAGATGAGAGAAGCTTGAGGTCCCCAAACACAGTAATTACAGTGAAATATAAAGATAAGGTCATCTGTTCTGGCTACTATAAATCATATATACATATTTATGATACATAATCATATACAAGCATCATAATGGTCCCCATGAAGTTATACAATTATTAAGTGTTAATAAAAAAATCAAAATTTTTTAAATGTTTAAGGAGATGAAAATGCTAACTACTTTGATTAGATCATTACACATTGGGCATATGTGTAGATTTATCAGACTGTATTACCAGAATATGCACAATTAAATAAAATACATGTATCATTATGATATCACAGACTTAAAATTATCTCATCTGCTTCAAGTCATATTTTAAACTGATGTTCTGATTAGTCAAGCACTGGTTCTTTAGTTCTCTGACACAGTTCTAAACCTTGATAACTTCTGGTATAATAAGATATTCCAGATTTAGTTCATCTAATTCTTGCCTCAGATCCCAAACCAGCTGTTTCTATGAAGATCTGTGTTCCTTTGAGCAAGAAATGATATTTAGAGAGGATGATATGAATGTAATATGGAATGCTTTGTTTTCTAGCTCAGAGATTAATTATTCTAAGAGTTAAGAAATAAAACGATTTGACCATTAATGCAGGTATATGAAATTGGCACTATGACTTTTAAAGATTTTTTTTTAACCTGGTAGCCATAAGTAAGATACTAAGAAAATTTGTAATTCCTGTGACTCTCAGTTAATGGTTTAGGAGTTGGGTTCTGGCTCAAATATAGTTTTTCCCCAGCTCTACCTGATAGTTCTTCCCTTGTGATGGGCAGAGGACGTATCTTTGCTTTCTACCTGCCAATAAGTAGTAAGCATGGGGACTTCTATATTCACAGAGGAGAGTCAAAGCCATGTGGATTGTTAATTCAGTAAAGAACAGGTTTTTGTCTAGAAATCTAGAGATTGGGGCTCACATGCTGCAATAACCATTGCCAGATCATACTCACTTTTTACTATATTTTTATATTTTGTAAACCACTTGAGCTTACTATTGCTACTTCCTCACTATTAAATGGGTAGGTATATATATATATATATGTACATGAGTAGTGTGTTGAGATGGATGGTAGAGGAAGATAGCCTATCCTCACTAATGAGATTTATGAGGCTACTCCAACAGAAATAATATTTGAAATGATTGCATTTCATACCACATGGTTGTTTTGTCTTTGCCTATGGGAGCAAGATGATTTGATGGGCACTGAGTCCACTAGGCCCACCATCTTTTCTCTTCTGCCATAGTTGGTATCTCTTTGATTCTCATTTCTTTGGTGATTAGATATAAGCTTTCAAATATTATCTGGATGAAGTCATATGCTATGCTCTTATCCTCTACTAAGCTCTAGTTAAAAACAGTCTTATCTGATGATGCTATGAGTCATGAGCAGGATATTATAACTGGGCCAAGGCATGTCTGTTTATAGGAGGAGGAAAGCAGCTAGAGGGGTTTGGAGACTAGTGAAGGGGGAGAGAAGGAAATTCCCTGGCAATTTGTTAGTAGGTATTTGTTGTTCTTACCTATCTTGCACTTTGATTTTATTTTGGAAAACTAACCCTTCCTCTTTGGTCATTGTCTTGTTCAGATTTTTATTGAATTGGGAGGGGGCGGATAATGGGAGAAAATTGGATGGATGAAAAAAGGAATGAACAATGGATGAGTACAGTCATAATATCGAGTGTACGTGTGTGAAAACAAAGTGGGAAACTTGTGACTGGTGAGGGAAAGGGTAGATGGGAAGAGAAGGGAGAATGATAGAAGGGGTAGCTTTGATCAGGATGAGCTATATGCAAAAATAGATGTTTTAAGTTGTAACTTCTTTGTGCAACCAATTCAAAAATTTAAAAAGTAAATAAAAAGTTTAAACTTGATGCTGGTGGCTCACACCTGTAGTCCTAGCTACTCAGTAGGCTGAGATTTGATGACCATGGTTCAAAGCCAGCCAGGGCAGCAAAGTCCATGAGCCTCTTCTCTCCAATTAATTATATACAAGCTGGAAATGGTTTTGTAGCTCAAGCGATAGAGTGCTAGCCTTGAGCAAAAGGAGCTTAGGGACAGCACCTAGACCCAGAGTTCAAGGTCTAAGACCTGCAAAAAATAAGTTTAAAAGGAGATCTCTAGGGGTGGGAATGTGGCTTAGTGGGAAAGTGCTTGTTTAGCATGCGTGAAGCCTTTGGTTCGATTCCTTAGTACTACCTAGACAGAAAAAGGCAGAAATTGCACTGTGGCTCAAGTGACAGAGTGCTAGCCTTGAGCACTAAGAGAATTAGGGACAGAGCCTAAGCCATGAGTTCAAGCCCCAGAACTGCCAAAAAAAATTGAAAGAGATTTAAGTATGCTCTCAAAAGAATATGTATAATCTGAGGTAGGCTAGTCAGATGCTTTTAGGATTAAAATCCTAGACAGAGCATCACAGACACCAAAAATAGATGGAAAGTTCTCAACGCAAAGTCCTAAAGAGACAGCCCTCTAGTCTTGCTCCTGGCTCTGGTCTATCTTTTCTTGCTGTCTCCTTTTCTTGAAGTCATATATTCTTGGCTGAAGAAAGTTTTGAAAGTTGCTTGTGAGATTTGATGTCTGGCTCAGGCTTACCAATGTCTGCCATTGGAGAATAAATAAAAGCTCACCCCAACTTCCAAGTTTGCATGCAAAAATCATAAGTCTTTGAGATCTACTCCTGTCTCACAAAAAGGAGTGAGAATGAGCTGAAAGTTTTAGAAAGGATTTAGTTTAGTATAAAAGGGCTAAAGTAGGCAGAAATAGAAAGAGAAACATTTCCTACATACTATGTAGGTAATGTAAGCTGAAGACTTCATTATTAATTAACCTATTTATTTAAGGACCTTCTTAGTGGTGTACAGGCTGAATTCATATGATCTTCCTGTGATTAGGATGACATATCTTCTATGATGTCCAGCTCCAAATATTATTTTTAATGGTTATATAACATAATTCACCTATTAGTATTTGTCTTTTCAGTGAATCTAAAATTTTGCATTGTCTTTATGATTGCTTAAAAATTAATATCATTTTTCAATTTTTAATTGGCATAAATGTTGCCCAGTGGTATATATAACCCACACAAATGCCCAACATCCATTGCCACACTTACTGATTACTGGTTGAATTCTGAATCAATGAAGTTGGTATTTTTTATGGTCCAGTTTGAAGATTTATCATTGAATTTACTATTCTAGAAAAGGTGCATTAAGAAAATATGTTCTTCAGTCCAACAAGTCTGTAAATCTACTTCCAAAAACAGACTATCCTAGGAGAATTTGCATAGTAATCTTTTTTTTTTCATTTTATCAATATACCTTGTTCTTTATCTTTGGCCCAAGGCCACAAGCTATGCAAAAGTGGACTTTATCTTTCCATGGACTTGACTACGAAAATCTTTCTTCAGCAGCTTTCAAGAAGTGCTGAGAACTCTAACTCAAACAGGGAGCAAGGAGTAAAGAAGCAAGATTGAAAATGATTGTTGGCTTTCCTGAGATGGAAACACACTCTTGAGTGGAATCTGGTGGTAAGAATGACTTTTTTTGTTTCTTGAAGAGGGAGAAAAGAACCATGAATCATTCTGTTGTCTCAGACATTCTGACAAAATCCTAAAGCTTTATCTCATTTTCATATTTTGGGAAATGTTGGCAAATTGTTACTTTTTAAGAAAATGTTACCGTCTATAAAAATAGAGACTCCAGTGAGACAAAAACATGGCAAATGGCCTGCTATTGTGTCAGAAGAGCCTCTCTTGAGCTTGTAGGATTATTATACATTAAGTAAGAACCATTATGAAATCTATAGTTACTTAAGTTATAATCATGCGCTTAGCACCTTTAGGTACATTTACATTCTGAAGA
Source organism: Perognathus longimembris pacificus (assembly GCF_023159225.1). Classification (NCBI taxonomy): domain Eukaryota; kingdom Metazoa; phylum Chordata; class Mammalia; order Rodentia; family Heteromyidae; genus Perognathus; species Perognathus longimembris. The sequence continues at coordinate 32,749,920 of NC_063162.1, forward strand.
CAAACTCTGTTTTAGTACTAAGATTGAGATCTTAATCATCAAGAAGCTAATTGGTGCTAATCCAGATTTGCTTTCCTTAAATGTGGTGGTAAAATCAGCTAAAGTGGTTTATAAAGCACGTTTAAGTCTTGGCAGTAATTCTGGCAGGAAGGTAGAATGGTGACACATAAGGTAGATCATTTAAGTCCAGGAAGAGGAAAATGTAATATTAAATCAATCGCTTTTGCTGTCTTGTAGGGAAGATTGGCAGTGATAATCTGTTGGGAAGATCAAAACTAGTCCTGCCTCTCTACCATATACACATACACACACACTCACACACACACGGCACATATATGGTATATGTGTATATGTATATATATGGTACATATATGTGTATACATGTCTATACATATACATATACATATATATATATCCATCACTGATAACATGAGCTCCTACTGTGTGCTCATATTTAGGTATACAATCCCACCTCTTGGGATGGGATGTCCAGCTCTTAATCATTGCACAAGGGCTTATAGAAAATAAAGCCTTAAGCACAAACAGAATAATGTACCTAAAATTTTATTGAACAAGCAGCTAGTGACTAGTAAATCTCTTTAGATACTAGAATTTTAGAGGGACATTTTAAACTGCGGTGCCTGGAACTGTTATTATAAGTTGACAACAAGACTCAGACCTAAATATTTTTGCTCTAGATTTGACATTGTCCTTAATGCTGGTGGAGAAGGTGAACCTGATGGGAAATAAAAAGATAAGATAGATTTTCAGAAACTAGGAAGTATGGGAAGATATTCCAGTTTCTCTATCCACTCCCAGTTCTACTTTATCTTTGAAGTGTTTGCTATTATATTGATACACTTAACCTTTAGCCCATGTGTTGCAAAATCAAATGCTAACAAGACCAACTATTAATTTAGCTCAATAAGGTACCCTGGGTAGGAATGAGCAATTTGGAGAATCCATGACACATAAAAGACAGCTACTACTACATTATTTTATGAACTACTTTAAAAGGAAAGGTGAACTTTTCTAAGTACCAATTATCTTTGTAGAGAAGTAATCAAATGCTATTACTTATCTTGTTATCTAGGTCAGTTTGAAACAAAACTGAGCTATGTCTTCACTTCTCTGGCCATACCACCTACATATTTTTGTTGCTATTTTGCATTTTTTAATAGCTGCTTAAGCAATGAGCCCTATTATTGCTCAGGTTTCAGGAGAACTGATTCTAATAGTCCATTAGGCACTGGCTTACTCTTTAAAGATAGGGAAGAACAGAATATTTGCTGAAACCTAATGAAACATGCTAGTATTTGAGTATTTATTGTATAGCAGAAAAAATTGATTATTTGCTATATTCTCCTACTGCTTGTATGATGGTATCTATATAGGAATGCTGAACATATATACTAAAATTATCATCGTATGCCTTTTTGGAGATAGGAAAACTGAGGCTCAGTATTAGAGCAGGATTTCCCAACATTGCCTAATAAACAGTAGAAATCAGATTTAAACTATGTAGTTAATTCTAACTGCTGTATCATACTTCTCATGACTTTCTATTGGTTATTCACTTCTGTAGGCCCTTTGACTGATGAAATAAAACATCTAAAGACATCTGTAAAAATAATTACTGTATATTATTTCTAAAATGGGTGCCATTGTTCTAATCACTGAAAGGGAAGGTTTACTAATGCCTAGCTTGAGGCCAGAGATGCCTAGCACCTTTTCCCATGCCCTTTTCTAACCATCCAGATGGTAACTGAAACTTAGAACATAATGTTTAAAGACCAAAGTAAGCATTTACATGGCAAAGATCACACCCACAGAGCAGAGCTGTAATCCAAGCCAACCATCTCCCAGGTACAGGCAGCATTTGTTTGTACTTGTTTTAATTATCCTTAGTGACAGAACCACTTTCACGTATAGGCCTGTAGCCAGCATCATTGTCTTAGATGAAAGTAGAATGATATAGTCAAGGAATAAAAATTGATTTCAGCCTAGTTGTCACTGCCAAGTCATGGGTGGTGTTTGCCAACCAGGAACATTATTACTGAGGATTTGGAAATCACATCTGAGCTTTGCAAAGGATGCCATACTTGATTGGAGCATGTATCATGCATTTTGTACACGGAACCATGAGCTAGGCTTTTGCCATCCTTGACATGGTGTACTCACAGGAAAGAGCTAAGAAAGCTTAGCCTCAGAGTGTGAAGCTTGCACATTTTAATTGTGATTATCTCTTTTTCTTCACCCATTTCTTCCAACTCTTTACTTTGCCTCAGGAAAAATGGCTAAACGCACCTTTTCTTCCTTGGAGATATTCCTGATTTTCCTCCTTGTGATGATGACGGCTATCACAGTGGCCCTTCTCAGCCTCTTGTTTATCACCAGTGGGACCATCGAAAACCACAAAGGTCAGTGGCAAGGGTTTCCTTGGATGAGATTCCTAGGTTTGAAGGGAATTTCTTGATAATCAGCGAATCCTAAGATGAGCAAGTGTTGTCTGATAGTTCACTGTGTATGTAAACAGTCTGAGGTGGCTCTCTCCCTCTTACATTAATTACCTTGCCTGTGTTGATAGCAGTTTTTATCACATCTACCTTTGTCCCCTAAGTACCCAGTCAACAGATACACACATGTATTTGCCTTCATCTTCCAAAGCCCAAGAACCTAAGCTCTAATTCTATTCCTTGCTTTGTTTTTGTCATCATTGTATCTGGAAGGCAAAAGAAGACAGCAAGGCCCATAGGAAGTCACTGTCTGTGAAAAGCTCTAGGGAAGGGCATCTGAAATTCAAGGAACAATGAGAAGATAGGGTCCAGAATAGAGTGGGAGGGGATAAAATCTGGTGCAAGAGAGCTCATCTTCACTTTAGTACTTGTTTTCATGATGCTATGTAGTCTTCAGATCTCCCAAGTTGTCAACAAACAAACAGCAACAAAAACTGTAACTTGTGGTATCTTTTGATTGTTTAGTTGTTGTTGTTGTTGTTTTAGTGTAATGTTAGAAACATGTTTAGGTCTTGAAAACTGTGGACCCTACAAAAACTGAGCAATGAATGGGTCTTTTCTGGAGCCTCTGTTTCAGTGGTAGGATAAGTACCTGTTAACTGAAAAGAAGGAGCTTTGATACTGTGACCAAACTGAACGGAGAGGTGGCTTCAGGCAAAATGGGAAAGGAGATGGAATCTTTCATTTCACTTTTCCCTTTTGTAGCTTCTTCTCTTTTCCACCCTATTCTTTATGTTCTGGTGCTTTGAATTATCTGTGGATGCAGAGGAACAGAGATTCCTCGGTTTCAGCAGTGGGCAGAGCACAAACCTAGAATGCTAGAAATGAAAAGATCCTTAGGAGTTACTTGGTAATAGCTCTTAAAATTAGAGAACTAGAAGACAGAGTATCAGCAAGGTTATTTATAATTATAATAACGAGTTTTCTAGAAGTACCTACTGTACGTTGAATATTTGAATGTGTGTGTGTGTGTAGCAGCATTGTAAGAATTCTACACAAGTGTTTTCATCTAATTCTCACAAAGTGCATATAAATAAGTCCTATGCATAGTGATTTTCATATATGAGGAACCTGAGACCCCAGGATAGGCAAGAACTTATTCTTGGATGTGTGCTGCTGTGGCTTTAGCTGCTATCATATTCCTGAATTGCTACTCATATATTGCTTTCTATTTGACTGTTATCTGGGCTAGAACCAAAGAAACACACACACACACACACACACACACACACAATTTCTAAATATGTTAAGAGAATCAAAGCTCTATGCAAGTCATTGTTTCAAATTTTAATATATATTAACACAGTTATTTGAAAACTATCCTAGGAAGCCATTGAATGGATGAGAAAATGAGACAAAATAGCTTATGTAACTGATAGAGTCAGGTTTTAAACCCATATAGTTTGTTTATGGCACATGCCTCTTGATCTCTGTCACTCTGGCTTCTTTGATATTCATGTATATTTGAATATTATAAATAAACAAATGAATAAATGTGTGCTTATATACCCACATTAACATAGTCATATGCATGTAAACACACATATGCAATATGAGAATAATTCAAAACAATGTGACTATGTTAGCAAGTATACAGTGATTTAATGAGTTTGAATGAAAGATTTTAGAAGAGAGAAAAAGGCCACATCAGGGCTGAGATAAATGGGTGGCATCTTGAAGATGAAGAGCTGAGCTGGATCTAGGTGTTTTGGACATAGATCAGTTCTGAAAGCAGTAGTAGAGAAGTATGAGTGGAGAGAATAAAGGAAAGAAACCCTCAGAATTGGGTTTGGCTGGTTGAGTGGCAGGAGTCTGCTATGTTTCACTTAGCTGGAACAGAAATGCAAAGAAAGTGAGTGAAGTAGATGGGAATGACTAGGAAAATCTGGTGAGGAAAAGCTGAGGGGTATTCCCAGGGGCCTTGACTGTTAGTCTGAAATATCACTGGTCAAGAAAAAGATTCTACTTAGAGTTATGGCTTCACACAGTTCCTATTTCTCATTATGTGTGTTGCACACGTTAGACTATATCACAGTTTTTTCATTGAAATTGAGTTGAAGCTAGACGAAGAAATACAGGAAAATGTTTCTTCTCCAATACCTTATTCTGTTTTATATTCAGGAATTCATGGTTTCTTAACGACCCTGGATCCCATAGATACTCAAACATCTCCTAGTATTAGTACCTCGGAGCCTCCTGTATTTCAGAACTTCAGTGGCTACCATATAGGTGTTGGGCGAGCTGACTGCACAGGACAAGTATCAGATGTTATTTTGGTAAGTAAATGCTGGACTCCTGAAGGAGACTATTAAAAATTTGTATTATTTTAGGACCTCTGTTTGTTCTTTATTATTATAACTACCTTCTGGTGTGTGTGTGTGTGTGTGTGTGTGTGTGTGTGTGTGTGTGTGTGTGTGTGTGTGTGTGTGTGTGTTAGGTAATACTGGGGTTTGAGCTTGCTTGGAAGGTACCCCTATGGCATGCCCCCAAAATGTTTTGTTTTGTTTCTGATTTTTTACTTTTTAAAAGTTAATTTATAGATAAGGTCTTCTGTTTTTGCTTGATGCTGCCACGATCCTCCTGCCTTTGGCCTTTTATGTAGGTGGGATTATAGGAATAAGACATTGTACCTGGCCATGCCTTCTAGTTTTTCCAATATATTTGTAACAATCTAGGACTAAGAAAATCATTCCTCAAGAAACAGGGCAAGTGTTATTTCATTATGCCTCATATGTTAAGTACAGTAGTCATATTTTATGGGTGGAAATGTGGCCTCATGGCTTCCTTTTCTTACAGTTTTGTTAGTTAGAAGCCAGTTAAATATTTATTTCAAAAATGAGATACAACTTTGATTAAAATCATGTGGGCTGATAAAATACTTAATGGGTCAGGGTGCTCTGTTGACTGCTGGCATGCAAGTTCTTTGCCATGGTGGTAGGAATGTCCATTTGTGGCAATACTTACATAACCAGAACATGAACTTGTCCACAAAAGCTTAACCCCTTCTGCTAAACAATCTTTTCTTCTAAGGATTAATTCCAGCTATTTGGAATGTGCAATCTACATCAATGCTCTCATGAAGGAGAGAACAAGCAGTCCTGGGGGGGGGGGTCGTATTCTGATGAACTGGGTATAGATTTTTGTTGACCAAAAATAATAATAACAAGAAGGAAAATGAAACTATACAAAGAAATAACCAGTGGCAGAGAGCCACTAATCTTTAGAACGTTCCTACCTGCAATGTAAGGTGATTTATAGGGGAAACCTTTCCTTCTTTTTAATACCTTAGAAGAAAGAAAGCTTCCATATCAATGAAAAAAAGTTCCCCCAAATCTCCAATGTAGATATATGATTTCAGAGCCATACCAGGTTCTTCATTGCCCAAACCCAGTGAATACCTTCTGACAATCTTTTTTTTTAAGTTTTTATTATAAAACTGATGTACAGAGAGGTTACAGTTTCATACGTTAGGCATTGGATACATTTCTTGTACTGTTTGTTACCTTGTCCCTCATACTCCCCTCTCCCCTCCCCCTTCCCCCCCTGAAGTGTTCAGTTCACTTACACCAAACAGTTTTGCAAGTATTGCTTTTGTTGCTGTTTCTCTTATTTTACCCTTTGTCTCTCAATTTTGGTATTCCCTTTGAATTTCCTAATTCTAATACCAGTACACACTGTTTCCCATACACTCAGATAAGATTACAGAGATAGTGTAGATACAATCACAAGAACATCATCAATAGTAGAAACTACAGATACACATGGGATGTTGAAAGTAGTTACAACTGTGATATAACAATCATTTCCATAAAATGGAGTTCATTTCACTTAGCATCATCTTATGTGATCATAAGGGTATAGCTATTGGGCTCTTGTGATCCTCTGTTGTGACTTGCCTAAACCTGTGCTAATTATTCCCAATAAGGGAGACCATAGAGTCCATGTTTCTTTGGGTCTGGCTCACTTCACTTAGTATAATTTTTTCCAAGTCCTTCCATTTCCTTACAAATGGGGCAATGCCTTCTGACAATCTTATCAGTCCTTCCCTTTCCATTTTTCTGCAGATTGATTAAAGCTTCTAGTATCATTCCGAATTTATTTATTTATAGTTTTGAAAACAGACCATACATCATCTCATTCACAGAGTTGTGTGGATTTTATCTTTGCCTGCCTGAAGACATTTGGGCCTGGATTTTGGTATTTGGGTGAGACAGATGGCTCTAAGTTTCTCTTTCTCTTTAGATGGGCTATAGCAAAAGTGGCCAGTTTGCACGGGGGCTCCTCACAAGGCTGTATAGTCGGGCTTTCATCGTGGCAGAACCCGATGGATCAAATCGAATTGTGTTTGTCAGTGTTGAATTAGGCATGATATCACAGCGACTCAGTCTAGAGGTAAGCAATTGAGTGGGAAAAGAAACTATGTAACTTAATGTAAAGTCTGTGGATGAATGTGGTGGGAACTAGTATCTTAAATGTCTTTCTTGACAGTCTAGTAGACCACTGTATATGAACAATCATTTTTGCAATCCAAGTGATCTTGATCAAAATTTGCTTTTAGTTCTGCAGATCACTCATCATTGTTTTGAATGGCAGTGTTCTTTTTTGGAAAGTTTATTATGTTCCATATGACCTTTATATATGTTCTCACATCACTCATCCAGGCTAGATGTTTGAGGGTGCAATTATAATCACTAATATTTCCTTCAGCTTCTCTGGCAATTGAGAAGAGATCCAAAGAATCAGATGAAAATGAAACAAGATGCATCAAGTGAAACAGGATTGGCTAGGAGTTGATCACTGTAGAAACGGGGTAACAAGGGTGATTCATTATATTATTTTGGGTATTCTTATATGAATATTAAAGTTTCTGTAACAGTGATTTAAAGACTTAGGAGGAGAGACTAGAACTGGAACACATTGGTAGTTGTAAACCACAGGATCAACTATAGTGGCATATTAGTTATCTATTACTGTGTAATAATCATCTACCTCCAATAGAGTGGCTTAGAATAACAAATGTATTATTCTACAAAGGCATATGAATTAGGAATTCGGGATTACCTTGGCTAAGAGGTGTTTTTGTAGGTTGTCTCCCCATCGAGGTGAAGGCAAAGAATGCAGACATCTGAAGGCTTGACCTGAGCTGCAAGATCCAATTCTAAGATAGTTCCCTCCTGTGGTTGTTGGTAGAAAGCCTCAGTGGAGCACTCCATATCCAGGTGGAATCTGTCAGAGGGAATCCCTCAGGAAAAAGAGCAAAGAGGAAGCCACAATGCCTTTTCTGACCCACTTTCAGAAATTACACACCATTACTCTGCTCTATTTCTCAAGTCACTAGTTCCTACCCATATGTAAGGGTAAGAAAATTAAGCCCTAACACATGAAGGGAGATATATTAAATCCTTTGTGGATACACAATCTTTTAAGATCTTCACAAGGAGAAACAAAAAGTAAAAATGAAGAAAAGATTTTCATAGCAGAAATGGTACTGGAGTGTGCAGAATATTAAATGGGCAAAACAGGGAAGGGGTGAGATCAAATGGAAGATGTCAGGTACACAGAGTTGCAAAGGAAGGTTATAGACTTTTTTTTTGAGGGGATAAAGGAGTTATGTTAGACAAAGAGGTATATACTTGGAGATGTGTCTGAAAGATTTATTGCCCATCATTGTGGAGACCTTAGGATTCCAGGTGTTTTTTTTTTTTAATAATACAGTGGGTAATGTCTTGAAATTTTTTTGTAATATGCACATAATTATGATTTTAGGACAATTAACCTGGCAGTCATGTTTCATATGAACTAGAATAAGGTAGAACTAGAAGCAAGTACAGAAATTAGAAGATTGTTTAATATTGATGTTCTATTGGTGAGGGTCTAACTGGAAAAATGGTAATCATACCAGGTATTTCAAGTGGAGGAAATTTAAGGAATTTAATACAGGGAATTTTATAAAGTATTAGAAGGCTGAAAGAACAAGAAAGGGAAAGTAGAGTTACAGCAAGTGTTTTTGAGTTTGGCCTCATAATTTTCTCTGTATAATGGGAAGCTGATTTAGCAAAAGTGTCTTAATCCAATGGAAGCAATGAAATCATGTGGTGGTTGGAGTTTAAATTAAATGCCAGTGAGGTTTGAGGACAAATAGATATAGGAGCTAACACTCACACAGTATTTTTTTATTATTTATTTATTGTCAAAGTGATATACAGAGGAGTTACAGTTTCATAGGTAAGGCAGTGGGTACATTTCTTGTATAATTTGTTACCTCCTCCCTCATTTCTTCCCCTCCCCCTCCCCCTTTCCCTCTCTTCCCCGTGAGTTGTTCAGTTGGTTCACACCAAATGGTTTTGTAAGTATTGCTTTTGGATTCATTTGTCTTTTTATCCTTTGTCTCTGGATTTTGATATTTCTTTTCCCTTCCCTAGTTTTAATATAAGTATATACAGTATTCAGGGGTACTCAGATGAGAGACAGTGATAGCACGGGCACAACCACAGGAAGGGGATACAAGAGGAATAACAACAACAAAAAAGCTACAGTTTCACATGGCATATTGAAAATGATTACAACAGTGATATAACACTGGTTTCCATAACATGGAGTTCATTTCACATAGCATTATTTTATATGTTCATAAGGGCTCTTGTGATCTTCTGCTGTGACTAGCCTAAACCTTTACCAATTATACCCTATAGAGTCCATGTTTCTTTGGGTCTGGCTCACTTCACTTAGTATAATTTTTTCCTTCCATTTCCTTACGAATGGGGCAATGTCATTCTTTCTGATAGAGGCAAAAAATTCTATTGTGTATATGTACCACATTTTCCTGATCTACTCATCTACTGAGGGGCATCTGGGTTGGTTCCATATTTTAGCAACGACAAATTGTGCTGCGATGAACATTGTTGTGCTGGTGGTTTTAGTGTGTTCTTGTTTGTGGTCTTTTGGGTAGATGCCCAACAGTGGGGCTACTGGGTCATAGGAGAGCTCCATGTTTAACCTTCTGAGGAACCTCCATACCACTTTCCAGAGTGGCTGAACAAGTTTATGTTCCCACCAACAGTAGGGCTTCCTTTTGGCCGCATCCCTTCCAGCATTTGTTATTGTTAGTTTTTCTGATAATGGACATTCTTACTGGGGTGAGGTGGAATCTCAGTGTTGTTTTGATTTGCATTTCTTTTATGACCAGTGATACAGAGCACTTCTTCATGTGTCTTGGTCATTCTCATTTCCTCTTCAGAGAAGTCTCTTTTTAGATCTTTAACCCACTTGTTGAGGGGACTGTTGGTTCTTTGAGGATTTGCTTTGGAGGAATTTAATTTTTTTAGTTCTGCATATATTTTAGATATGAGGCCTTTGTTTGTTGTATGGCCAGTAAAGATCTTGCAATCTATGTCCTTTGCCCTGCAGAAGCTCTGCAGTTTGATGCAGACCCATTTGTCCAACCTTTCTTTGATTTGTTGCATTTCTGGGCCTTTATTAAGGAAGTTTCTTCCTGTGCCAAGGAGTCCAAGTGTTTCTCCTATTCCTTCTTGTCATGTTTTCAGAGTATCTGATTTTACTTTGAGGTCTTTGATCCATTTGGAATTGATTTTGATGCAGGGTGATATGTAAGGATCTAGTTTTAATTTGTTTCAGGTGTTGAACCAGTTTTGCCAGCACCATTTGTTAAAGAAGATGTCTTTCTTCCATCCTATTTTTTTTAGCTCCTTTGTCAAAGATTAAGTAGGCATAGTTCTGCGGGTTCATTTCTGCATCTTCAGTTCTGTTCCATTGGTCCTCATGTTCTTGTGCCAATACCAAGCAGTTTTTATTACTATAGCTTTGTAATACAGCTTGAAGTTTGGTATTGTAATTCTTCCAGCACTGTTCTTTCTACTTAGGATTGTTTTTGCTCTTTGGGGTCTTTTATTGTTCCATATGAATTTCTGGATTGCTTCCTATATTTCATTAAAAAATGGTTGGGATAGTGATAGGTATTGCGTTGAATTTGTGTAGATAGTCTTTGGCAATATCACCATTTTGACAATGTTAATTCTCCCAATCCAGGAGCATGGGAGGTTTTTCCATTTCCTTAGTTCTGTCTTAATTTTCATTTTCAGGTTTTTAAAGTTCTCATCATAGAGGTCTTTCACTGCTTTGGTTAAGGTTATTCCTAGGTATTTCATGTTTTTTTGAGGCTATTAGAAAAGGAGTTGCTTCCCTGATTTCAGCCTCTGTCTTCGGGTCGTTGGCATATAGAAAAGCCATTGATTTTTGAAGGTTTATTTTATATCCTGCTACTTTGCCAAAGTTTTAGGTCAGTTCAAGTAACTTAGGAATAGAGTCTACGGGGTTCTTTAGATACAGGATCATGTTGTCTGCAAAGAGAGAGAGAGAGTTTAACTTGCCTAGTATTCATGATCAGCCAGATAATTATTCTAAGTGCTTTTTACATTAACTTAATTGTCCAAACAACTCTGTGAGGGAGTTGCTGATATATAACACTGAATAGATTTGGAAACCAAACTGCAGAGTATCAAGTATGTCATCCAAGGTTATACAGCAAGGAGCCTTTAGCGCTGAAATCCAGTGTTAAGCTTCTTGGTGCCAGAAAGCATCTTCATTACCACTGAACTAGACTGCTTTTTTGCAGATCAACAATGGTTCTGATTGGGAATGGTGGGACTATCAGCAAACACAGAAAATCAAAAGGTAGAATTTGGGGTACAGTAAGGAAAGGGGAGTAGCTTCATGTGTTGGTTTGTAAATACTATCCAGTAACTATTTCTTCCTGTGTTTACCTTTGCTTACATTCTGAAACACAGTGGGAGATCTTTATATAATCCACTTATTTACCACAAGTTAGCTCAAGGAAAGGCTTGAAAAAAATGCAGCTGAGTAAATGCCATTGGGCTTACTGCATCGCCTAGGTTAAGGCAGCTCTGAGATTGATGACAATCCCAGTATAAAAGGAAGTTTAGGGAGGATCTCTGTGCACTGAAGCAGGAAGGAACACAGGGTGATTTTCTACCTCTATGCTCCCAAGGGTACCAGCATTAGGAAATGGAATGGAAACTGAAGACAAACCCCACACATTAATGTACCTACTTTGTTTAAAATGTTCTTCCTTTTACCAGAAGGAAAACTCCATTGTTTATAATGACTATTTATAGACATAGTTATTGGATAGTTACTTGTTTTGTTTCCTTCCCCAAAAGTCCTATGTAGCTGGTCAGCTATCAGACACTTTGGTTTAGGATAAGATTTCTGTATGCTGTTTGTAGACCTTTTAGTTCTAAGATTCAAGATTCAAAATTGGTATCTGGTCCTGGAGCTTGAACTCAGGACCTGGACGGTTGTCCCTAAGCTTCTTTTACTTAAGGCTAGTCCTCTATCACTTGAGCCACAGCGCCACTTTTGGCTTTTTTTTTTTTTTTTTGGCCAGTCCTGGGCCTTGGACTCAGGGCCTGAGCACTGTCCCTGGCTTCTTCCCGCTCAAGGCTAGCACTCTGCCACTTGAGCCACAGCGCTGCTTCTGGCCATTTTCTGTATATGTGGTGCTGGGGAATCGAACCTAGGGCCTCGTGTATCCGAGGCAGGCACTCTTGCCGCTAGGCTATATCCCCAGCCCCACTTTTGGCTTTTACTGAGTAGTTTATTGGAGTTAAGAAGCTCATAGACTTTCCTACCTGGGCTGGCTTTGAACCGTGATCCTCAGATCTTAGCTTAGCCTCTTGAGTAGCTAGGATTATAGGTAGGGGTGAGCTATCAGCACTCAGCTCATAATTGCTATCTTTTAAAGAACTTGATTCTTGAATAGCATGAATGAACACATTTATTCAAAAATGGTTATGTTATAGTTCTTTAAGAATAAAATGAATGTGGGTAAGAGCTATTTAGTGGACATGCAGTTCTTTATATTCTACGACCTTCCTGTCTGTTTGTAGAATGGTACGACATCAGCATTTGACTTAGGCAATTTTCCCTCTCTTTAAAGATTTGTCTTGTTTATAAGTGTGGTAGTTAGGGGGTGAGAGAATATGTGGGAAGGATGAGCAATTGGGGCTGGAGTAAGAGTCAAACAGAAGGAACCCATGGGCTACTTAGTCAGAGCGATATTAGTGGTGCTCTACCACATTTCCCTCCCATATTCACTTGGATCATAGCATTGTTTTCATGGACAAGACAATCGAACAGTCCAATTTTAAAGCATGAAAGGATTACAGAGGTAAAGTTACTTGTGAAATCTTTTTTCTGATTTTGTGACTACACAACTGGGTTGGGCATGTGTAGATCTTCAGTTAAAGTAAAATAGATTTTGTTTTTTTTTTTTTAGTGTGTGTTGAATAGCTAGTACTTAAGCTGCTATGCCTGCATGGATCAGGGATGTGGCAGAACTGGATTGGACCAGCTCAACAGAATGAATTATTAAATATTTAGGAATGTTGTGGTTTGATTGTTAACTTGGTAATATGGATTTGACCATGACAAGAGTTTTCATACCAAAGAAATTGGCAAACAGTGCAGATGAGGGCTTTAAAAAAATCCCAGAGTTTATCTGACTGTGCTATACTCAAGGCAATCATTATGTTTGTTTTTGGTTTTATACTTTTGTTGGGTTATTTTAATGATCTCTCAAAGAAGCCATAATAACATCAGATTTTAGATAATAGGTGGTTATGGCATAATTAGAAATGGATACTCTCCATTTTCTTGAGACATGTTTTGGTGTTCATTAGCTAATGCAATGAACACTTACTGGGAATCTTTGTGTTAGTTATTTATTGCTGAACAGTCAATCATTCAAATATCCAGGTACTTAAAACAATAACAATCAAGCAGTACTGCTGATGGTTTCTGTGGGCTGGGCAATTCGGACTTGTGTAAGAAGAGGAATGGCATGTCACCAATCCTGGGCCAGGAGGCAGCATGCAGATGTTGACTGGGGTGGCAGTTGTCTGGATACATGACAGAGGCTGGTGAATCTACTTCTACTGTTGCCTACTCACATGGCTGGCAAGTTGGTTCTGACTGGGTAGTTTCTCTCCACTTGGGCCTTTGTTAGGATTGGAAGCTAGCCATTGGAAAGATACCCTGCTGCTTACACACAGTGGCTGGCTTCCCTTGAGGATAATAGTCTATCCCAGGAAATACTAAATTCTTCATCATGGAAAGTGAAGCAATAGAGTAGTTAAAAGGTCTGTGAGGAGTCTATTTACTAGGACTGACATGCTTTTCCCAAGGATATTGCACAACAAACTTCTTCCTTCATTTACACCTCTGCTAAGCCCCTTTCAGGAAGATCTTTACTGCTAACACCCATCACCACCATCTTCCTTATCCAGGAATGTTTTCTCTTCATAATATTTTTTACTACATGATAGTATACTGCATATTTTTGCTTATTATATATATCCCTCTTTAGAATGAAAGCATCTTCCAGGCAGAAATTTACTATGTTCCTTATGCTTAGGATAGGGGCTTGGATGTTATTAATTTTGTGTACTGAATAGTGAATGAATAAAAATAGTGTTTATAGAGACTTGCATCTGAAGTTTGACTCTGCCATTCATTAGGACAATGGGAAAATTGTATAACCTATACCTTTCAGTGTTCTCATCTAAAAAAGGAGGCTAACAATACCTATTTCTTGGTATTGTCATATTTAAAATTGACATATATATATAATACCTGTGTTCATGTAGATATTACTATTATTCCTATGTATTTTTTGCTATGATAATATACAGAAACATAAAAGGGCAGCTAGCAAGGAATTTTAATGGGGACGGTGCAGTGATTGAGCTCCTCAGAGGCCTTTTGTCATTTCACTTTCTTAATCCTCCTGTTTATTTTCTTTGAAGGTCCTGAAAAGATTGAAGAGTAAATATGGGTCCCTGTACAGAAGAGATAACGTTATCCTGAGTGCTACTCACACACACTCGGGTCCAAGTGGCTTTTTCCAGTACACCCTGTTTCTCATAGCCAGTGAAGGATTTAGCAATCGAACCTTTGAGTACATTGTTACTGGTATCGTGAAGGTAGGCAAAGTGCAATGGGACAAAGAGACCCAGAGACTGAGGTCTTGCTCACTATTGTTTGCATGCATTTCAGAAGTGGTTTCCTCATGTTATCAGACCCAAAGCTGTCAACTAGCCCTCAAATCTAAAAGCTGGGACATGAGATTTGGTAAGGAATCAGGTTTATTCAAAGATGTTGGGTAGATGAGGATGGAGGGATCATCACTTCAAAAATCCATCTTAGCAATTCAGTAGTGAAAGGGCTTTTAATAAGGAGGAATAGGTGGGACAGTGGAACAGTAGAGGAAGACGACATGGGTTTTCTTTATATCATGTCCACATTTCTGCCCTCTATCCAGAACATTACAATGAACCTTGACCTTCCAGTGCTAGTTACAGACACATTATTATTCTCCAGGTTAAACATCAATTTGCATGATTTATTTAGGTTTATGCACAGAATCAAAGAATAAGGAAAGCATCATACATTCTGATATTATTTAAAGCTCACCCATTGTTCTGAGTTCTTTAAATCTAAAGAAAGATTATTAACAGCTAGCACCTTAATCCTTTATTATTTTAAATATTTATTTTTATTATCATCTTTAAGTAGGTGTACAAATTAATTGCCATTCAACAAAACAATTTACAAATTCAATGCATCTTTATCATTGTCACCCCTTTCAGCATTCTCACCCATTTCAGTCTTTTCTATCCCTTCCCTCACTCTTCTTAATTTGGTAGGATAGACATTGGATTATTGACTGCATTCTCCCCTTCTTCTCCTCCCCATCCCTCTATTCCTTTCCCCTTTACCTTATCCCACCCCTTTCGAGTACCTGCTTCCTAGCATTTTTTTTTCTGAACTTTGATTTTTAGCTTTCTAAAGAATTAGAGTAATCTGTTTATCCTTTAGATGAGGCATTTCTGTAGCATTTAAAAGGCCAAATAGAGGGAGAGGAAACAAAAGTAGCTTTGGCAAGGTCAACTCCCAAATGACTCCCATCTACCATTTTATTATTTTTTTGCACAAGTATCATGAATGAGGAATATTAGAAACATAAGTGATACAGCCATGTCTTTATATGATATCAGGACTTTTTGAACAACAGTACATTTACAAGCTAAATCAATTTTGACTACTATAAACTGCCAAGTACTAATGAGTTCATTTGGTGCACATAGCCACTGGTAATTACAAGTTGTTTTATCCCAATCTCAATTACTCATACTATCTCTCTGCTTACACACAAACATACATACACAAGCAGAATGGCTACAAATATGTTAATAAATCTTTAGAGTTCAGAAGGACTGTATTACATAGTTCAGAGCTGATAAAGATGGAAGGAAAAAGTTTCTGTGGCAGACCATGTACAACATTTTAGGAGACCCGAGATAGAGGTGTCTAAAGCACACAACTGTCAAATGCAGGTCCACATAGCAGCAGTTTCCAATATCAGTTGGAAGTGGGCTATGTCCAAGTCACAGGCACTTGAGCCAGAACCTTGAGACAGAGCCATTACTTCTTCACTGTGGTAATTTCTTTGACAAGGCTCAATGCAGCACTGCTTCCATTTCAACTAGATTGTTTCTATTTACCTCCAGATTGACACCAACTGTGTGTTTTACAGCTTTTACCCTAGGAGTGGGGATATGAGCGATGTAGGAATCATTTACAGAGTTAACAACTTTTTTATTTTTTAACTTTCAGAGCATTGAGATAGCACACACAAATATGAAACCTGGAAAAATTTTTATTAATAAAGGCAATGTTGCTGGTGTGCACATCAACCGAAGCCCTACTTCTTACCTTCTGAATCCACAGTCTGAGCGAATAAGGTGAGAGGAAATTGTCAAAATAGGATCACTCCATTTCCCTTAGAGAATAGCAACAAAATCTCAGTCCAGAGATAATTTATGGAATGGTGGGACTCACCATTGGTCGAATGGCAGACATTAATGTTAAAATGTTTTTTAGACACGTTGAAGACAAGCAGGGAAACAAGAGGTCAATGTAGAAACCAATTTTTAGTATGTGTGTTTGCACTTTGGTGATCAGTATGGGTGGATCCTCAATCACTGACAAACTGAAGTCTTATCTTAATTT
Organism: Perognathus longimembris pacificus; assembly: GCF_023159225.1. NCBI lineage: Eukaryota > Metazoa > Chordata > Mammalia > Rodentia > Heteromyidae > Perognathus > Perognathus longimembris. Next base: position 32,766,545 of record NC_063162.1, read on the forward strand.
TACTGCTTTCTAGCTCTATGACCTTAGGTAGTTACTACTTATCTTAATTTATGTTTCTTTGCTTCTTTCTAAAATTGAGATAAAAAAAGTGCACAACACATCTGTTAATGAATACTTCTTTTATTATGTGCTCTCCAGAAATCATCTTAGTTCAGAAAGGAGATAATTTTTTTGTTTGTTTGGGCAGTACTAAGGTTTGGAATGAGATCTTAATTCCTTATGATTTCTAGGCAAGCACTCTACTAGTAGAGCCACTCATCCATCCTTTTTGTGTTGGTTATTTTCAAGATAGTCTTGCTTTATGCCCAGGATAGCAGATAGCGTGGTCTGAAATCTTCCTATTTCACTTTCTTGATTTGTTGGTATGTCACACACACTTGACTGTATCCAGTCATTTTTAGAGATGAAACTTTTTGTGCCCAGGCTGGCCTTGTACTACAATCCCCAAATCTCTACCTTCAAAGTAGTAAGGATTACCACTACCCCAAGCTATAGTTTGTGTTTCCTTAGAGTGATGAACCAAGTTTCTTTTTTTGTTTGTTTGTTTTCCAGTCCTGGGGCTTGAACTCAGGGCCTGAGCACTATGTGTGGCTTCTTTTTGCTCAAGGCTAGCACTCTACCACTTGAGCCACAACACCCTATCTGGCTTTTTCTATATATGTGGTACTGAGGAATCGAACCCAGGGCTTCATGTATACAAGGCAATCACTCTACCACTAAGCCATGTTCCCAGCCTGAACCATGTTTCTTATAGAAGACAAGAACTGAGGTACTATGACCATCCAGATCATCTGCTTAACATTTCACATTTATCTGTGTAGTTTTCAAAAGCAATTGTTTTTAGAAAGTATAATCTGATTTTCTTTGAAAGAATATAAAAGAACACTTGAGTTGTGAATGTTAAGTGATTTATTTTTGTACACTCTGCTCTTTTTAAGATATTCCATGTAAATTTGATATGATTAAAATACCAAAGACAAATCCTTTTTTTCAGAAACAGATATATGTTCTATGGTACTACTTATATCATTATAAACATAACTATTTCAGCTTCATTTAGTTGGTCTAGTGCCCATGTTGTTGATTGTAATTGTAATCCATTTCCTTACATAAGGAATAGGTACTAGATACAGTTTATAGAACTATTACAAGCCAAGTACTTCACTTTGTAAGATATGTTATTGTTTTTATGTCAGTTTTTCTTGCTTAAAACATAAGGGCGAGTCTCTAACACAGAACTAAGTTTCTTATTCTCTCATCTAGGTATTCTTCAAACACAGACAAGGAAATGATACTCTTGAAAATGGTAGATCTAAATGGACACGATTTGGGCCTTATCAGGTACTTTCTTCTTAGTGTTGTGTTTCTTTAAAAAAAAATCTATCTGGGTATCTTTTGTTAATTGTAGGGCAAGCAGAGACTAGACTAGTTTGGCATATGCTGAGAATAAGTTACGTGATTAAGAGATCAGACTTTGTAGTCAGACATAATTGAAATCCAACAATGGGGCCTTGGGCAAACTTCTCAGCCTCTTGCACTAATGCTTCTTCTATAAAACAGTTAATAAGAAGATGAGTTTAGTAAGAGACTGTGGTAAAGAGCTCAGGACAGCATCTGGCACATGATCCGAATACTTGGCAAATGTTAATGCTTATTACTTGATCAAGCTGACTATTGATAAAATGAAATGATTGTTTCAACCAGGTAAGAGGTTATACATTTAGGATTATTACCCAGATTTGTGTAACTGCCTTGTCTCTCAATTTCCTTATTCCTAATCCTTTTTTGAGTATACTATGGTATGAAGTACGTTCTTAAAGTATTGCTGAGAAAGATTCAAGTGGTCATCAGGTCTGCCAAGTCAAATTGTAAAGTATCTAAGTGAAAAATTTCATTGTGAGTAAAAGTGTTAGAAAAACAAATTACACGTGTGAAAACCTAGGTTTAGTTACAAAGTCAGAAAAATAATAAATAAGTAACAAAGAAGAAAACAAAAGGAAAGAATTACTCATAGTTTATCACACAACAAGGATGGCCATAAAACTGTGTGGAAGACCTCATGGTGATAGGGAGGTTAGGTTCTGGGGTGAGGTTGACTTAAGTTCATATTATAGCAATGCCTACCACTTACCTACCTGTGGCCTGGAGAAAAGATAACTGTACTTCAATTGATCCTATTTGAAAGTGGAGATGGCTAACAACTTACCTAGTTGTTGGGGATTAAATGAGATAGTACATGTAAAGCTAGATCTATGCTTGGCTTAGAAAAGGAACACAATCACTGTAGCCAAAGGCAAGGAATAGAATACAATTTTATTTCTCCTAAAAGCTCTGTTATTGCATGTAAGAGTGCTTGAAGCTGGGCACAGGGTGTTTATCTCCCCTCCTAGCCCAAGGAGAATGAAGCAGGATGATTGTGGGATAGAATCCAGTTTGAGCTACATAGTTCAGCCTGTCACAAAACAAAACAACAGCAGAGAAAAAAACAACAACAACAGAGAAAAAACAACAGAGAAAAACAACAACAGATAAAACAACAACAGAAAAACAATAACAGAGAAACAAACAAAACAAAACGTGAAATTCTCAACATTGGAGTTACTTCTACAGGTTTAAGATAGGGTCACTAAAAACTCTTGGTAAACTTTGCTATATAGGCTGATATGGTAAAACTCATTCTTCCCTTATCTACTGGTTAGTTGTCCATAGCATTTGCCCCAGAATTTTTAAATGTTGGGCATGCAGCTGTATGCTTGTGTGTCATCATGAGTAGGACATAGTTCCTGTTTTCAAGGTTCTTCCAGGCTGGCAGAATGATCAGGACAGAGACAAGATAGATAGCTAGAAAACAAAGATACATAGATAGACAAACAATAATGCAACACCTAGATAACCAGATAACCACTAATGCTATCATGTTTCCATGAACAAATTCCATGGAGTATTGGAGGATGTTGGATTGAGTTCAAGAGAGTATTTGTTTTGTACCATTATTGGGCTTGAACTCAGGTCCTCATACTCACTTTTTTTTCTATTCAAGGCTGGTGCTCAACTACTTAGGCCACCTCTTTGCTAACAGTTCCTTTTTCTGGTTAATTGGATATAAGCATTCTTGTGGGCTGGGTGTTGTTTCTTACACAGGTAATCGTAGCTCTACTGGAGGCTGAATTCTGAGGAGCACAGTTCAAAGCCAGTGTGAGCAGGAAAGTCTATGAGACTTTTATCTCCAGTTAACCAGAAGAAACCAGAAAGTGGAGGTGTGGTCAAGTGGTAGAGCACACTTATACACATGCATACCCACACCCATATCTCATGGACTTTTGTGCTTGGGCTGGCTTTGAACCAGTATTCTCAGATTTCAGCCTTCTGAGTAGCTAGGATTACATATGTAAGCCACCAGTGCCTGGCATAGAGAGCATTTCTTGAGAGAAAAATGCCAGTGACATTTGAGCTGGACCTTAGGAGTCAAAGGATTTCTCAGTAAGCATGAAATGCATGAATTTTGAGCTAGGCAGAACCCAGATCAAAAAGTGGGTGGGAGGTGAATTAAAAAAGTAAACAAATTCTAGATCATGGAGCACGTTGGTGTAGACTTTGGTTAGGGGACAGGATAAGAATGGACATCTCTGTTTGTGAGATGATGAGTCTCTCGCCATTGTTGGGAGAAGATGGCTTTCCCTTACATCCTGCAGTAACTTTCCATTGTTCCTATAGCTGGCCTATGTTAGTTATTCTGGATGTAATTGCCCCGACAATGGACTCTTGTTACATCAAGATAACTCTTCTTTGAATACATTAGACATGATCCAACACATCAAGTCACATCTAGCCTACTCTGTAAGTTAGCCACTACACATAGGTGCCTGCCATTAGGTAGAATCCCACACTGTGAGGTGTTAGGAAAAAGCTAGAATCTCCAAGCTCATCCTTATGGAGATTGTCTTGCTCAACCTCAGCTGGAAATTAAAGGTGAAGCAAAATGACCAATGTTTCCTCATGACTGTTCTTCCTCTAACACAGAAAACCATAGTGAAGTTCATCACTAATTTCTTCTTCCATTTCTGTTTCCCTTCATTCATTCAACAAAGTCAGAATTGGGGTCCCTCTATGTGCCATGTAATACTTTCAGTCTTCAGAATAACGCATTCATATCAAATACCTTGGACTCAAATGTACTCCTTAAATGAATCCTTTATACTGTGTGAGACTTGGTTTCCACATTTGTGACTTGACTGTTCTAACTTTTCTCAACACAGAAATGATTACGTTCCATTCACTTATTAAATGACTGGACTATTTGAGCCATGAATCAAACTAGACTCCAGGATATAGCCACAGCAAAAATTGATATACAAGTTGCCCTGGTATGACTCCCAGGATATTGGTGGAAAGGGAGGGCATTTAAATAGGAATACACATAAAAGTTTAATTGTGCTAAGGGCTAGGAATTATATAATTGAACTGTAATCGGGTTATATTCTAAGAAAAGGAAGATTACAGAGCTGTCTTAAAGGAATGTGGCCTTGTCAAACAGAACAGAAGGTATCTCTTTGACAATGGAACTGAAACATGAAGGAAGAGTAAGAATTAGCCAGAAAAATGCAGGATGGAAATACCAATTTAACAAACTTGGAGAAGTATGTGCAAAACCTCTGTGGTCCATTTGAAGATCTGACAGGCAATCTGTGTGTCTAGAGGCAGGACAGTGGGGCAGGTATGTGAGGAAGTTAGGGATTAGATGACATGATGAAGATCTTGGGCTTTATTCCAAAAGTGAACTGTCATTTAAATGTTTTAAGCTATGGTCAGGGTGAGCTATTGAAAGGTTAGGAACAGTAATAACTTGAAGAATGAAGGAAAAGTATGTTCATGAAATCATTCCATGAACCACAAAATATTTTATGTTTTCTAACCTTCCAGTTTTTCCCGTTTTGTTTTGTTTTTTGGCCTTTATTCTTCATTAAGAGACAGCAGTAAATGGCTTTTCTTTTTTTTTCTTTTTTTTTTTTTTTGCCAGTCCTGGGGCTTGAGCTCAGGGCCTGAGCACTGTCCCTGGCTTCTTTTTGCTCAAGGCTAGCACTCTACCACTTGAGCCACAGTGCTACTTCCAGCTTTTTCTGTCTATGTGATGCTGAGGAATTGAACCCAGGGGTTCATGTATACAAGGCAAGTACTCTCTCACTAGACCATATTCCCAGCCCCTAGATGGGTTTTCTGTAGAATAGAGGACATAGTTGGCATGTCTAAATTCTGACTGAAAAAAAAAAAAGCCGTGTAGCACTTACAAATGCCTACTGAGGGAGACTGGAAGTCATGGCAGCATCTGGCATCCAACAGGGAAGATAGACCTGAGTCTTCGGATATCCTGCTATTAAGGCAGTGCATGTAGGGAGATACTCTGAGGGAAGAAAATGAACAGAGGCTTGAGAAATGGAAAAGAAAGTCACAAGTGCAGATGGTTGCATAGGAGCTCTGAGTAGAAGAGCCTCTGCTTACACGGCTACCCAAGAGAACAGCTATGAGAGGGGCAGTGAGGGAGACTGCTCATTTCCACGAGCCAGTTGCGGCATAGGCATTGTCTTGTAAGAGTGTTATGGATGTGTTGTATGGTGAGAAAACAGAGTAGCCACTTTTTGAGAGGTCGAATCTTGACATCTTTATTAAAAGGGCAGCAACTGCATGGTCAACTCCTGCCTCAAAGACCAACAGCCCGCAAATATACTTGACATGTTAGAAAACTGAGCCATGAAGGCTGGAGAGGAAAGAAAGGACAAAAACAATATCAACAAACCAATTCAGCTCCAGTGGCAAGCCTTTGGGATGCCATGGTGACAGGAAAAAAGCCAACAGACCAGAGACAGGAGATGAACATGGAGACATGTGGCATGACATGACTGCATCTGGCTGGTCCAGGCCTAAGTAGGGTCAGGTCAGGAGGCAGGGTCACAGGGAACTCCCAGTCCCAGGCACTGGACTGACAGGGTTAGTAACCTATCAGCCTCCAGGAATTTGGGCACACCCATCACCTGGGAGGCAGGGGCTTCACCTTCCCTCACTGTGAAGACCGGATGCCAGACCCTACCATCCACCATGTGGCCAAGATGGCACTGGCCAGACCTGATCTACCCAGCAAGAGGCACCAGGATGGCTGTAAGAAGTTACTTAGACTCAGCATCCTTACTTCAGATGTTCTCTCTCTTCTCTACTGTTCCTCACTCATGCACGCCCCTTCTCTCTCCTCCCTTCTCCTATACTCTTTCCTCTTTCTCCTCATCCCTCTCCCTCCCTTCCTGTCACCTCCTTAGAAGGCAACATGCCTTGCTTCCCACAGATTGGAAGACAAGGAAGGTCTGAGCAGCTCTTTGAATGATGGCTCCATTGCAATCCTTTATTTTGTACAGAAAGTGCTCTTGTAAGGGGCCCTTTATAGGGACATTTCAAAAACTATAAAAACAGTGATTTGTGCAAGGTCATTGAACAATTGGTGTACAAATTTAGAAAAAAAATCAATTGTAGAATTACATGGGTTTATTCAGAAGATATTGGCTGTGTTTGCTATTCTTCCCTGTTTGCTATTCTTCTGGACTTAAGCCACATTGGCTTCTGTGGCTTCCTCTACTCTGCACTTAGTTCATTTGATTCCTCTCAAAGAGAAAATGTTAACACCTCAGTGATTATCCTTCACTAAACTGTTCTTTTTATTTATTTACATTTTAAATTACTTTTTGAGACAAGATCTTGCTGTGTAGTTCAGACTCGCCACAAATTCACCATCCTCCTGTCTTACAGATGTAAGCCACCATGACCAGATTGGCTTACTAAACCATTCTTTTTATTTCTCCATTTCACTTCATCTCAGTCTTCGTAAGTACCTCCTCCTCCAGCATTAACTCTTGTTTAGAAAGACTTACGCTTTGTCTCTATGACCTTCACTGATTTTTCCCCTGTTCTATCTCTAAGTTATTCTGAAGTTTGATGCTGTTTTTCTTCAGATGGCTATGCTTGCAGTGTTCTTCAGCAGACCTCTGGTTAATGTGTCCTGAGCTCTTACCCTGTGTCTGGTCCTCATGAAAGAATGGCAATGCTTGCTAAGGGCTTTTTGATGACCAGGTGCTGACAGTTGACTGATAACAGCTACATTAGGCTTGTGGTATGACTTAGTTTCAAGCTTTGAAAACAAAGCCATAAAAACCATTTGGCAGAAGACATTGGACTTACTTGTTAACTATCTAGAAAGTTCTTAGCCTGAAGAAGTATGTGAGGTTATTATTTTTCCAAGTTTAACTTGTCAGTGTCTAAGTAAGATATACTGACCATCAAAGATGAAAAAAAAAAACGAGAAAATGATCAAGGAAAAGAAATGAACTCAATGCTATTCCATTCCAGTGCAGGGCCTTATTACCTCCTGTGTAGTCCCCTTTCACCCTCAAGCATGAGCCACCTGACCCACAAGTGGCAAAGCCAGAGTGAGGTCTACGTGATAGCCTCGGGGGGTGTGTAGTCGAGAGATGCCCCTCCTCCCCTCACACACTTAAAGAACGACACGGGACACGTGCGGCGTCTCGGGGAAATCTTCTGGGAATTCCACTGGTTTTACTCAGGGGAGGGGTTTATATAACAGTAATGGTGGCAGGAAGAGGAGGGACTAACTGGATACTAGCAATAGGCTGATGAGCTGTCCATCACAGTGATGTCACGGAACTTCCTCCAGAGGCGGAGATTACAGCCCACAGAACCGCCCCCTTGGGCTCGGCTCGGTGCCATTATGATATCCATGTGCTCAGAGCCAGACGGGAGGCGGGGCTGGTTTGGGCCACCTTTCCGGTTCCAGACCCAGGGAAAAGGTAGGAGTGAATAACAGCCACGCAGCCCCAGGGTGGGAGAAGAGGCAGGCCTCTCGGGACTTCCCCTTAAAGGTAAGCCAGAGCCCAACATTCCAGGTCAACTACAATGAATAATCAGGGACATTTGCTTCTGTTCATTTTCCCAGGAAGAACATATAGTAAGAAATTAGCCCGACTAAAGCTGGCTACTAGTGGCTAATACCTGTAGTCCTAGCTTCTCAAGAGGCTGAGATCTGAGAATTGTGGTTTGAAGGCATTCCAGACCAGAAAAGCCCATGAGAATCTTATCTCTAAATAGCAAAAATTCAGAATTGCATGTGTCTTAAGTGTTAGAGCCACCAGCCTTAAGTGAAAAAAGCAAGCAAGAGTACAAAGCTGTGAGTACACGCTTCAGAATTGGCACAAGAAAAAAAGAAGAAAGAAGAAGAAATTAGTTTGACTAATTGTGTATGTTTATTTGGCTTCACCCATTCTGGCCGCTGACTTTGAAATATATAGAGAATAAGATTGCCATCTTCATGGATTGAGATGACCAAGTGGTTTTACTGGTCACTTGTTTGTTTTTATAGTGACCCTCTTCATATCTAATTATGCTTTTTTCTTAAACTACATGCAACTTCTGGACAATATAGTGATACAGCTGTTTGCTGGACAGATTTGCTATGTATATATTTTTTGTCATTTTCTTTCCATCTCTGTTCTAATGTTTTAGGGGCAATTCTTATGAACAGGTGGCTTTATTTATTTGTTTTGTACTTTGATAACCTTTTTGTCTCTCTAGGAGTAAGTACAGTCTATTTCCTAGAATTGTGATTATTTTATTTCAGAACATTTTTTTTCCTCTCTCTCTGCTCTGCTATTTGCCTCTCTTCTTCAATCCTTCTTTTCTCTCCTCTCCTTTCTCACCCTTGTTTTGATTGATTGGTAGGGATTTAATAAAAATGATGTAATAAATGTGATGTATAGAGCAGTTACAGTTCCAGAAGTCAGGTAATGAGTACTGTACATTTCTCTTTGCCAGTGCCACTCCTTCCCTTGCTTTCTCTCACTTTTTCCCTCTGATGGCTAGGGATTTAAGAAAAACACTTTTAAAGTTCAGATGGCAGTGTGCAGTGATGCCTCCTACACATTGATGTGGATGAGCTGGCTGCTGTCCAGCCAGAGGTGCAGGTGACCTCTAGCCCCCACCTGGTGACCGCTCTGATCAGTGGAAAATAGGAGGAGTGACATTGTGCCACTGCTGCCATAGTTACTATTGGAAATATTTCATTATGTTTAACTAATGAGCTTCCTTTATTTAAAAAAACATGGAATGCTTCACAAATGTGAGTGTTATCCTTGCGTGGAGCTGTGCTAATCCCTATATGATTCCAACTTTAGCACAGAGGAGTCTTAGGTTTACAGCAAGTTAAATAGAAGTTACGATGAGTATCTGTGGATGGCTTCTTCCAGTATATATATTCCTGCTCCCTGCTACTGGCATTTCCCCAGGGGGTGCACTGTTACAGGCAGTGAGCTTGTTAATTTTCCTATTTAGAGATAATTTCTATTAGCATTTTGTTAAATAGCCTTTTAGATTTTTTCTAAACATTCTGGTAGAGAATTTTATTTTAAAAATGAAGTTGGATTATACTGATAGGTAATTGAAAAAATTCATCAGCTCCTTCTGAATATATTTCTTTTTTGGTTGGTTTTTTAAAAATTGTATATTTTTTGTCTTTTCTTTTTTGGTACTGGGGATCGAACCTAGGATGTTGTACTTGCTAGGCAAGCGCTTTGCCACTGAGCTACATCCCAGCCCCTGAATATATTTCTTTCGTGGTCAGTCTATCTATCTAGCTATCTATCTATCTATCTATCTATCTATCTATCTATCTATCTATCTATCTACCTATCTACCTATCTATCTATTTATTTTTGTTAGTCATGGGCCTTGAACCTCTGGGTGCTGTCCCTGAGCTTTTGTTCAAGGCTAGTGCTCCACCTTCAGCTATAGAGCCACTTCTGTTTTTCAGGTGGTTAATTGGATACAAGAATCTCAGTAACCTTCCTATCTGGGCTGGCTTTGAACCTCAATCCCCAGATCTCAGCCTCCTTAGTAGCTAGGATTACAGGCTTAAAAATTACTGTCGAGTATTATATAATATCCATATGCGTACACACACATTCTCAGCACTCATTTGATGCTTAGGTTGTTTGCGTGTCATAAAATAGATGAATTATGTATGTATGTATGCGCATATATTTATATGTTATATATTTATTTATATACATTTTATACACATACACACAGATAGATATATGTTCTTCCTCAAAGTTGCCAAAGAGCTCTCTGGAAGGTTTTTTCTGTTTATACCCCTGCTGTAAACATGAGCTCAGTGCTGTTTCCCAGACTCTTTTCAGCCTTGGCGTTTTCATGCTTAATAATAATTGCCAAGTAGTAGACAAAAATAAATATACAAATCCCTGTTGGATTTCTTCAATTCCTAGTTAGGTTGAATTAAAAATAGCTTTTCTTGTTTATCTCCTGGGTGCTTTTTTTGAGTTGTTGTTGATTGCTTGTACCATTTAAAACACAAAAATTTTGATTGGTACAACTTAATGAGATCTTCCCCAAACAGGTATCTTTGTAATCATCATGGAGAGAGCCTTTTTCATTCAGGGTTTATGAGAATTACAAAATGGCTTGTTGGGAATGTATATCGCTTCATAGGTGCAAAAATGGTGGATTGGTGGATGTTGGCCATCTGGCCTAACTTTAATTGTAAAAGGGCTGCTTTGCAATAGCTCATGGTCTTCCTTGCATCTGAATCATTCAGTCCTTTCTATATACATGTGTGTGTGTAATACATACCTCTGCTGGTTTAAAATCGAACCTGACTTTTGGGTAGAACTCTGAACCTGATTTTCCTTCCTGTGTATCACAATGCAATGTCCTTTCCTCTCCTTCTCCAAACAGTTTCTAGTGGGGTGGGGTGAAAGCATTGTGGATTATGAGGGCGCACACAAGGAGGTCTGTTCATCAAAGTAATTAATGCCTAGTGCCATAACAGACAGAATGTGAAAATCCAGTGGCTTTACACGGTGAAGACTTATTTCCTACCTGGGCACGGTGTCATAAAGATTTGATGGTCCTTCTGCATATTACTAGGCAGAACAATTGCCCCACCCTGCAAGTAGAACTCAAACAGATGAGCCTACTGGTATCAATGGGCATTCAAATCACTGCCACAAGAGGGCAGAGTTTCCTCATTTACTTATTTCATATTTATTTATGGGCTCAACATATATATGTTATCTGTGCCACACATGCATATACCATACATTTTAACATTGTATTAAAAATGTTATGCTCAGGGGCTGGGGATATGGCCTAGTGGCGAGAGAGCTTGCCTCGTATACATGAGGCCCTGGGTTCGATTCCCCAGCACCACATATACAGAAAATGTCCAGTAGTGGCGCTGTGGCTCAAGTGGCAGAGTGCTAGCCTTGAGCAAAAAGGAAGCCAGGGACAGTGCTCAGGCCCTGAGTCCAAAGCCCAGGACTGGCCAAAAAAAAAAAAAAAAATGTTATGCTCAGAGGTTTTTCTTCCTTGCATCATCATCATTATCAACTACATCTGTATCAGTATTGGCATCATGAGAATCATCATTTTATTCTTAGTATAGGCTAATCTTGGTGCTATTTGTGTTAGTTATTTGTCAAATGCTCTGAGGTAGACACTACTATTATCATTGTGCTATGGATATGAACACTGAGGTTCAACTAGGTTAAATGACTTGTGTCTGACCCAAGAGTTGGCACAGTAAAGTATGACCTCTGTTTTTAGTTTCCCAGGGAAGCCAAATATTATTGTAGATGGTGTGGTTTAAAATAAGTGACAGATCTTCTCATAGATCAGGGATTCGCAGTGTTAGTTTGTTAAAGGCATTTGCAATGTTTATTCCTTCTGGAGGCTGTGAGTCCGGGACAATCTATTATGTTTCTCAGTTTCTACTCATCATGATGAATCCTTCACTTCTTTGGCTTATTGACACATCATTCCAACCCCTGTCTTCATCTTTACATCAACTTCTTTGTATGTCTCTTTGGTTTTTAAAAATTCTTGTTACAAGGATAGAAGTAATTGCATTTAGGGCCTGTGGTAAGCCAGTTGATTTTACTGTCATTACCTTCAAGTTAGCCACAATGACCCCTTCAAAATAAGTCCTGTGCTAAGACTTTAGTTAGGCATGAATTTTTGGTGGAGCATTATTCAACCCACAATAACTTCCTCATATTGCAATTTCCCAAAGAGCTCCTATGTTACTATGAAACTTCATGATCACCACCTTTGGACAATATTTTATTTCCATATTTGTGGACATTGAGGTTGGTGAGAAACACAGCTGGGACAATGGCATCCTCTGACTTTGTGAGCTGAACAGAGGATGGATTTAAACCCACAAGCACCTCCTTTTCTCAGGCACCTCTTATACAGGGCACAACTTGCCCACTGGATCTGGGCATTGGGAGCTGACTCAATGGAACTTGGAGTAGGATTGCTGCTGCTTCATAATATTTCTGGAGTTTTCTTTGCTATTTCTGTGTAGGACACACATGATGCCTGATGGGAAGAAGCCCTAGAGGTCCTTTTCTCCAAATATCTGACTTATACAGGCAAAATAAACAAGAATTACAGTAGTCTTTATTAATACACTGCTTACTGATTCAGAAACCATAGTTGAAATCTGTTATTTTTCAGTCTCAGGACCAGAGAACTGGAGCTCGTTTTGCTTTGAGCTAGTATAAGATTCCCATTGTTGATTTCCTCAGTCTTCCGATTAGGTTGCACGGACTCCACTTGAGCCCTGTGTACTATTTTGTGTCTGAGTGTGGTATCATTATGTAAGAGTATTTATGACCAGGAAAATAGCCTTTCATGTCTGTGTCAAAACTTCTAACACTTCTTCCTTTCAGACTTTGATTAAAAATATGTATTTTGGCAGAGAGATTGTAAGCATGATCTTTTTAAATAACAACGACCGCCTCTCAGCATATCTTTACAAATATTCATCTACTGCCATCATATTTTAGCTGTGGTGCTATGTCTGATATTTTAGTAGCACACTCTTGAAAAGGCAGAGAAAGAAAAATATAACAAATTCTCTAATTTAAATAGCTTTCTTTGAATGCTTATTTTTTCAGTTCTGTAGAGAATAAGTTTGATTTTCTAAGTTTTAAAGTGGATGAATTAAATAAGAAGCCAAGTTTGTGTTTTAATTGCTAAGCTCAAATTCTTAACATTCACATTCTCCACTGTTAACCAGTGTGGGTAACTGGAACTTCTTGGTGGCTTAGAAAACACCAGATTTTATGTTCCTTGAGGTTTAACACAATACCAATAAACCCAATAAATTCATGTTGATTGGATGAATGATGCAACTGCTACTGTTCACAGCTCATATCCACTGTGCTCTAAGCCACCCAGCCTGTCCTTTCATCGTCTGAAGATGTCCAACCTTTGCAGGAGTTATTTCTTCTGCAGGAATGACTCCTCATCAGTGAACTCTTTGTCAAGTTCTTATGGAACCTTGGAGGTCTGCTCAAATGTCTCATTCTTCCTGATGCATTTCTCAAGGGCAACATGATGCCTCATTTATCTTTGTGTGTTCCTATTCCCTGGATCACAGTCAAGGTCACCTAAATTTGTGTTGAATGAGACTGTGTATGAAGAGAAGGAAGAGGCAGTATATGATACTGGAGATGAACTTTTTGTATTCTGACAAATCTGGGTTCATGCCTTGAAACTTGCCTTATGACTATTTGACCTTGGTCAAGTTACTTCATCATGATGAGACTTAGTTTTCTCAGCTGTAAAATCAGGATAAGGATAATATCTGACTCAAAGGCTTTCATGAGAATAAAATCCTGTGTTTATAGTTCTTTGCCTAATATGCCCTAAATGATAGTGATGAGTGAATTGTTCTGTGAGTTTCTTTTGATGCAAGAGAGATGCAACAGGGCTGAACCTGGCTGAAGTCATGTGATAAGGTCAGACTGAAACACATTGGTTGGGGAATCATGAGCCTATTATAGCTATTATCACATTTTTCTTCCAAACTAAATAGAGTAAAACTCCAAAGCAGCAAATGCTGCTTAACTGGGCAATAGTTGATTAGAATTTATTTTGAGTTTTTAGAGATAAAAGAACAAATCACACACACACACACACACACACACACACACACACACACACACACCTGGCTCCCACTTTTTCTTATATATAAACCCTTACAGGTACCCTTAAGATTACTTTTATTTTTAACTTCCCTTCCTTTGCCCAGTGCTATCCTTTCACATCTCTGAGTCACCTATCCAGATGAGAGTTTGGCAGCCTATTAGGCCTGTGAGGTTCAAATAAAGTGAGAGATGGAGGCTAGCCTGTGCACTGTGTGGCTCTCCACTTGAACAATGCATTGCTGTGTATAAGGACACACTGAATTATGCATGCAGGCTTCTACAGCTCTCTGTACTTGCTGGCTAATTTCCCCCCTCCCACCCCAATGTCCTTGAGAATGAATTGCCAGTCATGTGTGGACTCCAAATGCTTCCTGTCTGTTTCTTTCTACCATTTGCCCCACCATATTAAGGCTATTTGTTTACATTTCTGTCTTCTATGGCAGTCTGGGAGTCAATCTCCACTTACTCTATTGCTGGCAAAGAGCTGAAGCTTAGTTAAGTTTTTATTGGGTTGTATTGGATTGATTAGGGTAATTACTGTCTTTGCGCCTGTACCTATCCAATTATTTGATTGTATAGGATACAATCAGTGGCAATTGATTGGTCTTGACATTTGTTAAAAGCTTATCTGAAAATGGTATTGGAGAAATATTCATAAAAGTGGTATTCTTCAGTTTTTGTCTGTGTTGGTACTGGTGCTTGAACTCAGAGCCTTGCACTCTTGCTTGGAATTTTCACAAGAGACTAATGTGATACCATTTGGCCACTTCCACCTTCTTAGTGGTTAATTGGAAATAAGCGTCTCATAGACTTTTATGCCAAGGCTGGTTTTGAACTATGATCCTTAGATCCCAGCCTCCTGAATAGCTAGGATTACAGGTAAGCCACAAGTACCCAGCAGTTGTGTATTTTTTTTAAGTTTTTACTATAAAACTGATATACAGAGAGGTTACAGTTTCACACGTTAGGCATTGGATACATTTCTTGTACTGTTTGTTACCTTGTCCCTCATACCCCGCTCCCCCCTCCCCCTTTCCCCGCCTGAGGTGTTCAGTTCACTTAGACCAAACAGTTTTGCAAGTATTGCTTTTGTTGTTGTTTCTCGTATTTTACCCTTTGTCTCTCAATTTTGGTATTCCCTTTGAATTTCCTAATTCTAATACCAGTACACACTGTTTCCCATACACTCAGATAAGATTACAGAGATAGTGTAGATACAATCACAAGAAGGTGATACATGAACATCATCAATAGTAGAAACTACAGATACACATGGGATGTTGAAAGTAGTTTCAACTCTGATATAACAATCATTTTCATAAAATGGAGTTCATTTCACTTAGCATCATCTTATGGGATCATAAGGGTATAGCTATTGGGCTCTTGTGATCCTCTGTTGTGACTTGCCTAAACCTGTGCTAATTAGTCCGGATAAGGGAGACCATAGAGTCCATGTTTCTTTGGGTCTGGCTCACTTCACTTAGTATAATTTTTTCCAAGTCCTTCCATTTCCTTACAAATGGGGCAATGTCATTCTTTCTGATAGAGGCATAAAATTCCATTGTGTATATGTACCACATTTTCCTGATCCATTCGTCTACGGAGGGGCATCTTAAGTCAATGATGAGTTTTCCTGGGTACTTGATTTGTAATTTTGGGCCACAGACAATGAAAAGATATAAACATAGGGTGCCTAATATTCAAAATACTTGGTCCTACTGGAGAAAATGTTAGTTCCCAATCCTCATTTTTGGTCTGGGTTCTCCAGGTGTCCTGATTAATTTGGGACTCTGCTTTTTTACAGCTGGTTTCCCATCCATCCAGTCAGCATGAACAACACTAACCACCTAGTAAACAGTGACAACATGGGCTACGCAGCTTACCTTTATGAGCAAGAGAAGAACACAGGATATCTACCTGGACAAGTGAGAATGTGGCCACTGAAAGCTTCATCTTGATCTATCAAGTGCTATTCTTCTTACGATGTTTGCAGAAGCTGGTCCACATTTCAAGAGTAAATTATTATCATAAGCCTCATGGATAGGCTTGGATATAAAGAATTCACTAGTGTCCCTAAGAAGGAAAGAAAGCATTGAAATTATTAATGAAGTATTTGCTCTTTGCAGCAAATACTCTTTGTCGTGCTGGCTTTATGAAGCTAACATCAGTTGACAGAAAGAAGTTCAAGATTTTTGTAACATATAATGGTGTTTTTGTTTTTAGTTTATTTATTTATTTATTTATTTATATTGTAAAGGTAATGTACAGAGGGATTACAGTTACATAGGTCAGGTAAGGAGTGTATTTCTTTTTGAATAGTTTCACATCTTCCCTTGCTTTCCCCTAGTTTCTCCCTCCTGACCCCCTTTCTCCACAAGTTGTATAGTTCATTTTCAACATAGTGTCCAGTGAGTATCACTGCTGCATTTGTTCATCCTTTGTTCCTCCATTTCTGTGCTTCCCCTTATCCTCCCCAAAGAGATAAATTTACGTACAAGACAAAAGGTACAAAAATCAAAAGAAGTGACAAAGGAGAAAAACAAAATAAAAAAAATAACAAAGCCTCTTGTTTCCCTTTCTAGAAGTTCATTTCTGTAAATATAAATTTATATGATCATATACACAAAGCTATTGAGCCTTTGTGATCCTTTCCTAAGAATATTCTCTTTGGTCTCACTGTGTGAATGTTTTTAATTCTATAAATTTTATTATTACATTCTGTTTTTTATACACATTATAGTCATTATTTACTTTCATGTGGCTGAAAATTTCTCTTAGAGCCTTAAATTTCCAGAGATAGGAATATATAATAGTATTTGATGATAAATAGAAAGACGATAAATGGTGATATGGCTTTTGTTTTCAGCTATAATAAGTAATAAGCACCTTCTTTTTTATTTTTTGGCCAGTCCTGGGCTTGGACTCAGGGCCTGGCTTCTTTTTTTCTTTTTTTTTTGCTCAAGGCTAGCACTCTGCCACTTGAGCCACAGCACCACTTCTGGCCATTTTCTGTATATGTGGTGCTGGGGAATTGAACCCGGGGCCTCATGTATAGGAGGCAAGCACTCTTGCCACTAGGCCATATCCCTAGCCCAATATAAGCACCTTCTTAATGGTATGAGGAACATGAAGGAGAATGGAAAAGGACTTAACTGGCTCAGTTTTGCTTTTATACTGACTGCAATGTGACCCTTTTCAGAAATTGAAATGTTCTCAGAACATTGTCAGTCCCTTTTTATTGTATACAGGTGATTTTGAGGCGCTTACCTGAGTAGATTCAATATTTGCAAGTATAATAGAAGTCATTATAGAAAATATGATGGAATCAAAGGCAATGATGTAATTTTATTTGTTTGTTTGGTAGGGACCATTTGTTGCAGCCTTTGCTTCATCAAACTTAGGAGATGTGTCTTCCAACATTGCTGGGCCCCACTGTATCAACACAGGAGAGCCTTGTGAAAATGCCCACAACACTTGTCCTATTGGCGGGGTAGGTGACATAGTACATGGAGTTTCTGTTTTTGTGTCTTGTGTATATACTTCATGCTCAAGGGTATTCATCACTGGTTTCTAAGTATGTTCTCCTTGGGTATACCCTGGCCTACTTCTGGCATCTGTTCTTATTTGGAGAAGCTGCCAAAATTAAAGTTTTGGGTGAGTCAAGTTGCAGTTTTCTCTTTGATTGGCCATATAGAGATTAAGTATCCTTCTCTAAGCCTGGACAATCTAAAATAGTTTACCTCTGTATATCTGTAGCTTGAAATTTGTACCAAAAAAACTTCCTGTGGAAACATTTCTCATTGATTATGTGTCTTTAGTGTTTTAACAATTCATAGTTGTTAGGTGCTGGTGGCTGCTGTATATAATCCAAGCTATTCAAATGACTAAGATCTAAGGATCCTGATTTAAAGGTAGGCTAAGCAGGAAAGTACATGAGACTCTTCAATTAACCACTACACAGTTAGAAGCAGAAGTGTGGCTCAAGTGGTAGAGCACCAGCCTGGAGAAAAATAAACTAGGGAAGGGCACCCAGGCCCTGAGTACACACACACACACACACACACACACACACGACTGTACCAGCACTCATGCTCTCACTGTCCGCATATATATGCATATATTCCATATATGTATATTAGAAAAATAAATTTAGATTGTATGGTATAATAAAATAAATATATTAAAATAACTTTAGATTGCATAATATACAATGGACATCTCTTTTGAAATTACAAATTTTGATATAAAAATTTAACTAATACAGATACATAGAGACTATTAAAAAAATCCCTCTATATCTCTTCTTCCCCCTACCCTGGACTTCTAAGAAGTCATTTATGTACCTCTTCTACATATTTATCTATAGTCATAAACATTTTATGAATTATTTATAGATTTTTTTGTATATATATGTATATTTTGGCCAGTCCTGGGCCTTGGACTCAGGGCCTGAGCACCCTCCCTGGCTTCTTCCCGCTCAAGGCTAGCACTCTGCCACCTGAGCCACAGCGCCCCTTCTGGCCGTTTTCCATATATGTGGTGCTGGGGAATCGAACCCAGAGCTTTATGTGTAGGAGGCAAGCACTCTTGCCACTAGACCATATTCCCAGCCCTATTTATGGATTTTAAGACTTCAGTTTTCTACATCATTATGTATTGGAAGTCTTCTCCTGTTTGTATCCACATCTGTATAACTATTTGCAAAGACAGAAACTAAGATCGTACCCTATTTAACTTTTATTGCCACACATCTTTGAGATCTGGCTTTGACATATAAGCAACAGATGCTAGCTTCTAGGTTCTTATTTTTTGTGTTTATAGATCATTCCACCAATGTTATTTTTCTTGTACATTATTTCTGGTCTATTCTTTCTGTTTTGGTCAACCCTACCCAATAAGCAATACTGTGCTAAATACTACTTATTTGTGTAGATAGACACACATTGCCAATCTTCATTTTCGATTATTCTATGCACTATTGATTTGTATCAAGTTTTACAATTTCCTGTTAAATTCCAAAATATGTAAATAAAACACACATATGAGCAATAGAGTACTATGGATCAGTTTAATACCTTGCATTGGAATATTAAATAATGTAGAGGACAGGTCATAACACATAATGCCGAGTAAGACAAATAGGTCTATTTTGAATATTTATTGTAGTTGTAGTTTTCCAAAACAAGTGTTAAAATTAAAAAAAAGTATCAGGGAGGAAACATCCAGAGTTGTTCACGACAATTTCTTTGGCTTTTATACTTTTCTATAATGAATGGACTTTACTTTTGCAATAAAGAAAAATAAGAAGATTCATGTTCCACTGAAAATTCTCCTTTTCTCTTTTCTGCTTGTGCACTGGACTGGTGTTTCTCCCTTATGAACAGCCTTCCAGATGGTTTCTCTTCCCATCACAGGTGTGCTCAGATGCACCAGTACATATTGCAGTCCTCTGTCACCTGTAAGCTTATTTCCTCTGATGTGGCTGTAATTACAGACATGGAACATCATACTTAGCTTGTTCTTTAAGATAGAGAATCACTAAAATTTGGCCTGGGCTAACCTGAAGCCATAATCCTATTGTGTCTACTTCCCAAGTAGCTGAAATTAAACATGAACTTGGTGTCTAGTCCTCTTTCTACATTGTCAAGTGAAGACATAATATTTAAACGTCTTTATAGATTACATTACAGTATTTACATATAATGCATAATGACATATCAGGATAAGAACTTTCAGTTTCTAAAAGTTGATGTTTCATATGTTAGAAATTTCATAGACTTCTATTTAGATACATACATACATATGTATATTTTAGATTAGTGTAACCAATAGTCACCTATTGATGCTAAGGAAACCGGAACCAAGTCCGCTGTCTTGGTGGTACCCAAGTTAGATACCCTAGTTTATACTGCTTTTCTAATTTCTTTCCATCTTCCCCTAACCTTCCATTTTCAATCTTTTGGGACCACTCTTGCACCCCTTTCTTCTTCTTCTTTTTTTTTTTTCAAATTTTTATTATCAAACACCCCTTTCTTCAATGAGATTATTTTATTTAACAATTTGACATTCTGTTCCATCAATATTATTGCAAATCATAGGATTTCATGATTATTTAGGGCCATATTGGGTATGTGTACCACATTTTCCTTTTTCATTCATCCATTCATAGGGATCATAGTAGATTCTATACCATAGTTATTATAAATAGTGTTGCAAATAATCAATCACTGGAGTGTAGGGAATTGATACCATGTTTCATGCCTTTTGTATATACAAAGGGTGATTTTTCTTGCTGAATTTTGTAAGCTTCTAAAACATTGACGTCTTAGTATATTTGTCATAAACAGTGGGACAGTTTCCCGTTGTTCATCAGTTTATTTTCAGCCTTGCTTTTCTCTTCCATGCAGTCTTTTAAAGTGGTTACGTGGCAAGACTCTCTACACCTGTTCTTTATTATCTATAGAAGGCTATTTCACACCTTAGACTGTGAAACATGCTCGCCTGTATCCTCCTTCATATGTTCTTGATTCCATTGATAATATTTATGAGGCATATAAGAGGCAAGCGTGCAATTCTTTTGTGTGTGTGTGTGTGTGTGTGTGTGTGTGTGCGCGTGCGTGCCAGTCCTGGGGCTTGAACTCAGGGCCTGAGCAATATTCCTGGCTCCTTTTTGCTCAAGGCTAGCACTCTACCACTTGAGCCACATTGCCATTTCTGGCTTTTTCTATATATGTGGTGTTGAGGAATTGAACCCAGGGTTTCATGTATATGAGGCAAGCACTCTACCATTAGGCCATATTCCCAGCCCCCCCCCTTGATAATATTTAAATATTTGATCAATCTCAAACTTTTCTGATATAAGAAACAAGGAGACTGCCAGATGTGTTCATTTTCCTCACAGTGCCAGGTAGTTATTCCGATAGAACTGTAGCAAAGTTTTAATAAGAGGGGATCCTGGCGTTTACTTATCTTTACTTATCCCAGGTAAGGATAAGTAAAGGGAAGAACATGCTGTACATGAACAGCCTGAAAGTAGCACCCAATTTTTGTTCAGATATCAGCAACCTATAAATGTTACAATACATTTTTTCCAAGCACTTGAGCCTCAACCCCCTGTTTATATTATTTATTTGTTTGTTTAATTTGCTGGTACTGAGGTTTGAACTCAGGTTCAGGGCACTCTTGCTTAGCATTTTTTGTTCAAGGTTGGCATTCTATCACTTGAGTCACAGCTATACTTTTGGATTTTTTTTATTTTTATTTTTTGGTGGCTACAAATCAGAATCTCAAGACATTTTCTGTTTGGGCTGGCTTTGAACCACAATCTTCAGATGTCAGCTTCCTGAGGAAGATTATAATCATAAGCCACCTATGCCTGGCTTCAACTTTACAGGTTTTAAAAGAAAGTCACTAAAATAGATACTTTCTAAAAACCATTCATTGTTCCAGTTCTGTGTAAGATACTGTATATGCTAGTCTGTGAACTGAGTATCAGTGAAGAAATGCTAGGAAATATACTTAACAAATCTGCTTCGATTCAGTTGTAATATTTTCACTGCTTAAAACATAATAAGCTATTTTTCTGAGAGCGCATTTTTTTCTTCTTACATTCCAGCCCAGCAAGTGCATGGCTCAGGGACCTGGAAAAGACATGCTTGAAAGTACACAGATAATAGGGCGGGCCATTTACCAGAGAGCAAAGGTAAGCCATAGATCCGTGCTTTTAATCTTTACTTAAAATAATCCTATGAGAGCCACTGACTTCCTTCATTAGGACATCAGTCATTGCAAGGAAGAAGCAAGAGCTCAGACTGCCACAGGAAATCTAGAAGACATTACCTATGAAGGCTGACTTTGCCAGTCACAAGAATTGCCTCTGCTGAGGAAAGCTTGAGAAAACCTTTTGTTTTACAATGGTTAAAAATCTAGAGCACTTGCCTCAGACAGAAGAAGATAGATAAATGTAAAGATATTTTAATTTCATTTTTGATTAATGTGGTATCACAATATGACCACACTGGTCCAGATTCTCAGAAATCTCCCTGGACTGCCTGCTCAAAGTCAGCTGGACCACTTCTGTATCTTGACTTCCAGTTAGTTCTTTTTTTTGTTTTTTGTTTTTATTGCAGTGGTTTTATTTGGTATAAATAGTATAGGGTCTGGAGTGGCCTCATAATATGATTCTCCTACCTCTGCTTCCTGATTAGCTGGGATTATAGGAGTGTACCATTGTACTGAGTTTCATGTTTTCTTTCAGAAAGACTTTATGGTGAAAAGAAGCTGGATTGTATGATGTGGCTATGAATTCACTATCAGAATTACCTTTCTGCTTCTCCTAAAATTTATCTTTCATTTTGCCCTCATGTTTTCTATCAGCTTCCATGGAGACAGATTTCTTTAATTTTGTTTTCTTTTGGAGAGAGATTTCTAAGGGAAAATTTAAAGGAAGACCTTTGAATGACATGCACTTTATAGTTAAATCCCTCTATTATAATAGTTTATTCAAGCCTTTGTTGTGTGTGTGTGTGTGTGTGTGTGTGTGTGTGTGTACTTAAGTAAATAATTTATTACCAGAGTTCTAAAATGTTCCAGGAGCAATAAAGGCAGAGCTGAAGTGCCTTAAAAATTTCAGACTCAAGAGTACTGGCAGTAGTCAGGCTAATTGCTAAAGTTTCTTTCTAATTAGGATGATATCATCAGTGGGTTATTCTAAATTAACAAATTCTATTTAAGATGTGGGCTTGTGACACACTTTGATGTCAGAAATTTTGTAACCTTCCTGGGCCTGGGCGCCAAGGAGATCTGTCCCATCTTCTGCATTTTCTTCTCAGCAAGGCAAATTTCCTCTTAGTTAGGAGAGAAAGGCTGTGGCTGTGGTTCTGGCCACTTGTCCTGAGAGCACCTATGTGACCATTGAAGATGAGGACAGAGTGCAAGTTCTTCAGCTTAGCTGAAGGAATTTGTGGTAACCATAATTCACTTGTATGCCTGAAACCCATGCACCAACATAAATATATCCAAATACATTGGACTAACAGTTCCCACAAGATTGAAAATGCATCATCTGGCTCTATTAAGAAACACCCCCACCCCCCTGCCATACCTCCTCCGAAGATCAGACCATCAGTTTGGGAGCTGATACACAATTGGGATCTGAATTCTTTTAAGTTACCACTAGGCCTCTGGCCTATCAAATGCAAGGATCTTGAGAAAGAAAACTTCAAAATGAATACTACCTAAGGTATGCTCTCATCTGCCCCAATGAGAAGTGTTTTGGCCTACTTACTCATCTTAAATTTTCTTGGTCCTTCCCTGTAATAACTTCTACTTGGTAAGTAGAGATACAAGGATCACTATCCCAGGCTGGCCTGTGTAAAAGTTAGACTCTGCTTGAAAAACAAGCTAAAATTAAAAAACCCAAACAAACAAGAAACAGCAAACACAACAAAAATAGGATATGGTGTAAGTAGTATAGTATCAGGTTAGCAAATGCATAATTTTCTTAGCTGTCTTTCAAGTGGTATTGGTGCTATTTGTGATCCAACCTGTACAACTAGAATCTTGTATTTGTAGGGTGTAAATACAGAGCAACAGTCTCAGGGCCTTCAAGCTTCTGGGACTCACCTGGGCTTGGTGGAGCTAGCCACATGGGGTGGGCAGCAGCTATTTACAGCATTCAGTAGAGCACCTCCTAGTGGAGGAATGCTTTCCAAACTGGTGCTTCCTGAGGCCACAGGAATTCACCACCCTGTCCCCTCAGCAATTTCCTTTGGGACAGTAATTATGCATGGTTCTTCTAGGAACTCTACACCGCTGCCTTCAAAGAGGTGACGGGACCGGTGGCTGCTGCTCACCAGTGGGTGAACATGACAGATGTGAGCATCCAGCTCAATTCCACACACACAGTAAGTGTGGCAAGTCATGTGGGTCATGCCAAAGGGACTGAGTGTTGGGGCCATCATGTTATTACTTGTTGTTGACTTTACTTTCCTCCTTTGCTTTTGTTGTGCTTTAAAAATCTTTCCTTTAGGTGAAGACATGTAAACCAGCCTTGGGCTACAGTTTTGCAGCTGGCACCATGGATGGAGTCTCAGGCCTCAATATTACACAGGGTGAGCTTTAAGTCAGTGGGAGCCACACTCCCCATGTTTCTCTTACTCATGAGGTTTGACTACTTCCAATACATTCATGATTTTAATTTCTAACCTCAGGAGTCAACAGTTTTTCAAGGTTTGTACATTTCAGGTTAGATCTCACAGAGGTAGAAGTTTTTTAACTTCGCTTTCTGCTCATTCAGCCTTAGGGACAAATTCTCTTTTAATTCCATTGTATTGATAACTTTCATAAGAAATGCACTTAATTATTTTATGATTATTCGTGTGTGTGTGTGTGTGTGTGTGTGTGTGTGTGTGTGTGTGTGTGTGTGTGTGTGAGTCCTGGGGCTTGATCAAGGGCCTGGACCTGTTTCTGAGCTTTTGTGTTCAAGGATAGCGCCTTATCACTAGAGCCAAAGCTCCACTTTTGGTGTTTTTGTGATTAACTGGAGATAAGAGTCTTGCCCTGGCTGTCTTAGAACTAGGATCTTCAGATCTCAGTGCACCAAATAGGTAGTAGTACAGACACCAAATAGGTAGTAGTACAGACATGAACCCCCAGCATCTGGCTTTTTATGATTATTTTAAGTTGACCATCAGTTGTATAACTTTATGGAATGCAGAGTAATCTTAGGTTCTAATTTTTCCACATCTTGGCCAGTACCTGTTCTTCTCTGACATATTGATGGCAGCCTTTCTATTGGGTGTGGGGCTCATGGGTTTTGGAGTTTTCAGTCCTACCTAGCAGCATCACACATAGCTAAAGTACAGGCTAGACACAGTGTGGTGCTCACTTTCCATTGCAACCCTCTGTGACAGGACTCCTTACCAGGGAATCTGGTGCATTTGGCCTTGTAGTCAGTCCTTTACTGCTACAGCTACCTGATGCTTGAACTTCCTGTAGGACCATGTCAGACTCATCCCTCTCTACTTCTTTCTTCCTTCCTTCCTTCCTTCCTTCCTTCCTTCCTTCCTTCCTTCCTTCCTTCCTTCCTTCCTTCCTTCATTCCTTCCTTCCTTCCTTCCTTCCTTCCTTTCTTCCTTGTACAGACACTTGGCCTTGAACTCTTTTTTTTTTTTTTTTTTTGGCCAGTCCTGGGCCTTGGACTCAGGGCCTGAGCACTGTCCCTGGCTTCCTTTTGCTCAAGGCTAGCACTCTGCCACTTGAGCCACAGCGCCACTTCTGGCCATTTTCTGTGTATGTGGTGCTGGGGAATCGAACCCAGGGCCTCATGTATACGAGGCAAGCTCTCTTGCCACTAGGCCATATCCCCAGCCCTTGGCCTTGAACTCTTGAACCCAGCCCTTCATGCCTTCTAGAGGCTTTTTCTCTCATGAGTGGCTGTGCCACTTGAGTCTTACTTCCAGCCCTATAACCACTGGTTGTGTTCCTGTTCCACTCAGGTACTGTGGCAGAATGTGTCAGGACTACCTGAGCTCTACACATTGTAAGACATAGCATCATCTGTAGTCCAAAGTGGTTGAGATCACTTTGTCTTTGTTGTTTGTTCAATAAATGAGCTATGGTTCTTCCTGTTTTTTCACTTTCCCACATAGCTTCAAAACCATTCTCAAAACATGGGTAGTCATAGCCAGACATTAAAATTTTGGACAAGTGGGTATGGTTAAAAAGAGCCTCAAAGTCTTCAACCCTATCTCACTTAGAGAACAGCTGAAAGTTGGCTTGCCATGTTTTCATCACTTTCATAAAACTAAAGTGTGGGGTTGTTTCATATATTTTAGATTAGCATTTTCCTAATTAGATTCTATCTTCTCCTCCTCTAAAGGAGGGGGATTAGGAGTAAGGGTGTTTTGGGTTTCATAGTTGTCATCATAGATCAATCTTCCACATTTTTAAAGACAGAATCTATGTAGACGACAGAATCTAGCTATGTAGACCAGGCAGGCCTCAAACTTGTGGTCCCCTTGTTTCTCCCTTCTGAGTACTGGAATTATAGGCATGCACCACCATGCCTGCCTCTTCCTAATTCTTTCCTTCTTACATTTCTAATTTCACTCCACTGTGGTTGGAACACAAAACAGTATCATTTTATTTTTACCTTGTAAAATATGTTCAGTTTTGTTTTATGCTCTGTCCTAGGTGATTTTTCCATGTTCACATGAAAATAAAATACATTTTGTTGTTGTTGGATGGAATAATTGATATGTTATCTGCTAGAACTAATTGGTTTCTAGAAGTGTTCAAGTTTTCTATGTGTTGGCTAATCTGCCTAGTTGTTCTGTTCATTATTAAATTTCTGCCATTATTCATGAACTTCTTATTTTTCCTTTCCTTCTGTCAGTTTTATTTCATTTTTTGCTCTGTTATTAGGTACCTAAGTGTTTTAAATTACTGTATTTTCTCGATCATTAAAGGTTCTGAATTTATTTTTTAATTTATTAATTAATTGTCAAAGTGATGTACAGAGGGTTTACAGTTACATAAGGCAGTTCATACATTTCTTATCCAACTTGTTACTTCTTCCCTCATTCCTCCTCCTCCCACCTTCTCCTCCTCCTCATCCCCCTCCCTCCCCTCCATGAGTTGTACAGTTGGTTTTTGTCTGACATTATGTATTTAGGGCTTGCTTTTTTTTTTTTCTCTAAACTTTACGTATATGTATGTTTGGATGAAGATTAAAAAGGGACTGTTTTAAAGACACAAGCCAGACAACTGACATTACAAGCTATTCTTAAGTTTAAAATGGGGTAAATGTAGCCTGACATCAGTGGCTCATACCTGTAACCCTAGCTGCTCAGGAGGCTGAGATCAGAGGATCAAGGTTTGAAGGCAGTCCAAGCAGGGAAGTCTGTGAAACTCTTTATCTCTAACTGACCACTAAAAAGCCAAAGGTGGAGCTGTGGTGGTCGAATGCTCGCCTTGAGTAAAAAAGCCCAGGGACAGCGCACGCGCGCACACACACGACTTAGCTCACAAATATGTTAATTAAGTCAATTTTTTTTCATTTACAAAATAAACCAGGTAAGTAGAAATAACCTTGAAGATACTGAACAAAATACACTGTAAGAATTTTTGTACACTCTAAAGATCTAATTAAATAATGGTGATTATTTTGTGACATACAGGAAATTCTGCCTCTTCTATTATTCAAACTGTTTGAATTATTGGACAACAGCCTTCATAAAATCTCTGAAGCCTCTAGGAGGATTATTGTACACTATGTCAGCGGTCCTTCTTTTAGAGGAAAGTCCAAGAAATCACTAAGTGTACCATTCCTCGTAGGAACATTGCAAAGCGATCCATTTTGGGAACTGCTTCGGGACGAGGTCTTGGGCATACCATCTGTTGAATTAAGAGAATGTCATAAGCCAAAGCCAATCCTTATTCACACTGGAGAGGTAAGGTAATTGCTTATGGTATGGAATGAAATTAGTGTTTGGTTGTTTGTAAATCTGAGAATTATCTTATAATGAATGGGAGATGCTCACTGTCAGAAGAATGAAACATCATTCCCATATTCATAAAAGTGTAGATTGTTTGAATGGGTAAGATTTTAAATTACATTTACAAATAGTCTACTAAAATTCTTAGGGAAGCAGAGAGGGAAGAAAGAAACAGAAAGATAGGCTATACCAATTTGAATGTGGAAAAACCTAGGTGCTCTTGGAGAAACTTTGGAAGATAAAGCAAGATGTGGGAATTGTAAACTTAAAGTACAATCAGGGTCAAGTGCTAATAGGGTAAGCAATTTCAAATGGTTTAAGGACAGTTACACACTGTTCCAGAGGAACACTAGTTTATGTGTTACCTTTTTTTACTCCAGAATGACAAATGTACCCAAAACTTAATTGATATTCTCAGGTATCTATGGCAATACCATGTTAGACTCACATGTTATGATCAATACATATATACCACATGACATATTTAATATTATATGATAAATTAGAAGTAAATCCTATGATAGGACAACAACATTAAAATGAGCTTCAGATATTGATCTTTGAATAAAGAAACCTCTGTGATCATGTCTTTATTCTACAGAAAGATTAATATACTTCACACAATTTTCTTCCTTTGATTAGCTATCCATCCCTCATCCCTGGCATCCAGATATTGTTGATGTTCAGATAATTACTATTGGGTTCTTGGCCATAGCTGCTGTTCCTGGGGAATTTACGTGAGTTATTTTTAAAACTTAGTTCCAAAATGTATTTGTTGTGTGTTCTGGTTAGAAATAATCATTACGAAAAGACAAGTATATCTCTTCAAATACTTTGGCAACTGTGACAAATATCTCTGCCCTCTTTTAGTGAGGCTTCTGAAGAATATGTCTATTCTAAAGAATATGTCTCTATGTCTATTACTGTTTGTGTTGGCATAACTCATGAAAATTGATGAGCTTTTCATCTTAAAGCAAAATGATGTCATGAGTTATGCCAGTACAAACACTTGAAATAGTACTAAAATGAAGTTACACATGATGATCAGCTTGCATGTTAAAAAACATGGGACTATTTTAAACCTTCTTCGTATATCATCTTACCTATCTTAGAAAATTGAAAATTCGCACTTTTTAGTTGCTCAGGCCCTCCCTACATCTTGAAATTATCCTTGAATTAATTTTTCTTCAGCAAATCTTGTGCATTCTACATTCTTCTCATGATTTGTAATCATTGTCCCTCTAAGCCACTACTCCTGTCACTCAAATTATTTTAACAACCTCCTGCTCAATGTGCTTGATTTCTCCTTTACTCCCGTATAGCCTTCTTTCAGCAAATCAGCCAGATTAATTATTCTAACATTAGTTACTAAGTTAAATCATATTACTTTGCTGCTCAGTTCTCCAAGTCCCACCAAGCTTCCTCTTTCAGGCATAGCCTTACAACCTCACAATCTCTCACAAGTTTCCACACATTCTCTTCCTCAGGAAGGTCCTGGGTGTGACTTCTCCCCATCTTCCACCTTGCTTACTCCTGCACCAGCCATCTTGTTTATTGTCAAGGTGTTGCCTGTGGGGGAAATCCACATGCTCTTCCTAAGCTCACTAAGATTGCTCTTGACTGAGGGCCATTGGACTCCATGTGAAGTGCAGTCCCTTCAGTTAATGTCATTACTTACTACAGTACATCTTCTTTTCTTTTAAAAAGTATCTTTAAGTAGTTGTTCAAAGGCATTTTGATTCAACATGTCAATTTATGTGTGTGGTGCACGTTGATCAATGTCATCCCTTTTATCATTCTGCCCCAACATCAATCCCAACCCTAATCATCCTTTCAAGTTTCCTAGTTCCATTTTCATATATGTACATTGAATATTATGACTATATTCACCTGTGTTCGCCTCTCCATTCTGCCATCCTAGTGAAGTCTTTTAGTTTTTGTTTAGATCTCTAATATGGGTGGCATTTCTGCCTGTACTACCTAAAATAGTCTTCAGCCATAACTGCCACTGACTCCATCACATTCACATTGCTACCAATGTTACTACCACAATGACCACCACCACTCCCTTTCATCCCTACCCTACTTTCTTATTCTCTATGTGCTCATCACTATCTCACTTTTGCACTTACTTGTTGCCAGATCCCCACATATATGTAAACTCTATACCCTTGAATCATCAGCACCTAGAAGTAGTCCTTTCATGTAGCCTAAACCCAGCTGGTACACTTTCTTTCTGCCCCTCAGCTCTTACTAACATAGATTGCAATTGATCGATTTTGTGGTGTCAGTAGAGAAAATGAAGATGATCTTTGGTTAGTGATATCACCCACTGATTCTGTTTCTTTCCTTTGTCCCAATTGGCTGATGTCACATAAAGATTTTCTTGGAAAATAGGACAATAACTTAAAAAAAAACAACAGTTCAGCTTTAGCTTTGGATCATTCTTAAATCTTATATAATTTATTGATAGATGATGAGCCATGGCAATGGTTTGTCTTTACTGCAAGTCATTTTGAATACTTCCATATATCCTAACTGGTAAAACATTCATGGAATTATTTTTTCTTGACTCAGAACTATGTCTGGACGAAGACTTCGAGAGGCAGTTAAAGCAGTAAGTAAAATATGCAATAAAATATCTATACATTTATATTTAGTGAAGAAGAAAAAATTCTCTGCTCCTATGATTGTGCATTTTTAATTTTTTTCCTAAGATGAATAGCTTCTTTTCTAAAACAAATAGACACTAATTTCAAGATGACTTCTAGCCATTTGTTTCAAGAATTTCCTAATGACTAGAAGATTTTTCTTTGTTGTTGTGACCATTAAAATATCCACAGACCTACTAATTTGCCCAGCTGTAATGTAGAGTTTTTGTTTTTAACCTTTCATAAAGGACTCTTCCATACCTCTGTACTACTTTGTGATTTTGATCACTGAGAAGGATTTCACAAGAGAAATTTACTAGCAATTCTCATTACTGAATTGTACCTTAAATATAACAGAAATAATAACTGTAAGCTGAGTAATAATTTCACTAGGCTCTAATTTTTCCTCCTAGGAATTTGCATCTCATAGGATGAAGGACATGACTGTTGTGATTTCAGGCCTGTGTAATGGGTATACACATTATATTGCCACTTATGAAGAATACCAGGTAAAGTAAAAGTTTGTCCATGGCTAAGACTACTGTGTCAAATGATGTTTTTCTAAGCTTTTCAATCATGTTTAAGAGAGTTGACTTTGTTTTAGAAGGCAGTATAAGAGAAAGATGAGCAAGAGGCTATTGTTTGGAGTTTTAGGTTTATCAGTTGTATTCTGGCCACAATCCTAGTCTCATTGACTTCCACCATCCCTAAAAACAATGATTTTTGTCAGGGGTGTAAATAATGATTCATAATGATTTTGGTGCCTTAAACTTAGGAAAACTCTCAGTGATAACCACTATTTATTGATATTATGTATTGAAAGCATAATCTTTAAAACATAATCTTAAATAATCTTTATAGTACATCTTAAAGTAGGATATGGTTATACCCATGATATAGAGCAAGAAACAGTGTTCGGAGAATTTAGGATATACTGAAGACTGGTATTTTTTCTTTATTTCTAAGTAGTTTAGAAAGCAGCCCAAATGTCTTTTAACAATAGTAGTTTAACACTGAAGATAATCTAAATTTTCACAATAAAGAGTCATTGAACAAAACTCCATTCTCCTTTATTTTTCAATGTGCTTTGGGGCAAAGCATTTATATTTCAAGTATTTACAACAGTTACAAGCTCAAGAGCTTTCAGATTAATGGAGCAACAAATAAATGGCATAAGCAAAGAGAACATCCTGCCTTTCATACCTACCTGATGGAATCCATTTGCTTTGGCCTGGTAAATGGAAATTTTCACTGTCTCTTTCACAAATAACAATGAACAATGTGAGATGTCCAAATGTTACCCTCACCTCAAGTGCTTTAACTTTGTGACTGGACTGAAATACACAGAATCAACTATATTTTGCCTTGCTTTCCCTGCAGGCTCAGCGGTATGAGGCAGCATCTACAATTTTTGGGCCTCACACTTTGTCTGCCTATCTCCAGCTCTATAAAGCCCTGGCTAAGGCTATTGCTACGGTAATCAAAGTGTGTGTGTGTGTGTGTGTGTGTGTGTGTGTGTGTGTGTGTTTTCTCAGGGGGGTATAGTGGGAAGCAAGAGACAATCTTAGTTTCATGTGTTCAATTGTTTTGACAAGTTATATATTAAAGAATTACAAGGACCCCTGCAGAAGTGTTATCAATTAAAAAATATGTGAAATTCTATTGGTAGTAAAATGCACATCCAGCTAACATTCATTAGTGGTGGAAACTAATTGTGTATGTGTGTGTGTGTGTGTGTGTGTGTATGTGTATGTATATCTTATCTTATTATTGGTATTAGGTCTTGAACTAGGAGCCTCATGTTTGCTTGATTTTCTTTCCAGAGGCTAGCAGTCTACCATTTGTTCCATTTCCCCAGTCTGGCTTTGTGCTGGCTAATTGGAGATAAAGTAGGGATGATTTTCTTTCCCAATTGACTTCAAACTGTGATCCTGTAGATCTCAGCCTCCTGAGTAGCTAGGATTGTGGGAGTGAGCCAGTGGTGCCTGGTTATATGAATTATTTCTTTATTCTCAAAATCATCATGCAAAGTAAAGAGGTACTATGTTCTATATTTTTCCATGAGTAAAACATGTTAAAGATTAATAACTGAGCAGGATTAATATAAATATAAGCTGGAGTTGGACCAGTATTCACCAGTCTTTGCAGAAATAAAAAAAAACATTAAGTATATATTAAGGGCTATATAAAAATTTAGATTCATATTTTAATGGCACAAAGATGGAAAACACAGCAAGCCAGTCAGGATATACACTGACATTTACACTTTAAATTAAAAAGGTATGTATTATATTTTTTAGCACAAACAAGGGTACACCCTTGAGAAAATCCTGGTTCTAACCATGATTTCCAGAGTTTTGTGAAAGAATCTCAACACAGTGTAAAAATTCTTAAATAATCAGTGTCATGTGTTAGGCCGTTGTTCAAGGTCACACAAATGAACAATGGAAGTACACCTGGGTAGGGTTCCCATGTGGTCTGTCTGAACTCTGGCTTATACTGCCCAGGGAAATAAAACAGCAACTTGCCATCAAAACTTGCTTCTAGTGACAGAAAGAGAAACTATGAACACCTAGAAGCACATTTTAGCAAGATTCCCCTCACATTTTGGTAAAGCAATTCACTTTTATGGTGCATGTGTATGTATATGTGTGTTTGTAGGTGTGCATGTGTATGCACACTTTGTACTTTCTTTAGTTTGGACATTTCTGGTAATTAAGGTCTCAGGACAGGGTCTTTGACTCTGTATTGTACGTTCCTTAAACAAATGCTCTTTCTGTTTCAGGACACAGTAGCCAACATGAGCAGTGGCCCAGAGCCTCCATTTTTCAAAGAACTAATAAGTCAATTAATTCCTAATACAGTGGATAGAAAACCAATAGGCAAAAAGTTTGGAGATGTCCTGCAGCCAGCAAAACTTGCATACAGAGTGGTAAGACCCACAGAATAATCTAAAAAATTAGAGGTAAAGGATGTTACTTAATGTCATGATCTTCTAATGATCCTATAAACCAACTTTAACACCGATCATTTTGACAATTGATCTTGAGCCAGGCCTCTGGAGAAGATGGAGAATAATAGGATAATTGAGTAAAGCTGAATTTCTGAATTGGAAATTCTTCTTCTTCTTAAATGGACATTTAAAGAATCATCCCCTGGAGCTAAGAGAAGTTTTAAATCATGGATAGGAAACCACAGGAATGAAGCAGGATCGAGGGGAGGCATTGTGCAACTGGTAGAGCACTTGCCTCGCAAATTCGAAGTTTTGAGTTCAAACAAACTGAAACAGGATTGGTACCACTACATTTTATGTTGATCTGTGCTCTGCAACCTTGAGAAATTATTTGTTTGTTACAATTGGTGGGTCATGTTATGAATTTCTACACATAGTTATATGCCTTTTTATAAATTAAAATACTTTACATATTCCTTTCTAGATTTCTTTTCTGGGTGCCTTTATTTTTATTTTTTTTCTTATTGGTTCCAACACAGTGTTGAATAGAAGTATAACAATAGACAACCTTGCCTTGTTTCTTATCTTTGGAGAAAATACTTAGTGCTTTCCTATATTTTTACAAGTATATATGAATTATACAGAAAGTTTTCATTGGAATATAATAGACTTTGATCAATTTCATTGTCTATTTAACCTAACGTGTTTATTTTGGATTTTTCTAGACATTAATGAAGCGAAAACAATTATTTCTTTTTTATACTTACTTTAAGGAGAAATTTTACTGGGCATGGGTGTTGGGCATTTGTAAATTTTTCTCTGTGTTACTAAGGTGATTATGTGGTTTTACAAAATTCTACTGCCAGGCACCTGTGGCTCACACCCTGTAATTCTTGCTATTCAGGACACTGAGGTCTGGAGGTTTGTCGTGCAATGCCAGCACAAGATTCTGTCTCCAAACTAACCAGCAAAAAGCAGGATTATAAGTATGGCTCAAGTAATAGAGTGCCAGCCAAGCAAGCACAAGACTCTGAGTTGAAAACCCTAACAATACACACACACACACACACACACACACACACACACGGACACACACACGGACACACAAGCACACACAGAGAGAAACTGGGAAACCTATTAACATGGGCTGCTGTGTTAATTGATTTTCAGATATCAAATGACCATTTAGTCATGGTTTATAATGCTTTTTTGTGTTGCTAAATTTGATTTGCTAATATATAGCCAAGTAGTTTTACTCTCTGAGAAATGTTTGTGGCTTTCTTTTCCCGTGTTGTCTTTGCATCAGGGTTGCATAGAAAGTGTTTCTGCTTACATTATCATTCCTTTTCTTTCTTTTTTACTTTTGCCAGTTTTGGGGCTTGAACTCTGGGCCTGGGTGCTGTATCTGAGCTCTTTTGCTCAAGGCTAGTGTTCTACCACTTGAGCCACAGCTCAACTTCAGGATTTTTCTGTGATTAATTGGAGATAAGAGTCCACTGACTTTCCTGCCCAGGCTGGTTTTGAACTATGACCCTCAGTTCTCAGCTCCTGAGTAGCTAGGATTATAGGCATGAGCTTCTTACATTTTCTGAAAACTCATGAAAATATTTATATTATGATTTTTTCCAGTTATTTGTTTAACTTTATCTGTGAAAACACATGGATTTAGCTTCTCAGCAATTTTTTTAAAATTAAATTTTATTGATAAGCTGATGTACAGAGGTGGGTACAGTTACATAATAAGGTAGTGAGTTACATTTATTTATTGTCAAACTGATGTACAGAGAGCAAGTCAAACCAGCCAAGCTTCTCAGCAATTTTTAAAATTACCAACTTAAGTTCTTGTTATAGGCCTGTTCATAGTTTCTATTTTTTTCTTTTGAGGCCATAATGTTTCCTTCTTGAAATTGCACTTGTCTCTCTAGGAATTTCCTCTAGGATTTTTTTTTTCATTTTGATGTTTAATTTGTTGATACAATATAAAATTTGTTGTGCATAATACTCTTTTGTAGTCCTTTTAATTGCCACAGACAGTAATACCTATTCTTGCTCCCTGATTTTGGCAGTATGTATTTTTAAAGAACTAACATTTAGCTTTATTGTTTCTAACTATTGTTTACCTGTGAATAAGCAGCTTTTCCCCACTTTTTCTTTCCCAGTAGACTCTATGTAGCCTTGCCTGGCCTTGAACTCACTATCTTCCTGCTTTGACATTCTGAGTGCAGGAATTGCAGTTTAAGCCACCACAGTGCCTTTTTGCCCCCAAATGTCACATTTTTGAGATCCTGTCTCAACAACAACAACAACAGCAAAACAATATAAAACAGAACAACACCAATAAAAAGAACATTAGCTTTGGATTTTCATCCATATTTTAATCTACCAAAAGAAAATTCCTTGGTTCCAAATTCCTGTATTCAATGTGGCAAAGATATTTACAATCACTTGATTAAATAGAGTGAAGTCTACACAGGGCCATGTGTCTTGGGGTATATAACAGACAATAATTTCATTGGGAGAATAGTCCTAAATGCTTTTATTATAACTAATTTACATTTTTATTTTCAGGGAGAAGTTGTTGAAGTTGTATTTGTAGGTGCCAACCCAAAGAATTCAGCAGAGAACAGGGTAAGCATCAATAGTCTTTCACAAATTTTAACTAGCTTTCTCATCCTGTAATGTACTTATATATCTCTTTAGAGATTAACAACACAAGGACAAGTTGTGCCAGCTTGTTTCCATCTTGTAAATGTGGAATGAATCTGAATGAAAGCACACAGAAAATACCTAACTTGCTTTGCTTAGGATCGTACTATCACACTTCACATAGGTCCTGGTTTGTGGATTGGCTACTCCCACCTGGATGGAAGCTTGTGGGTGTGGCTTCTGACTCATGCTTTATTTCGTATTGGTCTTTTCCCCATTCTTGACTACTGACACCAGCAGGGTGCTTAATTTTACTAATTAATCTTATTAATGCATCAGCAGGGTGTATTTGTCTATGTCTGATGCAAAAACAGTATAGAAGTGCATAAAGTAGAATATGAATTGAACCTATTTCCCTACACATCTACTTTTCAACAACAGTTATTGTTCGTAGTTTGTTACAAAGCATTTTTGTACAATATGATTATTCTAAAAAAGTGAAGTTTTAGTCTTCTGCAATTCCTTAGAATACCTTTTATGTGCTATATAAGCAAGAACTGGACACATTATATTTGTCAAACTTTAAACAAGCTGGGTGCCAGTGTAATCTCAGCATTCTGGAGACTAAGGTATGAACGCTGTAAACTACTGGTGTTCCTGCATTACATACGAAGATCCTGTCTTAAGAAAAGAAAGAAAAATCCCAAGAAGCAAAAACAAAACATCCAAAACCAGAAGTAGAAATAAAATATGGACGCTTATGGGGAAGAAGAGTATAGGAAGGTAAATTCTAGGAGATATATATATATATATATATATATATATATATATATATATATATATATATATATATATATATATTACAGAGACTGAGGCTGTATTCACTTCATTCATGAGCATTCTTCCATTCTTCCCATGGTCCACAGTCACTTGTAGCTCCAAATTCCTTTCTTCTATGTGAACCTTCCCAATACTGTTTATTATAGTGCCATTATTGTCATGATAACAATTGCAATGTGACATCAAATGTGAGATTGGGTGGACATTTTTAAGAAGTTTGTGGGATTTGGTACAAAAATCTTTATTTCTAGCAACCATCACATTTTTATCATTACTAGTTATTGAATGGCTGAGTAATAGGTTAATTTTGTTTTGGTTAGTGGTATGGCTTTTACATAGAGCCTGGCCACTGTCCCTGAGCTTTTTTGCTCAAGGCTACTGCTTTACCACTTTGAGCTACAGCTCAACTTCTGGTTTTCTGGTAGTTAATTGGAGATACGAGTCTCACAAAGGCTAATGTTTTATGTACAAAATACTCAGATTCATGTGAATCTTGTCTAATCCCCACTACTACCCAGTAAATTATTTTATAGTGTTCACTTTAATAGGTAAGAAGTACTTTATAAATGAGTAAACACAGTCTTATAAAGATTAAGTGTAATAAGAAATTATGCATCTGGAAGGATATTATGGTAAGAAAGTATGAGAAAGATAGTTGTATGTTTTGTTCCTCATGTTTGGTAGCCTTAGCTTGATCTCCAACCTGTACTCTATACCCATTCATCAGAACGCATCCTACCTCTTACCCCATCTAAGGTTTTTCAGTACCATTGCCCTAAATGTTCAGAGACAGGTCTCTTTACAAGTAACCATGGTTATGAAAACTGCCTTATCAGATATAACTTCTAATCAGATATAACCAGTTGAATACTTAGATAATGATTTTTAAATAATTGCATGGCTCAGCTGTAAACAAACAATCTATGCAACAAAGGGTTATCTGAGCACTCACAAATGGCAGATATGAAGACCGGTGACAGATACAGTTGAGTTATTCATAAACCCAATCTTTATGGGCTACTTTGTGAAAGATTTAGAGGGAAATTGGAGATTTATGGCTTTTATATTTATTACCATGTCACATTATTCAAATCTGTGCTTTATTTGAAGCTAAATTCTTAGACTGGAACAAATTGCTCTATTATAGCTAGCTATCTTCTGATGGGGAAATAAAATCTACTTATGATATGGTTTCTGGGAATCCGTTATGACAAAGTACAGAGACTGTCTTTAGCTCCTCAAAACAGGGAAGATTTATGTATTCTTTTCCATTCTTTCACTTAGGAGACATAATAACTATAATTTATTTGTGTGGAGTTGGAAAGATGATGAAACTCCCATTTCCCCTCCTAAATCATGGGTGACTAGAGATGGTCTTGGAATATAGATTAACAAACCTTCTCTGAAAGGACTTGCTTTTTGAAATCTCAAGTTCTATTCCCAGTTCCTTCTTAGCTCTAATTATTCCAATTTAGAATCGGCTTTATAATCATGATCCTTTCAAATTTCTGAAAATGACATAGTTTTTAATAGAAGTTGATATTCTGAATACTGTTAAAGGGTAAACACCTAAGAATTTACAATACAGTTGAATGCATGTTTGTGAAAGGTATTGTTAAATTAGCATGTGGTTAACAAGGGGCATTAGTATAGGCACAAGAATTTGTGTGTGCAGTGATTGATCAGCTACATTACTTATATTTTAGACCCACGAGACCTTTCTCACTGTAGAGAAATATGAAGACAGTACTTCAGCCTGGCACATACTGTATAATGATGCCTCCTGGGAGACACGGTGAGCATGTCTAGTGAATGTTTTGTCTTTCCAGCTTTGAAAACAGTTACCTTAGTAATGTAATGCATGAAGAACAAATGAGAGACTGACTCAAGACATAATATTAATGATATTCTCTTTTCAGTGATCCTTCTGATCATTCCTTACTTGATTTAGTAGACTGCCTCTTGAATTCTATTTTTTTCTACAAAACAGTGGCATATGTGCATCCATGAGGTTTGGTGCGAATGTGGTGAAGGTTTTCATTCCTATAGGCATTTTGCTCTTTCTTTTTGTGGTTATAGTTGTTTTCTGGAAATCTGATGAACCTTATTGAAAATTGGTTGAAAGGAGTATTGGATATTGCTGAACTGTCTCTGTGGAGCTCAGCATTTCTATCAGGAAAATAATGAGTGTTCCCAACATATAGTACATGTTTGTATGACCAAAGTTCTCACATGAGATGTTGAAACAAAATAAAAAGGGCAAAAAGGGTAATACGCTCATGGAGTTTTCTCAGAAATGTATCTCAGGGCTTTTGTTACTGCATGCACTTTGCAGCTGAATGGTTATTTTGAAGATATTGACAACGTGTTTGTAATAAGGAAATATTTATATTTTCAAGTCTGAAAATTTCATAGCACAAGAGAGTGGTGTGGAAGTGGGTAGAGTGTTGTTTTTTGTTTTTTGGCCAGTCCTGGGGCTTAACTCAGGGCCTGAGCACTGTCCCTGGCTTGATTTTTTTGCTCAAGGCTAGTAGCACTCTGCCACTTGAGCCACAGCGCCACTTCTGGCCTTTTCTGTATATGTGGTGCTGGGGAACTGAACCCAGGGCCTCATGTATAGGAGGCAAGCACTCTTGCCACTAGGCCATACATATCCCCAGCCCCGTTTTTGTTTTTGTTTTTTTTTTGGCCAGTCCTGGGCCTTGAACTCAGGGCCTGAGCACTGTCCCTGGCTTCTTTTTGCTCAAGGCTAGCACTCTGCCACTTGAGCCACAGCGCCACTTCTGGCTGTTTTCTATATATGTGGTGCTGGGGAATTGAACCCAGGGCTTCATGTATACAAGGCAAGCACTCTTGCCACTAGGCCATATTCCCAGCCCCTGTTTTTTTTTAAAGCAATTTGTATCTAACTCATGTTGTCTCAAGCCAAGTAATTATATGCATGTTGATTTGGTTTAGATCATTTAACCACAAGTAGGGTTTTGATGATGCTGTGTTTAAAATAGCACCTTCCTCTTTGTAGGCTCTCCTTGAGTTAATATATACTGATATAAGTATAGATTTTTCCCCCCCTTTGGCCTTTAAGACTTTACACTATAGGTCTTTTATTGTTAAAAAATAACATATTTATTGTAACAACTGGTGGTACTGATAATAAAATGAATGATTTATTCA
Organism: Perognathus longimembris pacificus; assembly: GCF_023159225.1. Classification (NCBI taxonomy): domain Eukaryota; kingdom Metazoa; phylum Chordata; class Mammalia; order Rodentia; family Heteromyidae; genus Perognathus; species Perognathus longimembris. The sequence goes on from NC_063162.1 coordinate 32,806,374, forward strand.
CAAAAGTTAAAATTTGTAATACGTTTAGGTCTCTGCCTGCTCACTAACAATAGTCTCATAAAATATTTATGGATTTACATGCTCAAGGGATTTTACTTTTGACATTAGCTGAAATATCAGGTAGTTGATCCAGTGTGTGTCAAGTTGTTGTAAAGAGTATGTGGGCCCCCTGTTCTACTCTTCAGTGACCACATTGCTGCCCAGTGTGATCTAACTCCTCGTGTTTCCCTCATCTCAAGCACTTTCCAACAGCTTACTATGCCCTGTGCTTGCAAGCCTACTTTATGCTCTTTGGCCATCTTGTATTTTCTCTGCCATGGACAGTTTGTAGCTTGTTTTTTTTATTTTGGTCTTACTAATATTCGTGGACAGTTTGTGGCTTGTTTTTTTATTTTGGTCTTACTAATTCTGCTCTTCCTTAACATCTCTGTAGACTATGTAGCCACAATGTAAGTGACAATCTTCTCAGGGAAGTGTCCATCATATTTTCTCCATTGAATGTATCTCTTGTACTTGAAATGAATGTGTGTTGGGGTTTTTTTTGCTATTACTTTATTCTTATACTCAAGAGAATATAAGTTTCATGAAACTTTAAATCAACTTCAGACCCTATTTCCCTTGCTCACTGCTGTGTCATAATCAGTTGTTGTTGTTGATACTCTTCTCCTTTTGTACATACATATGCACTGGTATTGAGGCTTGAACTCAGGGCCTCACACTCTTGCTTGGCTTTTATGCTCAGAGCTAGACCTGTAACACATGAGCCATAGCTCCACCTTTAGCTTTTTGGTGGTTAATTGAAGATAAGAATCTCATGGACTCGATCCTCTTATATCCCCTTCCTGTGGTTGTACCCCCACTATCACTGTATCTCATCTGAGTACACTGGATACTGTATATACTGGTATTAGAACTAGGGAAGTGAAAGGGAATATCAAAATCGAGAGACAAAGGATACAAAGACAAATGACTCCAAAAGCAATAACTGCAAAACTATTTGGTGTAAACAACTGAACAACTTATGGGGAGAAAGGGATAGGGGGAGGGGGGAGGGGGAAGGAGGAAGGAGGTAACAAACAGTACATGAAATGTACCCAAGGCCTCACGTATGAAATTGTAACCTCTCTGTACATCACTTTGACAATAAATAAGAAAAAAAATAAAAACAAAATAAAAAATAGAGAAAGTGAGCATAATTGACAGGATTAATTTGGCTAAAAATCTATATTTGCATGTATGAACTACTGCATTGAAACTCCTTTGAGCAATTAACATAAGCTTAAAAATTTGAAAAGTAGGGCTGGGGATATAGCCTAGTGGCAAGAGTGCCTGCCTCGGATACACGAGGCCCTAGGTTCGATTCCCCAGCACCACATATACAGAAAACGGCCAGAAGCGGCGCTGTGGCTCAAGTGGCAGAGCGCTAGCCTTGAGCGGGAAGAAGCCAGGGACAGTGCTCAGGCCCTGAGTCCAAGGCCCAGTACTGGCCAAAAAAAAAAAAAAAAAAAAAAAAATTGAAAAGTATAATGTGAAAAACAGGCCCTTTCTGGAGTGTGGGTACAAGTGGAGGGAAGAGGGCAGATGGAGATTGTAAATAAAGATGAATATGACCAAAATACTGCATGCATATATGTAAAAATAGAACAAAGAAGCTTACTGAGACAGGTTTGGGAAGAGAAAAGGGGATGAGGGAGAGTGATAGAGGAGTTGAATCTGATTAAGTACAATGTATGTTTATATGCACATTACAATGAAACCCCTATGAACAACTAGTTGATGCTAATAAAAACATTTTAAGAAGTCCAAATATCATTCCATTTAGTGAGTATAACTAGCTTTATTTATTCATTTATTGATAAGATATGAAGTGTTTCTACCTTTAGGCTGTTGTGAGTAATGTTGTGTTGTAATAACCATTGACCTATAAGTAGAAGAGCACATTTTCCCCCATAATTGTAATTCCACTCTTTTCTCTTTGTTTTATTCATGAATATTTACTTAGTGTATATTTTTATCAATAGGGTAAAAACTACAGCTAATGTAGTTTCAATATGTTGATACCTCTCATTAAGCAGACATTTCCCCGCACAAGTAAAGACTGAATAAATATGTGTTGAATGAAAAGAAAAAAAAGAATCTCATGGACTTTTCTGCCCGGGCCAGCTTCAAGTTGTGTTCCTTAGATCTCAGACTGCTGAGCCATGAGGATTATGGACATTAACCACCAGCACTTGCATAGTCCTTTTTGCACAGACCTGGCACATGTGCTCACTAAACATAGATTTTCAACAAATGAATGGAGGTGGGAAAAGCACCAAATGGTACAGGGTTTGATAAGGGCAAAAAGGATTCTACATACATTCAAAGCAGGAGTTGTTCTTTTTTATATAGGAATTTTTACTATCTTTAAATAATTGTAGAAGAAAACAACTACTTTTGTTCTGCAGATAATAAGATTTCATGGGGTGTTTCAATAGGCAGTTAGAAAAATAGAATAAATAAAGATATTCATACAAATAGCTGTTCTGATTAGAAGTTCCCCTACTAGGAAAAAGGTATTTATGACTGTTGTTTGTTGCTTTGTCCCCTCTGTGTCTAGAATAGTGCCTTGCTCAGCATAGGCTCTCCTTAAGTCTTCATTGATTTAATAATCACTCATTCTAAAGTGTTAAATTATATTTTTGTTATTTGTTTTCTACCAACAGGTTTTACTGGCACAAGGGAATACTGGGTCGGAGTAATGCAACAATAGAATGGCATATTCCAGACACTGCCCAACCTGGAATCTATAGGATAAGATATTTTGGACACAACCGAAAGCAGGAAATTCTGAAGCCTGCAGTCCTACTTGCATTTGAAGGCACCTCTCCTTCTTTTGAAGTTACAACAACTTAATGAGAAGTTGACAGCTATTTAAAAACAGCTTTACTCTGTACATCCTAGAACTATTCTACATGAATATGAACTCCATTTTGATGTCGATAATTGCCTCAGTCTGGGGACAAATAGTTTACTGCTAATGGGACAAGGTGTGTGTGTGTGTGTGTGTGTGTGTGTGTGTGTGTGTGTGTGAAAGAGAGAGAGAGAGAGATAGAGAGAGAGAGAGAAAGAGAGAGAGAGAGAGAGAGAGAGAGAGAGATTGAGAAGTGTCCCATTACTTTCTCCAGCAGCCATGCACCATGATCAACAGCCTAAAGCATGATTTCCTTTGAGGACTTGCAGTTCTTTAAGGGACAAGTCCCTTCATTCTGAAACCTGTGAAATGTTAGTGAGTATGTTTAAAGATGTGTGAACAGTGTTAGTGTTTGAACTATTTATTTATAGAATTATTGAATGTTAGCACTGGAGATGATTGAGGAAAGTTTGTAGATTAATCTTGGATTGCACAGCTGGGAAACAATGAAGTTATATGAACATTACAGTGAGGTTTTAGAACATTTCTTCCAAATGCATTTTTAAAATACTACATAATCATTGTAAAAGTATGAGCCCAATTAGAGAAACACAAAAATTGGCAAGGCAGTTTTTTGTGTATTCAAATGAGCATAGCCGTAGGAAGCAGTCACTCTGGAGTTAGTATTGCTTAGTTCAGAGTTGTTTATGCTCTAATCATTTTTGGAATTGCCTCAAAGCACAATTATGAGAGGTCAAATATTTTGCAAATATTTTTCAAATATTGTGATTAAGCCTTGATTTTCCCTAAGTGTCCTTCTTCCACTAGATTGTGTCTCATATTTCTAAGACTTACTCTAATTTTTTTCACTATTTTTACCAATCAAATTTAGCTGAAGTGATAAAGTTTTGTCATTAGTGTAGATTTTAAAATAAATCATTATTGGTTGGGAAGGCAATCCTTAAGAGGAGATCCTAAATTCACGCATCTTTTTAAAAAAAAATATCAGCGGCTTCCTCATCAGTCATGCACAGATTCAGGGATAGGATATTTATGAAGACTTATGTATCAATCATTGTGTTTGTTTCTAGTCTTGACAATTAGTGAGATCATATTTGAGCTGACTGAGTAACAATCATTGCTGCCTATTTTGACTATTCAACTTGATACATACACTCTGGAGAGACATTACATGTCACTGATGTTCAAGTAACGTACTGTGTATCTTCTATATGGAGGAAAAAGGCTCCAGACTGTTGATTGACTAAATACTATTTTGAAGGATATTTGGGGGGGCATTGTGAAATACCTAATGTCCCAAGGAAAAAGATAGGATAAATGAACAACAACTACTTGAAAGTAAATTGCATTTGGAATTATCTGAATTAAGTAGGAGCTCCCAGACTGCAAAAAAATTTCCAAACCCCAATCCATACTTTTGCATGTGTATGAAAGCTTTATAGCATTTTAGGAGTGAAAAGAAATCAATGTTTATTTGACAAGCAAACTAAGTTTAAAAAAATAATGATATGTATAATTACACTATGAATGTTCACTTATATAATAACTTACCCATCTAAACATGAGAGACTGAATTTGAATGAACCTAGAATACTTGGGAGTGAATCAGTCTCCTAAGGAAGTAGACTGTGAAGAGATTAGCTAATTGGGATTTCTAAGGTTTGTGATCATTTTTCCTAATGACAACACTGTAATTAGTATATAATCTAGGGGCCTAAATGACTAGGTGATTTTGAAAGCATATGACCCCAAACAAATTATATGTTAAGTTATAACAGTTTCAAAAAGTATTCCTCATTATTCACAAGAATTAATGAATTATTTGCCCTGGCCTCCATTCCTTCCACTGAGCCTTTTTTCTGCATGAGTGCCTCTGACAACAGTGTGTGATGGTGGTCATTGCACCACTTATAATCCCTGTGCCACTGCTCTCCACGAGCACCACTCTCCGCCTCATACAACCCACAGAAAACTATTTTCTCATGAGTTGTCATCTTTTCCAGAGTTTGTAGCTCGAGGTTGTTTTTATTTGTACACTGTGCACTGTGTACAAATAAAAACAAATCCCAGTGTTTATAGATGCCATAGTTATCACCTGAGCCTAAAAGGACAGTACCATAAATAGTAACTGATTTGATCTGTTAGTCTAAAAACATGGATACAGTATTTTGTGACTACTTCTGGAACGGCTTATTGGAGTAAACCATGTGGAGAAACTTCCTGAGAATGGAGAATGTGGAAAGTGTTGGGTTGGGTTTGTGGGAGACAATTCTGTTTCTCATGTCAGTATCTGTGTTTTATTTGTTGCACCTACCTACTATGATTTTAAGGATACTGTGACTTCTTAAAAAAAAAGAAACTCTAAGTGATTCCCCTTCCATGCCTATATTTTTTCACATTAATATTTAACAGAAGATTTAAAAATAAATTAAGAATTAAACTTGAGAAAATACTTTCTGGTGAGAGATAAAGTGGACAAAAGAACCCTTCAAAAAGAAGACAGGGTATAAAAGTTGTACATTACATATAAATTAGGTTGAAAAGTGAGACCATACCTCAGTGAATGAGCAACCACTCCAACAAAGTAGACCTGCTTCTTAAGTTTCTTCCCAGCCTCTGAAGATCTGCTGACAATACACATTTGGCTGGCCCTTTTTGTGAATTACTTATTTAAAATTTCCTATGTGAGTAGCTAATTCTAAAATTATTTTGTGTGTTACTTGCAAACAAAGAGACCAAGAATGAATTTACTTGTGACTATCTCTTTCCAACCTTATATGCTTCTCTTCTAATACACATAAGCTCAGTATCCTTGCTGATGTTAGCTCAGGGAGTTTATATTTATCCAAATAGTACATTATCTAAATAGTACAGGAATCCTATATCTAAATGATGATGGCTCCACCTTAAATTCCTAGAGCTGATAAATACTTTTGTCAAAGTAGCAGGATATAAACCAGCCTTTGTAAAGACTAAAAATGAGCAAATGGAGAGGGAAATTAAGACAAACACATTTTCCATATCCTTAAGAAATACCTAGGAATAAACCTAACCAAAGAGGTAAAGGACCTCTACAATGAAAACTATAAAACTTCGAAGAAAGAAATTGAAGGAAACTGTGGAGGTGGAAAGATTCCCATGTTCATGGATTGGCAGAATTAATATAGTGAAAATGGCCACTATTCCAAAGGCAATCTAAAAATCCAATGCAATACCCATCAAAATCCTAAATGCTATTCTTTGCAGAGATAGAGAAACCAATCCAAAATTCACATAGATGTACAAAAGGCTCTGAATAGCCAAAGCAATCCTGAACAGAAAAGCAATGCTGGAGATATCACCATTCAGGACTTCAAACTTCACTATAAATTCTAGTAACAGAAAAACAGTTTGATAGTTGCATTAAAACAAAACAAAACAAAACACCAGAAAACCCAGAATCCAGAAAATCCAAAATGAACCCACATACCTATATCAATTTGGTTTTTGAGCTAGGAGCCAAAAACACATATTGGGAAAAGGAAGACAATGTATTCAACAAACAAGTCCAGAGTTTCAGCCTGTGTCTCTGCACTTCCAGCTTGTACTTATAAATCCAAACTTTCTAAGTCATATACATAAACATCATGGTATCTGGGCTTGCATAATGCCATGTTGATAGAGACCCAGAGCTCATCCATTTTTTTTTTCTAGATGTGTTTTAGGATAATGAGCAATTTGGAACTGGGCATATTGGCTCAACACTAGCAGATGCTGCTTGGACCCAGGACTCTGAAACATTTACAGCCACATTCTCTAATTGGTTCTAGTTTTCCAATGTAGTGTAATGTATTCTCCTCTTCCTCCAGACTTAGGTAAACCAAAGGAACACAGAAGTTGAATATTCTGGCAACAGCAAACTTGGAATGAGTGAAGTCAGATAGGGGCACATCACATCCCCCAAATAACCAATGGACTGGGATACAGAGTTAGACTTCAAGTCATTAGTGTGTGTGTGTGTGTGTGTGTGTGTGTGTGTGTGTGTGTGTGTGATTTTATAAAGTTAATGTCAACAGGATGCGGAATACGAAGAGGACTGGGTCGATATTAAATGTCATCCTAAAACTATAATGGTGCTGTGTTGACTCATTGCCTGCCTTGCCTCCTCTCCTCTCCTCTCCTCTCCTCTCCTCTCCTCTCCTCTCCTCTCCTCTCCTCTCCTCTCCTCTCCTCTCCTCTCCTCTCCTCTCCTCTCCTCTTCCCTCTTCTCCCCTCCTCTCCCCTCCCCTCCCCTCCTCTCCTCTCCCTTCCTCTCCCTCTCCCCTCCCCTCTCCTCCCTTACCCTCCCCTCCTTTCTTTCCTGTGGTGAATGATTGGGTTAGGAGGAGTTAATAAATGAGAGACAGTGGTTTTGGGGTACATTCCAGTTCATAAGGCCTGTTAATCATGTTTCTTCCTTATTTTTCTGGATAATATGAACATTCTGTGGCAACTGACCCCTTCTTTCATTGCTTACCTATCAGTGACTTACATCACTGGCAGAGAATTTTTAAAAAAAAATCTGAAGCTAATTTACTTTATTGGAATTCTTCCAATCTTTCCTTTTCTTCTAACACAGGGTCTTGTTATATAGACTAGTCTGGCCTTTAAACTTTTGATCTTCTCCCTAATTCCCTCATTTACCACCATAAGTTCTTTTCCTTAAATTATTGTTAAATTCTTAGAAATGCGATCAGGTACACATTTGCTGTACTTATTAATCTTCTGCATGCACAAAATTGAAAATACCAAATAAACTAAAACCACAAACCAGAAAGCACCAAATAATAGCATGCATGATACTGTATTTTTGAGATGAAATTGCCCCTTGTAAATTGACTATGTGCTACTGTTCTTGTGGGCTTGTTTTCTTGGGTCTTCCTGTCTCTGCTACACTGACTTGTGATAATTCACTCCTAGTCCTTGATCACTTGCCTCTTCTATTAGAGTGTTTGTATTTGAGCATGTGCAGTGGTACTGGCTAGTCTTGCATGGCACAGAATATCTATCACATGAAAACCTACCTCAGCTTTTTTTTCTCAGTAACCTCTTACAGAGTCATACGACTCTTCTAAACTTTGAGATATAGCACAGGCTGATGATTACAAAGATTAACCTGGGAATTACACTGCTTGGGCTGAATCCCATCTGTTATCACTGAGATAGGTAGAATTATTTTATAAGCAGAGAAAAAGTGTGATGGGCTCAAAGAAGTAGAGATAATTACTGCCTCTGTATCCTGGCCCAATTCATGTGTTCTGTGCTTACATCGATTCCTCAGCACCACATAAACAAGAAAAGGCAGAGGTGGCCCTGTGGCTCAAGTGGTAGTGTGTTAGCCTTGAGCAAGTAGAAGCCATGGACAGTGCTCAGGCCCTGAGTCCAAGCCCCAGGACTCGCAATAAATAAATTAATAAACAAACAAATAAATAGAAGAATAAAAGCAAAAAAGGAATAGAAGAAACATTTGACACAAGTAGAAACTTTCTTAATAAAAGCCCAGACACACACAGAAAATCAAAGAAAGTTTGGACAAATGGGATTGCATTAAACTGCAGAGCTTCTGAAGGGCAAAAGACATAGCTTGCAAGATAAACAGAAAGCCCTCAGATTGGGAGAAGGTCTTCACTGGCCATACAACAGACAAAGGCCTCATATTTAAAATATACATAGAACTCAAAAAAATTAAGTTCCCCCAAAACAAATTCTCGAAGAAACAACTTCCCCCTTAATAAATGGCTGAAGACCTAAAGAGAGACTTCTCTGAAGAGGAAATGAGTATAGCTAAGAGACACATGAAGAAGTACTCAATATCATTGGCCATAAAATAAATACAAATCAAAATAACAGAGATTTCACTTCACCTCAGTAAGAATGGCCATTATCAAGAAAACTAATAACAAATGCTGTTGGGATGTGGCTAAAAGGGAACCCTACTACACTCTTGGTGGGAGTGTAAACCACTCTGGAAAGCATTGTGGAGGTTCCTCAGATCCCCTATGACCCAGCAAGTCTGTTTTCGGGCATCTATGCAAAGGATTACAAGCAAGACCACACTAAAGCTACAAGCACAACTATATTCACTGCAGCACAATTTACCATCACTAAAATATGGAATCAACCCAGTTCCTCAGTAGATAAAAGGATCAAGAAAATGTGGTACATATAAACAATGGAATTCTATGCCTCTATCAGAAAGCACTGCATTGCCCCATTCATAAGAAAATGGAAAGACCTGGAAAAAATCTTACTAAGTGAAGCGAGTATGACTCAAAGAAACATAGGCTGTATGGCTTTCCTCATTGGTAATAATTAATATATGTCTAGGATAATCCACGCGGTAGATGTCATCTTTCTAAATGTGCAAAGAAGTAGCTATATTAAAATTCTTTCAAAGTTTCAATGAGCAAAAGCTCTCAAAGACCAATGATAGACAATAATCCTTGAGGTGAGATGAATCTTGTGTATAGGAGGTGCCTTTGGCCTCAGTTTGCCACAATATGCTCCTGGACTTGAGCTTCCTGCCTCATCCTTTTTTTTCTCCTTACAAATTCATGGTCTTTATACATACTCCACAGCACTTCCCATGTGGATCAGCTAGTTGATTTCTCTGAGCCACTGATTTTTAGATAGATGATAGATAGACAGATAGATGATAGATAGATGATAGATAGCTAGATGAGCATTGACAGAAGAATGAATGTTGTTCACAATATAGGTCAACAGATATTATTTGATTACTGACCACATGTCAGGGATCTACTGTGCTCACAGAAGTTGAAGTTGAAATATAATAATTCAGAACTTATGTCTGCAACTTATTAAGACTTTAAACTCTCTTGAGTTTCAGTCATTTTATTTGTAGTTCTGGGATCCTGTATACCAAATTCTAGAGTGTCAATAAGGGCACATAGGAAGTGGATGTGACTCTGGTGCCAAATTCCGTTGTAAAGACACATGCTCATGAAATAGTAAGAACTAGAATGGGAGAAATAGAGTATAAACCTCAAAATGCAGACTGAAGTTCAGGAATTAGCTGTCATGATGAACAGCAGTTCCATGCATAGCATTTTTGAACATTATACTTTTCACACCGTTTTGCATCTCCTCTGTGTGTTCCTTGCATGAATCTGTGAACGGTTGCTTGATAGGAGGATGCAGAAACTCTTGGCCCAGCCCCATACCTGCAGCCAAATAAAGCAGCAGTGCTGTCAAGTGATCCTTGGAAACGATGCCTTTCTAAAGTCTTTTTGCAGTGAGGATTTGCCAATGTCTTCACTTCCCCCTCAGAGAAAGAAGTGCACACTTCTATGTTAAGAGACAAGATCAAGTCAACAGCAGGAGAATGGGGTGAAGGAGACAGAAAATGCACTGTGCCAAGAGCCAAGGATCCAACTAAAGCTGGATCATGTCTCTCAGGCAGGTACCAGGGTCAGGGGCAATGGGCAACGTGGATTTTAAAAAAAGATTATGTTTTGTACTAGCCAATTATTTATGTAAAGGGCAACATTTCACAACTACAATCACCACATATCACTGGATCTGACTGTGGAAGATTATTCTGGAGAGAGATGGGTGCTCTGACACTCTAGCTCCCTGCAGCAAGGGGCACTGACTTTGATTCTGCATTGTGCTACTCAGATACCTTCCCATTCACAATGAGGAACTTTGTCCCAAATTGCTCCAGAAAGGTGATCTCATACTAGTTGTATCTGTGACTTAGTGGGAAATCTTCTCCTGCTTTACTAAGCATGCCTTCACCTATAATAAAACCCTTAAAGAGAAGGAGAGGAGGTAGGCAGGGGTAATTCTTTACCAGATAATGGCAATTATTGAGGCTACAAGAGGGCACTGAGATCATGGCCCTGGAGCCTGAGAGGAAATTGTTTTACATAAGCTTTTTGGTACTCTGCCAAGAAATGTGGTCTCTGAATACTTCAGACCATCTCCCAGAATCATGCCGGAATTTATTGTTTTTATTTTTACCTACTTTTCTTAAGTGTTCTTCCAGATTTGCTTGGGAAGAACATCTAACACAAAGACAACTCTAAATTTCTGGTATAAAACAAAGCAGATTACAGTAAGATGGATAAGGTGTTGATAGCCACCTGGAGCATCCAGTCTCAATTTCTGTTCCACCTTGCCTCTCTAAGTTCCAAGCACAGAATGGTTGTCTGAGATTACGCTTGAGAGCGGCTTCATTGGAGCCTTAGGACGGGGTTGGTACAATGACACTGGAGTGTTGGAGATAGCTCATATTTTTTCATAGAGCCAATTGTGTACAGAATTTCCATAGTTCATTTTCAAGAGCATCATCTTTTGGTTGCTTGAAATCAGCAGTGTCAGCATTATGCCAGCGAAATTGGGAAATATTACACATCATGTTACATGCTTTACTCGGTTTCTAGCTCAAGGGCAGCCATTAGGTTTCAATTTTTTTTTTTTTTTTTTTTGGTCATCATTGCAGCACTATGCTGGGAAGACTGAGGAAGTTTTGGGATTTGAATAGAAAAGGCATTCATTTTCTACTAGTGATGCCTCCCACAATAAGGAGCTAGTAAAAAACCTTCTTTTCTCTTTTTCTAGCTTTGTCTTGTCCATTTCTGTCAGAGTAATGATTGGAAATGTAGCCTTACTTATTAGCCTCTATATCTTACCATCTCAGGTACATCATTTGTTGCTCTTCTAAAAAGTCTACCATAGTGGATCTCAGACTCATTGTCATGAAGCATCAATGAATGAGAGAGGTTGGGGTGATAGTCACCAAGATGGCTTTCATGCATAATCCCACTGGAAATGAAGAGCTCGAGAACTGCTACACTCTTCTAAACCAACAATGATTTACACTATGTGCTAGTCTGTATGTTTTGGGATTTCTTGCTCCTGCACTTGTGTCAATGCATATTTTTTCTCACTTCTCTATCTCTGCCTGACCTTCAGTTTGAATTCTACCTTCTTCATGATGCCTTCTCTGATTTTTCAAAGTGGTGAACAGCCCCAAGAATGTTTCATTTAGGATGCCTATATATAATCTTGCATAGTATTTATTTTGTGACTGCTTTGTATTTACTCTGTTGCTAGTAGACAGGGAGAAAGCCCTGTAAAGAAATCTTTCTGTCACTGGGCTGAACACATGGCAAGTCCTTTGTGTTCTGGCTTCTTTCAACCACACTGATCCTGCCCTCCCTCTATAATCCTTTCAATTTTCTGAGCCTCATTTGAAACAACTGGGAGCTTTCCAAACTCCATTGTCTTCCTTCATTATCTGCACATACTGGGTTGTATTATACACAGATTGGCCTAATGGCTAGAGTTCTTCACCCCTTCCAGGAGCCACACCTTCTGCCCTGTGACATCCCTTCTGGAGGTGGAGACTTGTTTCCATTCCCCTGGAATGGAAGATGGCCCAGAACCCTGCTTTGGTCCACTCAATGCTGAGGATGTTACAGTGTGCCAATTCCAAGCCAAGGCATTGGAAAGCCTTGCCTGTTTCGACACACTTGCCTGGTAGCTTGCCCGGCTGCCATGCAAACAAACCTAGCTAGTGTGCAGAAGAGGTCATGTGGAGTAGAGACAAACTGCCCAAATGGAGGTCATGCTAGATCAGCAGCTCTCAACCATCCTTACCCAGAAGCTTTGTGAATGTGTGAGCAATTCCCAGAACAGAGACGCACCCAGCCACAATTGCTGACATAGTTGTGAGCTAAATAAATGGTAGTTATTTTCCACTATTAAATTTGCGGTGGCTTTTGTATGATCATAAACAACCAATACACAAGGTTAACAGCTTCCTTTTTGGTCTCAACTTAGATATTATGGTATCCTGGCCACCCAGGCGGGACTCGAACCCACAATCTGGTATACTAACAACCCCAGTGGGACTCGAGCCTATGACATAAAGTCACCAGCACTCAGTCAATCTGGCTAGGAGTCTTTTATTTAGCTTCACACAGCGTCTGTTCACCATGTGGATAGTGAAGAATAGCCCTGGGCTTCAGTAGGGCTGGGTATTTAAAGGCAAAAATCATATGTACCACCTGCAGGTGTCCACATACTACACGTAGGTGGTCACGTACTACACACAGGTGGTCAGACAAGTTAGGAAAAGCAAGCAAGCAGGTATACAGTAGCAGAATTGGCAGTTAGTGATTACAAATAGCAATTACAATTCTGGTAAATAAAGCAATAAATCATTTAAGCAAGTAAAATACTCTTTGTTCAGTTCTTGGCTCTGGTTGTGACTGGTATTTACTGCATACCCATTTAACTCCTTAATTTTATCTCTGGAATTTTATGCTTGTCTTCCTCATTTCTTTCTTTTGCAAAGGTCAAGCAGGTCCAAATCAAGCTGCTTTCAGACTACTTAGGATGAATCAGCCTCTTTAGCTAGGACTAAAGGTGAATTTCTGGTCTGAATGTCTCAGATATAACATCTTTGCCAAAGCCATTTCTGAGCCCTATTCCTGACAATTGTTTTTTTTTTTTTTTTTTTTTTTGCCAGTCGTGGGCCTTGGACTCAGGGCCTGAGCACTGTCCCTGGCTTCTTTCCGCTCAAGGCTAGCACTCTGCCACTTGAGCCACAGCGCCGCTTCTGGCCGTTTTCTGTATATGTGGTGCTGGGGAATCGAACCTAGGGCCTCGTGTATCTGAGGCAGGCACTCTTGCCACTAGGCTATATCCCCAGCCCTGGCAATTTTTTTAATAAGGTTGTCTTAATTATCACAGAATTATTCATAGTCAAGTATTAGAATTATTGGGTGTTATCTCTGTCTTACATTGCATTATAAGTTAGGTGTGTGTGTTGTGTGTTTTGTGCTGGGGTTTAAATGCAAGTTCTTGTGCATGCTTAGGCAATTGTTCTATCACTGAGCCACATCTTCAGCTTAGATTGTTTTATTTTTCCAGTCCTAGGGCTTGAACAAGGGTCTGAGCACTGTCCCTGACTTCCGTTGGCTCAAGGCTAGCACTTTACCACTTGAGACATAGTGCCACTTCTGTCTTTTTCTGTTTATGTGTTGCTAAGGAATTGAACCCGGGGTTTTCTGCATGCTAGCAACCATTCTATCCCTAAATCACATTCCCAACCCAGATTATAAGATTTTTGGGGTAAGAAACTTTGCCTTATGAATTGCAAAATGAGTTTAGGCCATTTGCACAAATGTCTTGTATTCCACAGATGGTCAGAAATGATTTCTGAATGGATTATGCTAGTCATCGCAATCTATGGACTACAGATATTCTTTGTCCTGGATAGCACTGATTGAAAGTGTAGTTCTTTTCTTTTTTCCCTCTGACCTTTACTGCCTGCATTTAGGAATCAAATAATTTGATATGAACATTTGTAGGATGACCTTTGCTTAAAAAGTTGGAAGGTGTTTGGGCTTGAATATCCTCATGGAACTAACGATGGGTGGCTGTACCCTTTAGCCAGGACATACATTTTCATCTCTCATCCACATTTTCCTTCTCCCCTGCTTTCTCTTGCAGACAGGATCTGTGGGTTTACTGCATGTGCTTACTGGATCAAAAGCACTCAACTCTTAGGACAGCTGCTGACAAATATGTCCACTTATTTACTTCTACCTCCAGTATTAGATGGATGGAGACAGCTCTTTTTTTCTCTGGCCAAGGAAGAAGAGCTTATGATTGTCCTCTATGGACTGGCTTTCTTTCCCACCCAACTTTCAAGAATAATTCAGCTTGTCACCTGTCTAAACTAGAGTGAGATGTTTTCTTTCATAGTGTAATTGGTGGCAGTAATTGTGGCTTGGTTAGAGGCATCTTTTCCCAGTAGTTCTTGTGGGCCTGTCAGCGACCATGCCAGTTTTATGATGTTTTCTCTTTTAATAGTGCTCTTAAGTATCCCCATAAAACTGCATCTGATGGTTTGTTTGTCTCTCTCATGATGGATGGAAAGTATGTTTCATTAATGTGAGGTGAGGTGAGAGAACTTTTTTTATTTCAATGTATGTATACAAGTTACAATTCAATGATCCTGTCTTTGAATATCTGAGCCAATAACAAATTTGATAACATCATTGAAAAGAAACCCTGTCAGGCTGGCTGATGTTCAGAAGGAATTTAAATCTACCACTTATTTCCCTTGGCATCTGCTCTCATTATGCATTGGCCAAGAGAAACTGGTAGCTAAATATTTTCAGTGTATCAAGTGTAAAGCTGACACACTGGACTAGAAGAAATATTGGTTTTCTGTTCATGTCTTCAGTTCTTTGGATTCATTTATAAAGCAACAGGCTTGACAATTTGGTCACGGCATTATGATTTGATAACCTAGTGCTTTCACATCTCTTTTGTGAACACCAGTATAATTATCCAACTCAGATGAATCTTTATCTCTTATGGCACATACAGGTTAACTTACCTGGACAGAACAGGTAGCTCATCCTGTTCTCTGATTAGTGAGTAAACAAGCAGGTAGAATGCCCTTGGTTCCCTTAGTCCTAACTAAATTTGTTTCCTACACTCCCATCAGTGACACCACTGAGTTCAACCAAATGAAATGCCAGATAAGCATAGTCACTCCTCATTTATATAAGAAAAGTATTGAAATTATGTTTCTAGCAATGATTATTTTTAATTCTATGATGTATAGGAGGCTGACCTCATGACTGTAGGGATCCTTACCCTGATTAATAGCTATACTTAGGTATATGTCGATGCATAGTTAGAATTGACATCTTTTGTTATCTGTGTTGGGGAACGTGAATTTTCCAGATATCCAAGCTTAACAATTTAAGAAAATGAAAAAAATCCATGGTCATTGCAGAATATTTTATTTTATTTTTTTAAATTTAAAATTTTTTTTACTATTGGTTCAGCCACTCTGGCAAGCAGTATGGAGATTCCTCAGAAGGCTAAATATAGAACTCCCCTATTACGCAGCAGCCCCACTTTTGGGTATCCAAAAGACCACAAACAAATCACAGTAAAGCCACCAGCACAACAATGTTCATCGCAGCGCAATTTGTCATAGCTAGAATCTGGAACCAACCCAGATGCCCCTCAGTAGATGAATGGATCAGGAAAATGTGGTACATATGCACAATGGAATTTTATGCCTCTATAAAAAAGGATGACATTGCCCCATTTGTAAGGAAATGGAAGGACTTGGAAAGAATTATACTAAGTGAAGTGAGCCAGACTCAAAGAAACATGGACTCTATGGTCTCCCTTATTGGGAATAATTAGTACAGGTTTAGGCATGTCACAGCAGAGGATCACAAGAGCCCAATAGCTATACCCCTATGAACACATAAGATGATGCTAAGTGAAATGAACTCCATGTTATGGAAAAGATTGTTATATCACAGTTGTAACCACTTTCAACGTCCCATGTGTATCTGTAGCTTCTATTATTGATGATGTTCTTGTATCACCTTCCCCGTGGTTGTACCTACACTATCTCTGTAATTTTATCTGAGTATATTGGAAACTGGGAATACTGGCATTAGAACTAGGAAATTGAAAGTGAATACCAAAATTGAGAGACACAGGGTAAAAAAAGACAAACAACTACAAAAGCAATACTTGCAAAACTGTTTGGTGTAAGTGAACTGAACACCTCATGGGGGGAAAGGGAAAGGGGGAGGAGGGAGGGGGGTATGAGGGACAAGGTAACAAATAGTACAAGAAATGTATCCAATGCCTAACGTATGAAACTGTAACCTCTCTGTACATCAGTTTGATAATAAAAATTTGAAAAAAATAAATGAAAATGAAAAACATTTTTTTACTTACATGAACATATCTATCTTTTGTTGTTGTTGTTATTTTTGTTGTTGTTGTTGTTTTTGTTTTTGCCAGTCTTGGGGCTTGGACTCAGGGCCTGAGCACTGTCTCTGGCTTCTTTTTGCTCAAGGCTAGCACTCTACCACTTGAGCCACAGCACCACTTCTGGCTATTTTCTATATGTGTGGTGCTGAGGAATGGAACCCAGGGCTTCATGTATATGAGGCAAGCACTCTTGCCATGAGGTCATATTCCCAGCCCCTGCAAAATACTTTTAAGTATGGTTCACTAGATGGCAAAGATGACAAACGTTTCCAAAACTCCTTCTAACCAAACACTGTTTTGTTTGGAAATTATTCTGTCATCCTCTTTACATGTGTAATAGCTTTGAAATGTAAAATTCATTTTTTTATAGCCCAAAGTGGAGAAAAATAAAAGCATCCTAAAGAAAGAGTTTTGAAATGTAGTTCATGTTTCTAGAGGTTTTTAAAAAATGACACATTATCATCCTACATTGTGCCATTTTAATCTGAGTCTTCTCAAGGTTTCACTTTTCTCTCTGTGTGCCTCTGTCCAGAAACATGTATTCTAATTTTCTATGATTCTATTTCTATGATAATACTAATTTCTATAATTAAGGAAAAAGGAGAGTTGCTAAGAATTCTAGGTAACCTGGATGCTACCACAATGTTAATGTGTGAACTTCCACTGTGGTACATGATTTATTCCATGAATTTATGTGACCTAGAGACCTTTCATGTTTATTCTCTATTTTGACCATGTTTTAAAGTTGAGATGGAATTTTATATTGAATCATGTGTTTAAAATCAGAAATAAATCAATTTGGTTTGTGACATTCATTTTACTAAAACAAATTTAAAAAGATTTATAGATTAGCTAAGAAATCATCCTCAGCAACTCCCATGACACATTAGTCAGGAAGAACAGTAGGTTTGTTGTGGTAACACATTACTTTGCCACCCTCCAGAGCTTAGTTGCTTAACATGTAAACATTTATTTCTTAATATGTAAAGTGTATTTCTGGTCTGATAATTCTCTGAGGTTGGTTTTTTACATCTGATTACTCAGTGTTCTTGCAACCTGGCATCTGGGACACATGGTAATCAGGGTTGCCTTGGCAGAGGAAGAGAGACCACGTGGACCTCACACACCATCTCAAATACCTCAGTGTTAGTTATTTCAGTCTAGAAATGACACAGCCCATTGGCCAGGAACTACCAGAAGTGAACACATAACCTTATTATAGGCTCACAAATGAGTGCAGAACAAGATATGAATGAGTGTTGCCAGTCTCTAACTCAGTGACCTTGGGCAAGTAACTCAACTTTATCTCTACTATATGGGGGTTGGCTTTGGTCCCCTCAAAGTTTTACTTCTCACAATCTCTTAGTTTAAGTGTTTGTTTTCTTCTGTTTTATGACTGGTTAGTTTTCTGTATGATATTGCTGTCACTCAGGTCATCAGGTAATACTGGCAAAAGATACATATTTATCGTGTGTTGGGTAGCTGATAGCCAAACTAGAGGAATCAGAGAGCAAATGATCTATTGCTTTTCTTTATTTGCAGAATTGGGGACTTCGGACCTTGTATTTGGTAGGTAGCACTTAAGTCAACTTTGGCACCTGAAGAATTTATTTTAAATATAAGATCTTCAGTTATTTAACTTTTCTGGGACTCACTCTGTGTGTGTGTGTGTGTGTGTGTGTGTGTGTGTGTGTGTGTGTGTGTCAGTCTTGGGGCTTGAGTTCAGGACTTTGGCACTGTCCATGAGCTTTTGTGCTCAAGGCTAGTGCTCTGCCACTTTGAGCCACAGCTCCAAATCTGGTTGTTTTGGTGATTAAAGAGTCTAATAGGCTTTCCTTCCCAGGCTGGTTTTGAACCTCAATGCTCAGATCTCAGCCTTCTGAATAGTTCGGCTTACAGACATGAACCACTGGCATCCAGCTATGGCTCAGCTTTTTAAAATTTTAATGTAAATTGCGAAGGAAGATAGACACAGTACCATTTCATAGAGTTATTGTGACCACTAATTAAGCTATTCATGCAATGTTCTTATTTCTTAGTGCTTAGAATGTACTAAGAATTCAATAAGTTTATTTTATTTCATTTTAAAATGATTTTTTAAATGTTCTATGTTCCTTGGTGTGTCTTAAAAGGTATCTCCATGTAAGAAGTAGTTGTCAATAAGTTGTTAGGCTTGAATTAACCGTCCTTTTTGACTTGGTTAGGTAGGTTGGCTCAACCCACCCAGGTCTCTCTCAGATATTATGACATAAAACAGAGTCATACATACTACCTTATGTAGAAGATCTGGGCCCAAATCCCTAACCCATGTTGGCTCGGACACCTACGATTGCCTTGGCCTCCAAGCTCAAGATTCTTGACTGGTTTTCTATGTCACCCAGGTCTGGTTTTCTCCACTAAACTTGGCTCTTCCTCTAGAATCTTGAGTCTTACCTAGCCCAGGTGGGATTTCCCAACCCTAACCTCAGCCACTCAGAACCTAGTTTCTACCTCCATCCCCAGGGCACACCGAATCTTGGTCCTGGCCTCCACAAAGCAAAGGAAGCATCAAATTGACCCTTTTATTCCATTGGCTCTGCCTTTTGAGTCTTGGTATTTTCAGTTTCATCTGGATCTTAATCACTATCCCAAACCCAAGGGTGGTACGTTCTACAGGCACTGTTCCTTTAGGAGATCTGGATAGAAAGCTCTCTTCTCTCTTCTGCCTCATCTTCCTTGGGAGGTAGCCAGTTGCAGTGTAAAATGTGAGAAATGGTATGTATTCATTCTCCAGGATAGGGCCACACTGTCTAGCATAGATCAACTTGCTCACCTCCTGTTTGGTTTCTTGCTTGATTTAATAGAAAATTCCCTATGTGTAGTTGTGAAAGGGTTTACTCCATGAGATTCATATCAGGCAGGGTTCCAATTCAACTTTGTTTCTGTCTAACACATGAAAGACATCATAGCTAAGCTCCACCTCCCAGGTGGAGCCTCACCTTACCCCACACATGCGTGGGCCAGAGAGAACACTGCTTGAGTCAGACTGGACTGGTGCAATCAGATTGGCTTTTGCTTTTCCTTTTCTTTTTCTAAATTCTGTCATGGGACTTTCCCCATAGGGACATCATACAGGGAGAGGATGCCAAGCTTCTAAGATAGATGTGGAGGGGAAGAGTTACATCAAAAGATATTGTCATGTAGCTGCAGCCTGCGTTTCCCCAATCTGCCTTTGTAATCTTGTATGGCAAACAGGTCAAATTTGTCACTGCTAAATCTGATACATTCTTATCTTTGGTTTAAAAAAAAGATAAATTGTCAGAGAATAATTTCCAAGAGAATTTCTAAGAGAAAAACCTTTTCTGAAAAATGGTTCTACAGCTTTATACTGTTTATCACAAAGGAAAAAAATAAGGTAGGATTTTGTCATTCCAGTGTCATCTAGGTTTAAATGCTCTGTGTGTGTTGAATGTATTAAGACGCTTCTTTCCTAAGGTATATCATATCAAACTCTGGCAGGGAGATTTTTGGAACCAAGAAAAGAAGGTTACTATTCTATTAGGTTTCAAATGCATAAAACTACCACTCTTGGATGGCCAAGAGTGGATGCTTATTTTTAATTAATACAACACTGAATGAATAAAATAACTAACTGGCATCCTATTTGAAAATTAGGAAAAACTTTAAAAATATACATTAATCTCTGTGCTGTCTCAACAGGTAAGTTCTCATTAGCTTTTCTAATAAGGGAAAGAAAGTTTGAGGCATTATGGAGAGAACTCAGTCTTCAGTTTCAAATCCCAGTCCTCCCCTTCTCATACACTCTTAGGTTCTGTCTGTCTTTTTCCCTGTGTACAGAGGAAAGGACTTGGGTAAATCTGAGGAGAAATGGTAACACTGGTATATTTGGTCCTGTTCTTGGAAAAATTGGAAGGCTTGTCAGCATCCTCTTGAATCTTTTGCTGGGACCACGGGGATGGCTAATTTTTGCTCCCCAGCAACAACTTCCCACTTTCAGATGTTGAACTAAGCAGCTTAGGAAAAGGCTGGGTTTGGGGGATCACAGTTATGAAATAAGGAATCAGGTTGCAGCATCTGGATGTAGCCCCATGAGCCGCTAGCTGAGGGCCAGGCTGCCATAATCCCAGCCAGTAAGTGATAACAGGGACCCAGCTTTCTCTCCAAGTGGCTCAGCTCTGTGTCAGTTTCATGCCAGTTCATATGAAAGGCAGAACTGAAAAGCGCAATAGGAAACCTAGGCCAATAAATTTCAGCTTCTGCACTCTAGGATTTGGAATGTCAATGCTGTCTAGTACCTGCTGCTGTGCTTTGCACCTGCCACAACATCAACCAGCACACCAAAGAACAGAGCTGCTTTCTCCTTCATTCATCCTATCTGTCCATCTACCCATCCATTCATTCATTATCCACCATCCATCCAAGTTTTTAATCTTTTGTATTGTTCACTTATATAAAAAATGTCTTTCAGAATATATTTCTGAATGACAAAAATTTCTTCATAAAAGTGCCATTATCCCACTGAGAAATTTAACAATCATCTCTTAGTACCATCAGATATAGCGGATATTCGAATTTCTCCTATTGAATCATCGATATATATATATATATGTAGATGAAGTGTTATATATACATGTATATATAATATATAACATATACATGTATATATTATATAACATATACATGCATATTACATATATATGGTATATATGTATATACCATATATATGTAACACTTCATCTGCATTAGGTTCCAAATAAGTGTCTCTCTCCTTTCTTTCTCCTTCTCTCTCTTGATCCCTCCCTTCCTCTCCTCCTTCCTTCTTTCTTACCTTCTAATGTAGTTTGAATCCAAGGCCTTGAACTTGCTAGACACTTTCCTACATGAGCCATACTTCCATCCCTTTGGCCTTAGATTATTTTCAGTAAAGCTATCTTTGCCTTTTTTTTGTCCATGCCTGAACTCTGATAGTGATCTTCCTATTTATATCTCCTGGACAGCTGGGATTACAGGCTTATACCACCCCACCTGAATTGATTGAGAGCACAGGGTTTTGGTTATTTTTTTGCTTTAGCTGTCCTCAAACTTGTGATCCTCCAATTCTCTGCAAATTGAGTAGCTGGTATTACAGATGTAACCACTGCTCTGGCTTAAAATTTTAACGTGTAGATTTTCTCCATTCTTATTCTCTACCTTTTCTTCCTTCCTTTATTCTTGTTCTTACTCTATTCTTCTCCATTCCTTCCATGTATGTATTCCTCTTACTGTTATTCACTTTATTTTTCCTTTCTTTTTTTTGGGCTCAAACCAGTATTTCTATAACTACTATCTTTTAAAAAATTTAATGCTATTGTCAAGGTGATGTATAGAGGGGTTACAGCTACATATGTAAGGTAGTGAGTGCATTTCTTGTCAACCTTCTTCGCGTCTCTCTCATTTTTCTCCCACCTCCCCTCTTCCTCAGTCTCCCCACCCCTTTTTCTTTCTTATTTCTACTTTGTTTGTTAAGGAAACTTGGTGTTTCTTCATGTAGTTTCTTGTAGTATGGAGGTGCTTCAATACAGGAGAAATAGGATGCAGTGTTCTAACATAGGGAGATATAGCCAACAACAATCTACTTACATATATTTAAAAACTCAGCCACATGTTTTTGAGTTTTTATGATAGCAGTGTTTTATACCTTACTTAAATAAAATAAGCCACAGCTGCATTTTTGCGTGATTATCTGACTCTTCATCTGTGGAATGCTAATATTTGGATATTTATTGTATCCTAGAAAAAATAGAATATTTGTTATATTCCAGTGCTACTTATATTATCTTGTTTTTATAGGAATCCTGGACATATGTACTAAAATTATTACCATAACCCTTTTTGTGGATAGGAAATATTAGAGGAAGATTTCTCTACATTGCCTAATAAACAGTAGAAATCAGATTTAAACTGTGGAGGTACTTTGTGACTGCTGTATCATACTTCTCATAATTTTCTATGGAACATTCACATCTGTAGGTCATTTCAGTGCTGATATAAAACATCTTAAAAATCTGTAAAATAATTACTGTAAATTATTTGTAAAACCGGTGTCATTTTTCTAATCCTTGAAAAGAAGGTTTAGTAATGCCTGGCTTGAGGCCAAAGATGCCCAACACCTTTCCCCATGCCCTCTTCTGACCATCCAGATGGTATTTGAAACTTAGAACATAATGTTAAAGACTAAAGTAAGCATTTCACTTCCATTACATGGCGAAGATCATACCCACAGAACACAGCTGTAATCCCAGCCAGCCATCTCCCAGGTACAAGCAGCATTTGTTTGTACTTGTTTTAATTATACTTAGTGACAGAACCATAGCCAGCATCATTGTCTTATATGAAAGTAGAATGATATATTTAAGGAATAAAAATTGATTTCAGCCTAGTTGTCACTGCCAAGTCATGGGTGGTGTTTGCCAACAGGAACATTATTACTGAGGATTTGGAAATCACATCTGAGCTTTGCAAAAGATGCCATATTGATTGGTGCATGTATCATGCATTTTGTACACGGAACCATGAGCTAGGCTTTTGCCATCCTTGACATGGTGTACTTACAAGAAAGAGTTAAAATAGCTTAGCCTCAGAGAGTGTGAAGCTTGCACATTTTAATTTGTGATTATCTCTTTTTCTTCTCCCATATTTCTTCCAACTCTTCACATGGTCTCAGGAAAAACAGCTAAACACACCTTTTCCTCCTTGGAGATATTCCTGATTTACCTCCTTGTGATGATGGTGGCTATCACAGTGGCCCTTCTCAACCTCTTGTTTATCACCAGTGGGACCATCGAAAACCACAAAGGTCAGTGGCAAGGGTTTCCTTGGATGAGATTCCTAGGCTTGAAGGGAATTTCTTTTTTTTTTTTTTTTTTGGCCAGTCCCGGGCCTTGGACTCAGGGCCTGAACACTGTCCCTGGCTTCTTCCCGCTCAAGGCTAGCACTCTGCCACTTGAGCCACAGCGCCGCTTCTGGCCATTTTCTGTATATGTGGTGCTGGGGAATCGAACCTAGGGCCTCGTGTATCCGAGGCAGGCACTCTTGCCACTAGGCCATATCCCCAGCCCTTGAAGGGAATTTCTTGATAATCAGCGAATCTTAAGATGAGCAAGTGTTGTCTGGTAGTTCACTGTGTATGTAAACAGTCTGAGATGGCTCTCTCCCTCTTACATTAATTACCTTGCCTGTGTTGATAGCAGTTTTTATCACATCTACCTTTGTCTCCTAAGTACCCAGTCAACAGATAAACACATGTATTTGCCTTCATCTTCCAAAGCCCAGGAACCTAGGCTCTAATTCTACTTGTTGTTTTGTTTTTGTCATCATTGTCTTACTGGGGAAAAAGAAGAGCAAAGCCCATAGGAAGTCACTGTCTGTGAAGAGCTCTAGGGAAGGGCATCTGAAATTCAAGGAAAAATGAGTAGTTAAGTTTCCAGAATAGAGTAGGAACAGATAAAATTCTGGTGCAAGAGAGCTCATCTTCTTCTTAGTGCTTGTTGTCATGATGTTAAACAGTCTTCATGTTACCCAAGCTTTCAACAAACAAATGAACAGCAAGAAAAACTGGAAATTGGGGATATCTGTTGATTTTCTTGTGTGTGTGTGTGTGTGTGTGTGTGTGTGTGTGTGTGTGTGTGTGTGTGTGTGTAATGTTGGAAAAATGTTTAGGTCTTGAAAACTCTGGACCCTACAAAAACTGAGCAATGAATGGGACTTTTCTGGAGCCTCTGTTTCAGTGGTAGGATAAGTACCTGTTAACTGAAGAGAAAAGAGGGAGCTTTGATGCTGTGACCAAACTGAAGGGAGAGGTGGCTTCAGGCAAAATGGGAAAGGAGATGGAATCTTTCATTTCACTTTTCCCTTTTGTAACCTCTTCTCTTTTCCACCCTATTCTTTATGTTCTGGTGCTTTGAATTATCTGTGGATGCAGAGGAACAGAGATTCCTCGGTTTCAGCAGTGGGCAGAGCACGAACCTAGAAATCTAGAAATGAAAAGATCCTTAGAAATTACTTGGCATTAACTCTTAAAATTGGAGAAGTAGAAGACAGAGTCTCAGCAAGGTTATTTATAATCATAATAACTAGTCTCATAGAAGTACCTACTGTATATTGAATTTTGTGTGTATGTGTGTGTGTGTGTATGTGTGTGCATCAGAATTATAAGGATTTTACCTAAGTTTTTTCATATAATACTCACAAAGTGCCTGTAAAGTAAGTCCTACTCATAGTGATTTTTATATATGGGGAACCTGAAGGTTGGAAAAAACTTGTCCTTAAGTGTGTGCTGGTGTGGCTTTAGCTGCTCTCATATTTCTGTATTGCTACTCACATGTTGCCTTCTATTTGACTATTATATGGAGTAGAAGCAAAGAAATACACACATATATAAATATATATTTATAAATATAATATATATTTAAATATGTGAAGAGAATATACAAGTCATGTTTTGAATTTTAATATGTATTTACACAGTTATTTGAAAACTATCCTAGGAAGCCATTGGGTAGATGACAAAATGGGGTAAATTAGCTTAAGCAACTGGTAGAGTCAGATTACAAACCCATATAGTTTGTTTATGGCACCTGTCTCAATCTCTGGCATTCTGATTCCTTTAAGATTCATGTATGTTTGAATACTATAAATAAATTAATATGTGTTTATACACCTACATTAGCATAGATTCTATGTATGTAAATACACAAATACAATATGAGAACAACTGAAATAAATGTGAATATATTAGCAACTATACAGTGATTTAATTTGTTTGAATGAAAGGTTTTAGAAGACAGAAAAAGTCCACATCAGAGCAGAGATAAATGGGTGGCATCTTGAAGATGAAGAGCTGAGCTGGATCTAGGTGTTGTGGACATAGATCAGTTCTGAAAGCAGTAGTAGAGAAGTATGAGTGGAGAGAATGAAAGAAAGAAGCCCCCAGAGTTGGGTTTGGCAGGTTGAGCAGCAGGAGTCTGCTACATGTTTCACTTAGCTGGAACAGAAATGCAAAGAAAGTGAGTGAAGTAGATGGGAATGACTAGCGGAGGGCTATTCACAGGAGCCTTGACTGTTAGTCTGAACTATCTCTGGTCAAGGAAAAGATTCTACTTAGATTTATGGCTTCACACAGTTCCTATTTCTCATTGTGTCTGCTGTACATGTTAGACTATATCACAATTTTTCCATTGAAATTGAGTTGAGGCTAGATGAAGAAATACAGGAAAATGTTCCTTTTCCAATACCTTATTCTGTTTTAGATTCGGGAGTTCATGGTTTCTTAACCACCCGGGATCCCATAGACACTCAAACGTCTCCTGGTATTAGTACCTCGGAGCCTCCTGTATTTCAGAACTTCAGTGGCTACCATATAGGTGTTGGGCGAGCTGACTGCACAGGACAAGTATCAGATGTTATTTTGGTAAGTAAATGCTGGACTCCTTAAGAAGACTATTAAAATTTTTGCATTATTTTGGGTCTTCGATTTTTTACTATTATACTGTAGCTACCTTCTGTTCTATTTGTGTATTGTGTGCTTGTGTGCATGTTTTAGGTAATATTGGGGTTTGGACTCAGGTCCTTGAGCTTTTTAGACAGGTACTCTATCACATGTGGCATGTCATCAAGAGGTTCAGTTTTGTTTCTGATTTTTCACTTTTTAAAAGTAAATTTACAGATAGGATATCCTCTTTTTGCTGGAGGATGCCTTGGACTATGCTCCTCCTTCCTTTGGCCTCTTAGGTAGATAAGATTATAGGAATGAGCCATCGTACCTGGCCATGCCTTCTACTTTCTCTGATGTATTTGTAACAACCCAGGACTAAGAAAAATCTTTTTTTTTTTTTGCCAGTCCTGGGCCTTGGACTCAAGGCACTGTCCCTGGCTTCTTTTTGCTCAAGGCTAGAACTCTGCCACTTGAGCCACAGCGCCACTTCTGGCCATTTTCTATATATGTGGTGCTGGGGAATCGAACCCAGGGCTTCATGTATACGAGGCAAGCGTTCTTGCCACTAGGCCATATTCGCAGCCCCAGAAAAATCATTTTTTTTAAGACAGAGGGAAAGTTTTATTTTATTATGCCTCATATGTTAAGTCAATTCGTCATATATTTTGGGTGGAAATGTGGGCTCATGGATTTCTTATCTTATAGATTTGTCAATAGAAGCCAGTTAAATCTCTCATTTCAAAGAAGAGATGCAACTGTGAATAATTCTCGGCTAAGATCATGTCACCAATCAGATACTTTATAGGTCAGGGTGCTCTATTGACTGCTGGCATGCAAGTTCTTGGCCATGGTGGTAGGAATGCCCACTATGGCAACACTTCTTTACATAACCAGGACATGAACTTGTCCACAAAAGCTTAACCTCTTCTGCCAAGCAATCTTTATAGTCTAAAGATTAATTCCAGCTATTTGGAATGTGCAATCTACATCAATGCTTTCATAAAGGAGAGAGCAAGCACTCCCAGGGTGGGCGGGGGTTATTTTGATGAACTGGGTATAGATTTTTGTTGACCAAGAAAAAAATAACAAGAAAGAAAAATGAAACTATACAATGAAATAACCAATGGAGGAGAGCCTCTAATCTTTAGAATGTTCCTGCCTACAATGTGGAATAATTTATAAGGGAAACCCTTCCTTCTTTTTAGTACCTTAGAAGAAGGAAAGTTTTCCTGGCAATGAAAAAAAGTTCCTAAGGAGTTCCAATGTAGAAATGGGATTTCAGAGCCATACCAGCTTCTTCATTGCCCAAACCCAGTGAATACCTTCTGACAATCTAATCAATCCTTTGCCTTTCCATTTTTCTGCAGATTGATTAAAGCCTCTAGTATGATTCTGAATTTATTTATTTATATTTTTGAAAACAGACTGTACATCATCTCATTCACAGAGTTGTGTGGCTTTTGTCTTTGCCTGTGTGAAGACATCTACTCTTCTCTGTTTGGGCCTGGATTTTGGTATTTGGGTGAGACAGATGGCTCTAAGTTTCTCTTTCTCTTTAGATGGGCTATGGCAAAAGTGGCCAGTATGCACGGGGGCTCCTCACAAGGCTGTATAGTCGGGCTTTCATCATGGCAGAACCCCAAGGATCAAATCGAATTGTGTTTGTCAGTGTTGAATTAGGCATGATGTCACAGCGACTCAGACTGGAGGTAAGTAAATGAGGGGAAAAAGAAATTATGCCTAATGGCAAGAGAGCTTGCCTCCTATACATGAGGCCCTGGGTTCGATTCCCCAGCACCACATATACAGAAAACGGCCAGAAGTGGCGCTGTGGCTCAAGTGGCAGAGTACTAGCCTTGAGCAAAAGGAAGCCAGGGACAGTGCTCAGGCCCTGAGTTCAAGGCCCAGGACTGGCCAAAAAAAAAAGAAGTTATGTAACTGAATGTAAAGTCTGTGGATGAATGTGGTGGGAACTAGTATCTTAAATGTCTTTCTTGACAGTCTAGTAGACCATTGTATATGAACAATCATTTTTGCAATCCAAGTGATTTTGATCAAA
Organism: Perognathus longimembris pacificus; assembly: GCF_023159225.1. Taxonomy (NCBI): domain Eukaryota; kingdom Metazoa; phylum Chordata; class Mammalia; order Rodentia; family Heteromyidae; genus Perognathus; species Perognathus longimembris. The sequence goes on from NC_063162.1 coordinate 32,834,631, forward strand.
ATTTGCTTTTAGTTCTGCAGATCACTCATCATTATTTTGAATGGTAGTGGTTTTGGGAAAGTTTATTATGTTCCATGTGACCTTTATATATGTTCTCACATTTACTCATCCAGGTTAGAAGTTTAAGAGTGCAATTAATCACTAATATTTCCTTCAGCTTCTCTGGTACTTGAGGAGAGATACAAAGAATCAGATGAAAATGAAACAAGATAAATCAGATGAAACAGGATTGCCTAGGAGTTGATCACTGTAGAAATGGGGTAACAAGGGTGGTTCATTATATTATTTTTGTTATTCTTGTATGAATATTAAAGTTTCTGTAACAGTAATTTAAAAAGAATATCTGATCACTCTTCATCTTCATATGTTATGATAGAATATGATTTCCCTTAAATTTAGATCTCATTATTCACCTGTGAGGATATTTGGCCTTAAGAGAAAGACACATGGACAATGTACCTGGTTGTCTGAGGCTTTAAGGATCATAGGAAGAAAGAAATAGAGACGGAGAAGGAAAGAAGAAGTGATGAAGTGAAAAAGACAGGGATTGAGGGAAAGTGAGGAGGCAGAAGAAAGTGATAGACATGCACTTCCCTGTCTCTCTCAAGTCAATTTTGAAGCCTGGATTCAATTCTATTTTCTGTAGAGGACCAGGTCACAATGAGCAAATGCATTGTGTAAATATCTGCTCACATACTACTAAAGGTGAGAAACAAAAGGCTGGAGCAATGGCTAATGCAATGACAGTCAATATAGGTCATTCAGTATTTCATAGCCTCACCCAAGGATGTTTTTTTTGATGCTTCTATTTGGAGGGGCTGGTAAGGTAGGTTAGGAGATGTGATGACTCAAAGATACTACTCCCTCGGGAGTGGAGTAGAGTGGACATCTTTCCCATCTGAGGAAACAGGAGGAATGTGTCATTAAGTATGTTTCTCTCTCCTATGTTTACAACAAAGCCTTGGGGTGGCTACAGGTTTAGTCCTGTATCATGAAAAAGGTAACAGAACCATAGAGAAGGTAACATACTTTCCAAAACCCAGGCAGTTAGCAAATGGTAGAAGTAGGTTCTGAACATATATAGCTTGATCCCATAAGTCCATATTCTTCAGAGACATTATTCTGTTAGAGGGATGAAATGCCTTGGCCACTACTTTTATTGTAAGGAACTTTTCCAGTCCTGGCAGAAGACACAAAGCCAAGGGAGTCAGGAATCTACATTGTCGGTGAGGCTATTGTGTTGAGGCTTAGGAGGAAGGACTGGAACTGAATGAAGCACATAGGTAGTCATGACCCACAGGATAAACTATAGTGGCATATTAGTTCTCTATTACTGTGTAATAACTATCTACCTCCAAATAGAGTGGCTTAGAATAACAAATGTGTTATTCTACAAAGGCATATGAATTAGAAATTCAGGACTAGCCTGGCTGAGAGTTGTTTTTTTTTTAATAGGTTGTCTCCCAGTCAAGGTGAAGGTAAAGAATGCAGACATCTAAAGGCTTGACCTGAGCTGCAAGATCCAATTCTAAGATAGTTCTCTCCTGTAGTTGTTGGTAAAAGCCTCAGTGGAGCACTCCATACCCAGGTGGAATCTGTCAGAGGGAATCATTTAGAAAAAAAAGAGCAAGGAGGAAGCCACAATGCCTTTTCTGACCCACTTTCAGAAATTACACACCATTACTCTGCTCTATTTCTGTAGTTACTGGTTCTTACCCATATGTAAGGGTAAGAAAATTAAGCCCTATAACTTTGGAGGGAGATATGTGAAATGATTTCTGGACACACAGTTGTTTTTTTTTTAAAAAAGATTATCACAAGAGAAAAGAGAAAATAAAAATTTAGAAAAGATTTTCATAACAAAAATGGTACTGGAGTGTGTAGAATTTTAAATGTGCAAAATAGAGGAGGGGTGAGATCACATGGAAGGCATTATGAACAAAGAGTTGCAAAGGAATGATATAAACTTTTTTGAGGGGATATAGAAGTTATATTAGACAAATAGTATGTACTTGGAGATGCTTTTGAAAGGTGTATTACACATACTTGTGAAGACTCAAGGATTCCAGTTTTTTTAATAATATACTGGGTAATGTGGAATCTTTGAAAAATTTTGTGTAATATGCACACAATTATGATTTTGAAATAATTAACTTGGCAGTAATGTTTCATATGGACTAGAATAAGGTAGTATTGGAAGCAAGTACAGAAATTGTGAGGTTGTTTAATATTGAAGATCTATTGGTGAGAGTCCACTTGGGAAAATAGTAATCATACTGGGTATTTCAGAAGGAATTTAATATATGGAATTTTATAAAGCAGAAGGTTGAAAGAACAAGAAAGGGAAGGGAAGGTTACAGCAAGGGTTTTTGAACTTTGCCTCATAGTTTTATCTATACACTGTGAGGCTGGTGAAAATAAGGTCTTAATCCAATAGAATGGCAATGAGATCATGTGGTGGTTGGAGATTAAATTAAATGCCAGTGAGGTTTGAAGATATATAGACATAGGAGCTAACATCTGCATAGTATTCAGGATCAGTCAGATAATTATTCCAAGTGCTTTATACATTAACTTAATTGTCCTAACAACTCTGAGAGGAAGTTTCTGATATGGTAAACACTGGATAGATTTTGAAGCTATGATCAAATCCAGCTTTATGCGGTTGTGGCATAATCAGAAATGGGTACTCAGCAGCATTATTAATTGTCCATTTTCTTGAGACATGTATTTTGATTCATTAGCTAATGTAATTATCATATACTGGAATTTTTGTGGTGGTTTTTTTTATTGGTGAACCACCAGTCATTCAAGTATCTAAGGACTTAAGGCAATAAAAATCACCTAATACTGCTGATGTCTTCTGGGGGGTTATGCAATTCCAACTTGTGTTAGAAGAGGAATGGCATGTCATCACTTCTGGGACATGAGGCAGCATACAGGTATTGGCGGGGCGGCAGTTGTTTGGATACTTGACTGAGGCTGGTAGATCTACTTCTACAGTTGCTTACTCATGTGGCTGGCAAGTTAGGTCTGACAGGGTAATTGTTTTTCCCACTTGGACCTTTGTTAGGATTAGAAGCCAGCCAATGGAAGGACACCCCTCCCCCTGCCCACCTTCTCCTCCCCTCTCCCCCAATACCCTTGGTTCTTACACATAGTGGCTGGCTTCCTTTGGTTGTAACAGTCTGTCAGAAAAAAACCAAAATTCTTCATCTTGGAAAGTGAGGCAATTGAGTAGCTAAGAGGTCTTTGAGAAGTCTATTTATTATGAGTGACATGCTTTTCTGAGGGCACTGCACAACCAACTTATTTCTTCATTTACTCCTCTGCTGTAAAGTACCCCTTTTCAGGAAGATCTTTGCTGCTAACATCATCTTCCTTATTCAGGAATGCTTTCTCTTCATAGCATTTTGTACTATATGATGCTATACTGCATATTTATTCGTTTTATTGAATTTATCCCTCATTAGAATGAAAGCAGCTTCCAGGCAGAAATTTAGTATGTTCCTTATGGATAGGTGCTTGGATGCTATTAATATTGTGCGTTGAATAATGGATGAGTAAAGGTAATGGTTAGAGAGACTTGGATCTGGAATTTGGCTCTGCTAATTCATTAGTTAGGTGGGAAAATCATATAAATTCCACACATTTTAATGTTCTCATCTAAAAGAGAAGGCTAACAATACTTACTTCTTGGGATTGTTATATTTAAAATAGACATATATGTATAAAATACCTGTGTTGGGGCTGGGAATATGGCCTAGTGGTAAAAATGCTTGCCTCGTATACATGAAGCCCTGGGTTCGATTCCTCAGTACCGCATATATAGAAAAAGCCAGAGGTGGTGCTGTGGTTCAAGGGGCAGAATGCTAGCTTTGAGCATAAAGAGGCCAGGGACAATGTTCAGGCCCTGAGTTCAAGCCCCATTACTGGCAAAACAACAACAACAACAAAAAAAAAACCAAAAGAATACCTGTGTTCATGTAGATATTACTATTATTATGATGTACTTGTTACTATGATAATATATTGAAACATAAAGGGCTGGTAACAAGGAATTTTAATGGGAATGATGCAGTGATTGAGTTCCTCAGAGGCCTTTTCTCATTTCACTTTCTTAATTCTCTTGTTTATTTTCCTTGAAGGTTCTGAACAGATTGAAGAGTAAATATGAGTCCCTCTATAGAAGAGATAATGTTATCCTGAGTGCCACTCACACACACTCGGGTCCAGCTGGATTTTTCCAGTACACTCTACTTCGCCTCTTCAGTGAAGGGTTTAGCAATCGAACCTTTGAGTACATTGTTACTGGTATCATGAAGGTGGGCAAAGTACGCTGGGACAAAGAGATATAGAGACTGGGGTTTTGTTTACCATTGTTCACATGCATTTTAGTAGTTGTTTGGTATAATACATTGTTAGTATCTATCTTTCTTTCTCCTTCCTCATGTTATCAGACCCAAAGCTGTCAACTAGGCCCCAAATCTAAAAGCTGGGACATAAGATTTGGTAAGGAATCAGGTTTATTCAAAGATGTTAGGTAGATGAGGATGGAGGGATCATCACTTCAAAAATCCATCTTAGAAACTCAGTAGTGAAGGGGCTTTTAATAAGGAGGAGTAGGCGGGACAGTGGTAGAGGGAGACTGCATGCTGTGTTGGGTTTTCTTTATATCATGTCCACGTTTCTGCCCTCTGTCTAGAACATTACAGGGAACCTTGACCCCCCAATCCTAGTTAAGTTGATACACAGAATTAAAGATTAAGGAAGGCATCACACATTCTGATGTTATTTGAAGGTCCCCAATCGTTCAGAGTTCTTTAAATCTAAAGAAGGATTATTAACAGCTAGCACCTTAATCCTTTATTTTTTGTATTTATTTGTTTTCTTTTTATTGTTATCTTCAGTAGTTGTAAAAAGAAATTGCCGTTTAACAAAACAGTTATCAAATTCAATGTATCTTTATCATTGTCACCCCTTTCAGCATTCTCACCCATTCCAGTTTTTTCCACCCCTTCCCTCACTCTTCTTAATGGACATTGGATTATTGATTGCATTCTCCCCCTCTTTTACTCTTCATCCCTCTATTCTTTTCCCCTTTACCTGATCCCACTCCTTTCGAGTGCTTCCTAGTGTTTTCTTTTGCTGACCTTTGATTTTTGGCTTCCTAAGGAATTAGAATAACCTGTTAATCCTTTAGATGTGGCATTTCTATAGCATTTTAAAGGTCAAGTGGGGGGGGGAACTAATTACTTTTCCAAGGTGACTCGCAAATGAGTCACACTGACTCCCCCATCTACCATTTTATTATTTTCTTACACAAGCTTTATGAGTGAGCTATATTAGAAACATACATGATAAATCTCTATCTTTTTACAATATCAGGAATCATTTACAAGCAACATAAATTTTGTTGGCTATAATCTACCAAGTACTACCGATTTCATTTTGTTGTCATAGCCACTGGTAATTACATGTTGTTTTATTTCAATCTTAATTACTAATATTAATGTTCAGCTTATACAGTATATTTACATACACACAGAATGGCTACAAAAAAGTTAATAAATCTTTACAATTCAGAAGGGCTGTACTGCATAGCTTGAGAGCTGATACAAATGGAAGGAAAAAGTTTCTGTGGCAGATCATAAAGGATAGTTTAGGAGACTCAAGATGGAGTGTTCAAAGCACACAGCTGTCAAATGCAGGTCCATGTGGCAGGCAGTTTCCAATGTCAGTTAGAAGTGGGCTATGTCCAAGTCACAGGCAGCGGGAATTGCACTTGAGCCCGAACCTTGGGGCAGAGCCATTGGTTCCACACTCTGGTAATTTCCTTGAGAAAGCTTAGCCTCACATGTCTCCACACAGTACTTCCATTTTAACTAGGAAGATTGTATCTATTCAGCTTGACACCAACTGTGTATTCTCCAGCTTATATCCTGCAGTGGGGATGTGAGATATATAGAAAATGGTTTATAGAGCTTTCTCATTACATTTTCTTTCTTTCTTTTTTTTTTTTTTGGCCAGTCCTGGGCCTTGGACTCAGGGCCTGAGCACTGTCCCTGGCTTCTTCCCGCTCAAGGCTAGCACTCTGCCACTTGAGCCACAGCGCCACTTCTGGCCCTTTTCTGTATATGTGGTGCTGGGGAATCGAACCTAGGGCCTCGTGTATCCGAGGCAGGCACTCTTGCCACTAGGCTATATCCCCAGCCCCTCTCATTACATTTTCTAAGTCACTATGCCCACCAGGATGTCTAAGCTTACAACAACTTTTTAACTTTTTAACTTGCAGAGCATTGAGAGAGCACACACAAATATGAAACCTGGAAAAATTTTTATTAATAAAGGAAATGTGTTACTGGTGTGCAGATCAACCGAAGCCCTACTTCTTACCTTCTGAATCCACAGTCTGAGAGAAAAAGGTGAGAGGAAATTGTCAAAATAGGATCACTGCATTTCCCTTTGAGAACAGCAACAAGATCTCAGTTTAGAGTTGTTAGTTGGTGGAATGGTGGGATTCTAGGTAAGTGTTAAGGTTAAAATGTTTTTAGACATGTTGAAGACTAGCAGAGAAACAGAAGGTCAATGTAGAAACTAATTTTTAGTATGTGAGTTTGCACTTTGGTGATCAGTATGGATATTTCTTCAACCACTAATACAACTATTGTCTTAGCTTAACTTTCTTGCTTTTTAGTTATGTGATCTAAGGTAGTTACTACTTAATTTATGGTTTTTGGCTTCTTTATCTCTAAAATGGAGATAAAAATGTGCATGACCCATCTTTTAATGACTATCTCTTTCATTATGTGCTATCCAGAAACCACCTTAGTCCAGAAGAGAGGGGCAGGAGAAATGATAAAAGAACAAAGAATCCTGATGAAAGTCAAGAAATAAATGAAATGTAACTAAATGCAACAACTAAGGGAGATAATTTTTGTTGTTATTTTGGGAAGTACTAGGGATTGGAATGAGATCCTAATGCCCTGTGATTTCTAGGAAGCACTCTACTAGTAGAGCCACTCGTCAGTCCTTTTTTGTGTTGGTTATTTTCAGGATAGAGTCTTGCTTTATGCTCAGAGTAGTGCGGACTGAAACCTTCCTATTTGCACTTCCCTGATTTGTTGATATGTCCCACACTCTTGACTGTATCCAGTCATTTTTAGAGATGGAGTCTTTGAAACTTTTTGGCCTAGGCTGCCCTGGAATCAAAGTTCCTCAATCACTACCTCCCAAGTTGTAAGGATTACTGGCTTAAACTGTTACAAGCTATATCTTGTTTTCTCTTAAAATGATGAACCAAGTTTCCTATATTAGAGAAGTACTTAGTTACTTTGGCTTTGTGAATTAGCTGCTTAACATTTCACATTTGTCTTGTATTTTCAATAGTTTTTAAGGTGTTTGTTTTTAGAAATATAATGTGATTTTCTTTGAAAGAATATAAACAAACACCACGTTGCAAGTAAGTGTTAAGTGGTTTTTAGTTTTGTACACTCTGCTTTTTTAAGAGTCTATTTAAATCATGAGTAGAAATTTCAAAGACAAATCATTTTTTGTCAGAAATACATATAAGTTACACAGTACTACTTATATCATACAAATTTAATTATTTCACCTTCATTTAGTTGGTCTAGTACCCATGTTGTTGATCACAATTGTAATCCATTTTCTTACCTAAGGAATAGCTACTAATACAGTTTATAGAACTATTACTAGTTACGAATTTCACTTTGTAAGACATGTTACTGTTTTTATGCCAGCTTTTATTGTTCTTAAAACATACGGGTGAGTCTCTAACATAGAACTTTCTTGTTTTGCTGACTAGGTATTCTTCCAACACAGACAAGGAAATGATACTCTTGAAAATGGTAGATCTAAATGGACATGATTTGGGCCTTATCAGGTACTTTCTTCTTAGTGTTGTGTGTTTTAAAAAAAATCTATCTGGCTATCTTTTGTTAATTGTGGGGCAAGCAAAGAGACTAGACTAGTTTGGCATATTCTGAGAATAAGTTATATGATTAAGAGAACAAACTTTGGAGTCAGACACAACTGAGATCCAACGATGGGGCCTTAGGCAAGTTTCTTAGACTCTTGGCACTTAATGTTTCCCCTATAAAACAGTTAATATGGAGATGCATTTAACAAAGGACTGTGGTAAAGAGCTCAGGATAGCATTTGGCACGTGATCCAAAGGCTCAGTAAATGTGAATGCTTATTACTTGATCAAGCTATCCTATTTTTATGCTAGAAAACATTTATCTCCAGCTAAAATGAAAAAGAAATGATCTTTTCAACCAGGTAAGGTGTTATGACTATTTACCTAAGGAGTTATGATTATTTACCTATGTTTTATTACAAGGGTTAAGTTGAATGCAGGATAGTGCCAGTTAGGGGTAGAGGCAGGTAGAACCAGGAAGGTCACCTACGGATGTAGGTGAGTTAGATTACAACAGGGCATCAACTTTAGCACTACTATCTGCCAAACACAGTCTATGAGGAAGCTTAGTAAGTGTCTGCTGGGTTGTATGGGATTGATTAGAATAATTACTGTCTTTGTGCCTGTCTTGAAGAACCAAGCCTACACCTATACAATTATTTGATTGTATAGGATACAACCAATGGCAATTGAATGATCTTGACATTTGTTAAAAGCTTATTTGAAAATGGTATTGGAGAAATATTCATAAAAGTAGTATTCTGTAGTTTTTGTCTGTGCTAGTACTGGGACTTGAACTCATATCCTTGCATCCTTGCTTGGAATTTTTTCTCAAGACTGCTTCTTTGTCATTGGAGCCACACCTCCACTTCCACCTTCTTAGTGGTTAATTGGAAATAAGAGTCTCAGACTTTTCTGCCAAGGCTGGCTTTGAACTATGATCTTCAGATCCCAGCCTCCAGAGTAGCTAGGATTGCAGGTTTGAGCCATAAGCACCCACCAGTTGTATATGTTTTAAATCTCTGAATAGTTTGTTAAGTACTTGATTTGTAATTTGGGGTCATAAACAATGAAAAGATAAAAATGTAGGATGCGTAGCATTCAAAATATTTTCTTCTACTGTAGAAAACATTAGCTCCCATCCCTCATTTTTGGTCTGGGTTCTCCAGTTGTCTTGATTAACATGGGACCTCTGCTTTTTTACAGTTGGTTTGCCCTCCATCCAGTTAGCATGAACAACACTAACCACCTCGTAAACAGTGACAACATGGGCTACGCAGCTTACCTTTATGAGCAAGAGAAGAACACAGGATATCTACCTGGACAAGTGAGAATGTGGCCACTGAAAGTTTCATCTCGATCTATCAAGTGCTATTCTTCTTACAATGTTTGCAGAAGCTGGTCCACATTTCAAGAGTAAATTATTATCCTAGGCCTCATGGATATGCTTGTGTATAAAGAATTCACTAGTCTCTCAAGGAGGGAAATGAACACTGAAATTATTAAGAAATGATTTGCTCTTTGCAGCAAATATTCTTCATCTTGCAAGATTTATGAAGCTACAATCAGTTGCCTACAGAAAGCAAGTTCAGAATTTTTATAACATGTAAATTTTTTTGTTTTTAGTTTATTAAGTAATCAATTTTTTATTGTAAAGGTGATATACAGAGGGGCTACAATTATGTTGGTCAGGTAATGAGTATATATCTTTCTGATCAGTATCACCTCTTCCCTTGTTTTCTCCCAGTTTTCATCTCCTTAAACCCTTTCCCCACAAGTTGTATGGTTCATTTTCAACAGTGTCTAGTGAGTATCACTGCTGCATTTGTTTACTGTTTGTCCCACAATTTCTGTTCTCCCCTTACCCTCCTCTAAATAGATAAACTTTCATACAAGACAAAAGTTACAGAGAGCAAAAACAGTGACAAAGGAAGAAAAAGAAAGCAAAAGCAATATAACAAAAGATCCTCTTGTTTACATATCTTGGCATTCATTTCAACAAATATCATTTTTTATGATTATATGCACATGGGTATTGAACCTTTGTGTTCCTCTCATCAGAATATCCTCCACTGGTATGTGAATATTTTAAATTCTAATTCACATTCCATTTTTTATATACATTATGGTTTTTATTTACTTTCATGAAGCTTACAATTTCTCTCAGAGACTTAAATTTCAGCAGATAGGAATATGCAATAATTTTTATGAAGCTAGAAAGATGATAAATGGTGATGTTAGCTTTTGTTTTCAAGTATAATAAATAATAAGCACCTTTTTAATGGTATAAGGAACATGAAGGAGAATGGAAAAGGACTTAACTGGCTCAGCTTTGCTCTTATACTGACTGCAATGTGACCCTTTTCAGAAATTGAAATGTTCTCAGAACATTGTCAGTCCCTTTTAATTGTATACAGGTGATTTTGAGGCACTTACCTGAGTAGATTCAATATTTGCAAGTGTAGTAGAAGTCATTATAGAAAATATGATGGAATCAAAGGCAATGATGTAATTTTGTTTGTTTGGTAGGGACCATTTGTTGCAGCCTTTGCTTCATCAAACTTAGGAGATGTGTCTTCCAACATTGCTGGGCCCCACTGTATCAACACAGGAGAAACTTGTGAAAATGCCCACAACACTTGTCCTATTGGCGGGGTAGGTGAGATAGTACATGGAGTTTCTGTTTTTGTGTCTTGTGTATATACTGCATGCTCAAAGGTATTTATCACTGGTTTCTAAGTATGTTCTCCTTCATACCCTGGCCTACTTAACTTCTGGCATCTGTTCTTATTTGGAGAAGCTGCCAAAATTAAGGTTTTGGGTGAGTCAAGTTGCAGTTTTCTCTTTGATTGGCCATAGAGTTCCTGGGTACTCTAAAATATTTTACATTTGTATATCTGAAGTTTAAAACTTGTACAAAAAAACTTCCTGTGGAGACATTTCTCATTGATTATGTATCTTTAGTATTTTAAAAATGCATAGTCATTAGGTGCTAGTGGCTGATGTGTATAATCCTAGCTACTCAAGGGTCTAAGTCCTAAGAATCCATATTCAAAGCTAGATGAGACTGGAGAGTCCACAAGACTGTTATCTCCAACTAACCACTACAAAGCTGGAAGTAAAATGAGGTTCAAGCGGTAGAGCACGAGCCTAGACCAAAACAAAACAAACGAAGGAAAAACAAAAAACAAAAAGCAGAAAAGAAACTAAGAAAGGGCACTCAGGCCCTGAGTGTGCGCGCGTGCATATACATACACATATATATTAGAAAAACAAATGTAGATTATATTACATAACATATTTATATTATTTATGATTATATAATATATACTACACATATTAAATAGATTATATTACATAATATATAGTCAACATCTCTTTTGCTCTCTTTTAAAATTACAAACAAAAACTTTGCTATAAAAATTCAACTAGTACAGATGCATAGAGATGATTACAATTCAAAATCCCTTTATACCCTTTCTTTTACCCACCTTGGTTTTCCAAGAAGTCATTTGTATACCTCTTCTATAGATTTATCTATTGTCATAAACAAGATGTTATGACTTATTTGTGGATTTTAAGACCTAGGTTTTCTACATCATTATGTCTTGGAAATCTTTTCATATTTATATTCACATCTGTATGGTGGTTTTCAAAGAGAGAAAATAAGTCCTGTTTATTTAACTCTTATCTCCACACTTCTTTGAGATTTAGTTTTCAACCTTGACATAAGTAACAGATGCTAGCTTCTGAGTTCTTATTCTTTGTGTTTATAGATCATACTACTTGCAACCTTATTTTTGTCATACATTGTTTATGGGCTTCATTTTGTTTTGGTTGACCCTACCCAATAAGCCATGCTGTGCTAAATAATACTTATTCACAGAGATATAAATTCATTGCCATTTTTCATTACATTATTACATACACTATTAATTTGTATCAAGTTTTAAGATTTCTTGTTAAATTCCAAGATATGTAAATATGTACAATTGAGTACTTTGGATCAGTTCAATACCTTGTGTTGGAATGTTAAATAATGTAGAGGAAAGGTCCTAATACATAATTCTGAGTAAGACAAATTGGATCTAATTTTGAATATTGTATATACAGTTGTAGTTTTCCAAAACACATGTTCAAGTTAAAAAAAGGGGGGGAGGGGACATCCAGGATTGTTAATGATAATTCTTTTGGCTTTCATGCTTTTCTGTAATAAACATACTTTACTCTTATAATCAGGAAAAATAAGAAGATTCTACTTTTCTCTTTTCTGCTTGTACACTGGATTGGCATTTCCCCCTTATGAACAGCCTTCCAGACGGCTTCTCTCCCCATCACAGGTGTGCTCACACGCACCGGTACATACTGCAGTCCTCTGTCACCTGTATGCTTATTTCCTCTGTTGTGGCTGGAATTACAGACATGGAACATCATACTCAGCTTGTTCTTTGAGATAGAGGATCACTAAAATTTGGTCTGGGCTGACCTGAAACCACAATCCTCCTGTGTTGGCCTCCCAAGTAGCTGCAATTACTGTCTTCGGGGACCACTATACCACCCCATTCTTCTATGAGATTATTTCATTTAACATTCTGGCCTCCAGTTCCATCAATATTCCTGCAAATCATAGGATTTTATCATTATTTCATTTCATCATTTTTTCCTTATTCGTTCATCCATTCATAGGGATCATAGTAGATTCTATACCATAGCTATTATAAATAGTGTTGCAAATAATCACAGGAGTGTAGGGAATTGATACAATGTTTCATGTCTTTTGTATATACAAAGGGTGATTTTTCTTACTGAATTTTGTAAGCTTCTAAAACATTGATGTCTTAGTGTATTTGTCATAAACAGTGGGGCAGTTTCTCCTAGTTCATCAGTTGTTTTTCAGCCTTACTTTTTTCTTCCATGTAGTCGTTTAAAGTGGTTACATGGTAAGAATCTCTATGCCTGTTCTTTATTTTCTATAGAAGACTCCACACTTTAAACTGTGAAACACGTTCATGTGTATCTTCCTTTGTATGTTCTTGATGCCACTGATAATGCTTAAATATTAGATCAATCTCAAACTTTTCTGATATAAGAAACAAGAAATAGAGACTGCCAGATTTGTTCATTTCCCTCCGAGTGCCAGGTAGTAGTTCCGATAGAACTGTAGCAAAGTTTTACTCAACGGGAATCCTTGCTTTTACTTACCTTTACTTATCCCAGGCAAGCATAAGTAAAAGGAAGACATGCTTACAAGAACGGACACAGCATCTAGTGATTGCTCAGATATCCGCAACCTATATATTCTGCAATAGTTTTATTTCAAGAACTTGAGCCTCAACTTCCTTTCCTTGTTTTTTCTTCAATTACTGAGGCTTGAATTCAGGTTCAGGGCACTCTTGTCCTTAGGTTTGTCACTAAAGGCTGGCACTCTGTCACTTAAACCACAGCCATACTTCTGGCTTTTTTACTGGTTAGAGATCAGAATCTCAAGGAAATTTGTTTGGGCTGGCCGTGAACCACAATCTTCAGATCTCAGATTTCTGAGTTGTTAGCTTTGTGATAATAAACCACCTGTGCCTGACTTCAACTTTCCAACATATAACAGGTAGTCAGTAGAATAGATACTTTCTGAAAAATGCCCTTTGTTTCAATTCTGTGTATGATATTGCATGTGAACTGAATATCAGAAAAGAAATGCTAGGAAATGAGATGTAACAAATATGCTTAGATTCAGTTGTAATTTTTCATTTCTTAAAAAGAAAAAAACTATGTTGCTAAGAGTTCATCTTCTCTCCTTACATTCCAGCCTACCAAGTGCATGGCTCATGGACCTGGAAAAGATATGTTCGAAAGCACACAAATGATAGGGCGGGCCATTTACCAGAGAGCAAAGGTAAGCCGTAGATCCATGAATTTCATCTTCACTTAAAATCATCCTATGAAAGCCATGAGTTCCTTCATTAGGATATCAATAATTGCAAGGGAGAAGCAAGAGCTCAGACTGCCACAGGAATCTAGAAGACATCACCTATGAAGGCTGACTTTGCCAGCCACACAGGAATTGCCTCTGCTGGGGAAGGATTGAAAAAACTTTCTGTTTTAGAATGATTACACATCCAGAGCACTTGCCTTAGACAGAAGAAGATGGATAGATGTAAAGATATTTTAATTTTGTTTTTGATTAATGGCCACACTGATCCAGATTCTCATAAATCTCACTGGTCTGGTCTGCCCAAAGTTATCTGGACCAGCTCTGCATCTTGGCTTCCAGTTAGTTCTTTATTTGGCTTTTATTGTTGTTGTTCTATTTGGTATAGATAGTATGAGATCCAAGCTGGACTCATAATATGATTCTGCTACCTGTGCTTCCTGAGTAGCTGGGATTATAGCAGTGTATCAGTGTACTGAGCTCATGTTTTCTCTTAAGCTCATATTTTCTTTTAAAGAGACTTTCTGGTGAAAAGAGAATGGATTATAATGATGTGGCTATGAATTCACTATTAATGTTAACTTTCTGCTTCTCCTCAAATTTATCTTTTATTTTGCCCTCATGTTTTCTATCAGATTCTATGGAGACAGATTTCATTAATGTTTTTTGGAGACAGATTTATATTTATAAAGGAAGACATCGGAATGACATGTACCTGATAGTTAAATCTCTCTTTTATAATAGATAATTCAAGCCTTTGTTGTGTGTGTGTGTATGTGCGTGTGTGTTGCGTGTGTGTGTGTGTATTTAAGTAAATAATTTATTACCAGAGTTCTAAAATGTCCCAGGAGCAATAAAGGCAGAGCTGAAGTGCCTTTAAAAACATCAGACACAAGAGTGCTAGCAGTAGTCAGCCTAATTGCTAAAGTTTCTTTTTAATTAGGGTGATATCATCAGTGGGTTATTCCAAATTAACAAATTCTATTTAGGATGTGGGCTTGTGACACACTTTGATGTCAGAAATTTTGTTACCTTCCTGGGTCTGGGAGTCAAGGAATATTCTGCATTCTCTTCTTAGCAAGGCAAACTTCCTCTTAATTAGGAGAGAACGGCTGTAGCTGGGGTTCTGGGCACTTATCCTGAGAGCTTCTATGTGGCCATTGAAGATGAGGACAGAGTGGAAGTGACCTAGGCTTCAGCCTAGCTGAAGGGACTTGTGCTGGCCATAATTCACTTGTATGTCTGAAACCCATGAACCAACATAAACCTATCCAAATACATTGGACTGACAGTTCCCACAAGATTGAAAATGCATCATCTGGTTCTATTAAGAAACACCCTTTGCTCCTCCCACCCCGAAAGATCAGATCATCAATTTGGGAGCTGATGTACAATTGGGGTCTGATTTCTTTTTTTTTTTTTTTTTTTTTGCCAGTCCTGGGCCTTGAACTCAGGGCCTGAGCACTGTCCCTGGCTTCTTTTTGCTCAAGGCTAGCACTCTGCCACTTGAGCCACAGTGCCACTTCTGGCCGTTTTCTGTATATGTGGTGCTGGGGAATTGAACCCAGGCCCTCATGTATACAAGGCAAGCACTCTTGCCACTAGGCCATATCCCCGGCTGGTTCTCATTTCTTTTAAGTGTCTACTTGGCCCTGGCCTGTCAAACTCAAGGATCTTGAGAAAGAAAACTTCAAAAACAATACTATGTTATGTATATAAGTGCAGCCTTTCTGTCCATCTGTCCATCACCTTGACAATAAAATTAAATCAATAAAAAAGAATACTAAGATAGGCAGGCTCTCATTTGCCCAAATGAGAAGTGTTTTGCCCTCTTTTATCTTAAATTTTCTTGGATAGTTGTGGATGGTAGGCCATCCTTATAATCTCTGCTACTTGGGTGGTAGAGATATAAGGAACACCATCCCAGGCTGGCCTGGGCAAAATCTAGGCTCCACTTGAAAAATAAACTAAAATTTTAAAAAAGAAACAACAAAATAGGAGATGACACAAGTAGTATAGTATCAGCATAGCAAATGCATACTTTGCTTAGCTGTCTTTCAAGTGGTATTAGTGCTATTTTTGTCACAACCTGTACAACTAGAACCTTGTATTTGTAGGGTATAAACACAGAGCAACAGTCTCCTGGCCTTCAAGTTTCTGGGACTCACCTGGGCTTGGTGGAGCTAGCCACATGGGGTGGGCAGCAGCTATTTACAGCATTCAGTAGAGCACCTCCTAGTGGAGGAATGCTTTCCAAACTGGTGCTTCCTGAGGCCACAGGAATTCACCACCCTGTCCCCTCAGCAATTTCCTTTGGGACAGTAATTCTGCATGGTTCTTCTAGGAACTCTACACCGCTGCCTTCAAAGAGGTGACAGGACCGGTGGCTGCTGCTCACCAGTGGGTGAACATGACAGATGTGAGCATCCAGCTCAATTCCACACACACAGTAAGTGTGGCAAGTCATGTGGGTCATGCCAAAGGGATTGAGTGTTGGGGCCATCATGTTATTACTTGTTGTTGACTTTACTTTCCTCTTTGCTTTTGTTGTGCTTTAAAAATCTTTCCTTTAGGTGAAGACATGTAAACCAGCCTTGGGCTACAGTTTTGCAGCTGGCAGCATGGATGGAGTCTCAGGCCTCCCTATTACGCAGGGTAAGCTTTAAGTCAGTGGGAGCCACACTCCCCATGTTTCTCTTACTCATGAGGTTTAACTACATCATGATTTTAATTTCTAACCTCAGGAGTCAACAGTTTTTCAAGGTTTGTGTATGTTAGGTCAGGTTTGATCTCCTAGAGGTAGAAATCTTTTTAACTTTGCTTTCTGCTCATTCAGCCTTAGGGACAAATTCTCTTTTAATTCCATTGTATTGATAACTTTAGTGAATGTACTTAATTAATTTATGATTATTCGTGTGTGTGTGTGTGTGTGTGTGTGTGTGTGTGTGTGTGTGTGTGTGATTCATAGGGCTTCCTCTAGTTTCTGGGCACTGTTCTTGAGCTTTTTTGTTCAAGGCCAGTGCTCTATCACTTGAGGCAAATCTCCTCTTCTGGCTTTTTGGTGGTTAACTGGAGATAGGAGTCTCAAGAACTTTCTCACTCTGGCTGACTTAGAGCTACCATCTCTAGATCTCAGTGCCCTGAGTAGGCAGTATTGCGGGCACAAGTCCCCAACATCTGGCTTTTTATGATTACTCTAAATTGATAATCAATTTTATAACCTTATGAGATGCAGAATATTATCTTAGGTTCTAACTTTTCCAATACCTGTTCTTCTTTGACATCTTGATGGCAGCCCTTCTATTGGGTGTGGGGCTTATGGATTTTGGAGTTTTCAGTCCTACCTAGCAGCATCACACATAGCTAAAGTGCAGGTGCTAGACACAGTGTGGTGCTCACTTTCCATTGCAACCCTCGGTGGGTGATAGCACTCCTTATCAGGGAATCTGGGGCATTTGGCCTTGGAGTCCTTTACTTCTGCAGCTACCTGTTGCTTGAACTTCCTGTAGGACCATGTCAGACTCCTCCCTCTCCACTTCTTGCTATTTTGTTTGTTTAGTACAGATGCTTGGGATTGAACTCTTTTTTTGCCAGTCCTGGGGCTTGAACTCTGGGCCTGAGCACTGTCCCTGGCTTCTTTTTGCTCAAGTAGCACTCTGCCACTTGAGCCACAGTGCCATTTCTGGCCTTTTCTATTTATATGGTGCTAAGGAATCAAACCCAGGGCTCCATGTATACAAGGCAACCACTCTTGCCACTATGCCATATTCCCAGCCTGGGCTTGAACCCTTGAACTCAGTCCTTCATCCCCTGTAGAGGCTTTTTCTCTCATAGCTGGCTGGTGTTTTGGTTCCAGCCCCACAACCACTTGTGGTCATATTCCACTCAGGTACTGTGGCAGAATGTGTCAGGACTAACTGAGCTCTATACATTGTAAGATATAACATTGTCTCTAGTCCAAAGTGGTTGAGATCACTTTGACTTTGTTGTTTGCTCAATAAATGAGCTATGGTTCATCCCATTTTTCTCACTTTCCCACATATGTTCAAAACCATACTTAAAACACTAGTAGTCACAGACATATTAAATTCCTTGGAACTGGGTATGGTTAACTAGAGCTCCCAAATTTTCAACACTATCTAACTTACAGATCAATTTGTTTGCCAAGCTTTCTTTTTATCACTTTAATAAAACTGAAATGGGTTTATTTAATTTCATTTTGGATTAGCATCTTTGTGATTAGATGTTATTTTCTCCTCTTCTGTCTGAGGGGGATGAAGAGTAAGGGTGGTTTGGGTTTCAGTTGTCATCTTAGATCAGTCTTCTACATTTTTTTTGAGACAGAATCTATGTAGATGACAGAATCTAGCTATGTAGACCAGGCAGGTCTCAAACTTGTGGTCCTCTTGTTTCTCCCTTCTGAGTACTGGACATATAGGCATGTACCACCATGCCTACCTCTTCCTAATTCCTTCCCTTTTACTTATTTCTAATTTCACTCTACTGTGGTTGAAACACAAAACTCTATCATTTTATTTTTACCTTCTAAAATGTGTTGAGTTTTGTTTTACACTCTGTCCTAGGTGATTTTTCCATGTGCACTTGAAAATAAAATACATTTTATTGTTGGATGGAATAATTGATTTGTTATCTGTTAGAACTAGTTGATTTCTAGCAGTGTTCAAGTTTTCTATGTCTTGGCTAATCTTCCTGATTGTTCTATTCATCATTAAATGTTTTGACATTATTAATGAATTTCTTATTTTTCCTTTCCTTTCTGTTGGTTTTATTTAATTTTTTGCTCTGCTATTAGGTACCTAAGTGTTTTAAGCTGCTGTGTTTTCCTGATCATTAAAGTTTCTGAATTCATAGTTTTTTTAATAGTTAAAGTATTTTGTCTGACATTATGCATTTGGGGCTTGCTTTTTGTTTTTACTCTATGTGTATGTGTGTTTGGATGAAGGTTCAAAAGGGATTGTTTCAGAGACACAAGCCAGACAACTGACATTGCAATGTATTCCTATTTTTAAATAGGGAAAATGTAGCCTGGCATTAGTGGCTCAAGCCTGCAATCCTAGCTACTCAGGTGGTTGAGATCTGAAGATCACCATATGAAGTCAGCCCTAGCAGGAAAGTCTGTGAAACTCTTTATCTCCAGTTAACCACTAAAATGCACAAACTGGAGTTGTGGCTCAAGTGGTAGAATGCTAGTCTTCAGCCAAAAAGCTCAGGAATACCAAGCAGGCCTCAAGTTCAAGCCTTAGGACTGGCACACCAAAAAAAAAAAAGGATGATGTAGCTTACACATATGTTCATTAAATCAAAATGTTTTCACTTACAAAATAAACCAGATGAATAGAAATAAAATCTTGAGGAAATTGAGCCCAATACATTGTCTGAATTCTCTTGTACACTCAGAACATCTAACTAAATAAGATGATTATTTTGTAACACACAGGAAATAATGCTTCTTCTATTGTTCAAAATGTTTGAATAACTGGACAACAACCTTCATAAAACCTCTGAAGCCTCTAGAAGGATACTTGTTCAATATTTGTGCCAGTGGTCCTTCTTTTAGAGGGAAGTCCAAGGAATCACACTGAGTGTAACATTCCTTGTAGGGACAACAGAGGGGGATCTGTTTTTGGAAATGATTCGGGACCTGGTCCTGGGTAGACCATCTGATGAAATCAAAGAATGTCATAAGCCAAAGCCAATCCTTTTTCACACTGGAGAGGTAAGGCAGTTGGTTATCATATGAAATTCGTGTATGGTGGTTTCATAACCATCAGATAATGAATGAGAGATGCCCACTGTCAGAAGAGATTTTCTTTAGTTACTCTTTCATAAATAATTTAATATTAAAATATTCTTTTAACACTTCCATTGGAACATGCTTTTCACATTCTCAATGTTTTAACATCACTCCAGTATTTATAAATATATAGCTGGTTTGAATGAGCAAGATTTTTTTTAATGCGTTTAAAAAATAGTCTACTAAAAATTCTTAGGGAAGAAATGAAAGTAAAGGAAGAAATAGGAAGATAGGCTACCCAGATTGGAATGTGGAAAAGCCTAGGTTCTCTTGGAGAAGCCTTGCAAGATAAAGCAAGATGTGGGAACTGTAAACTTAAAGTGGAATTAGGGTCAAGTGCTAATAGGGTACATGATTTCACATGACATTCATCATGTGTAAGGACAATTATACACTATTCTAAGGAACACTGCATAATTTGTTACCTACTGTTACTCCAGAATGACAGATCAACCCCAAACTTAATTGATATGCTCAGATACCTGAAGCATTAACATGAAAAAAGCACATGTTTTGATCAAGATATATATAGCCACTGGATATATTTAATATATGTTAAGTTAGGAGAAAATCTTTGGCAGGACAAGCATACACGTTAAAATGAGCTTCAAATATTTGTCTTTGAATAACAAAAGTTCTGTGATCATATATCTGCTTATTACAGAAGGCATAATTTACTTAACACAATTTTCTTCCTTTGATTAGCTATTTATCCCTCATCCCTGGCATCCAGATATTGTTGATGTTCAGATAATTACTCTTGGGTTCTTGGCCATAGCTACTGTTCCTGGGGAATTTACGTGAGTTCTTCTTTTTAAAACTTAGTTTCAAAATGTACTAGCTGTGTGTTCTGCTTAGAAATATTAGTTACAAAAAGACAAGTGCATCTCTTCAAATACTTTGGCGACTGTGACAAATATATCTGCCCTCTTTTAGTGAGGCTTCTGAAGAATAAGTCTCTCTATGCCTATTACTCGTGGGCAACTAGCAGCAAATGTGAAAATTGACAAACTTTTTATCTTAAAGCAAAATGATGCCATTAGTTATGCCATTACAAACACTTGAAATAGTACTAAAATGAAGTTACACATAATGATCAGTTTACATGTTTAAAAACATGGGAGTGTTTTAAACCTTCTTCATATATCATCTTACTTATCTTAGTAAATTGAAAATTCATACTTTTTAGTTGCTCAGGCCCTCCCTACATCTTGAAATTATCCTTGAATTAATTTTTCATCAGCAAATCTTGTGCATTCTACATTCTTTTCATGTTTTGTAATCATCCTCCCTCTATGCCACTACTCCTGTTACTTATGCAGAGCTTCTGCAGGGCAAAGGACATAGCTCGCAAGATAAACAGAAAGCCCACAGACTGGGAGAAGATCTTTCTGGACATTCAATGGACAAAGGCCTCAAATCTAAAATATATGGAGAACTAAAAAAATTAAATTCCTCCAAAACAAAACCGCAAAGAACCAATAGCCCCCTCAACAAGTGGGCTAATGACTTAAAAAGTGACTTCTCTGAGGAGGAAATTGAGAATGGCTAAGAAACATATGAAAAAGTGCTCTACATCACTGGCCATAAAGAAATGCAAATTAAAAAAACATTGAGATTCCACCTCAACCCAGTAAGAATGTCTTTTATCAAGAAAACCAACAATAATAAATGTTGGAGGGGATGTGGCCAAAAGGGAGCCCTACTTCATTGTTGGTGGGAATGTAAACTGGTTCAACCACTCTGGAAAATGGTATGGAGATTCCTCAGAAGGCTAAACATAGAGCTCCCCTATGACCCAGCAGCCCCACTTTTGGGCATCTACCCAAAAGAACACAAACAAGAACACACTAAAGCCACCAGCACAACAATGTTCATCGCAGCACAATTTTTCATAGCTAAAATATGGAACCAACCTAGATGCCCCTCAGTAGATGAATGGATCAGGAAAATGTGGTACATTTTCACAATGGAATTTTATGCCTCTATCAGAAAGAATTACATTGCCCCATTTGTAAGGAAATGGAAGGACTTGGAAAAAATTATACTAAGTGAAGTGAGCCAGACCCAAAGAAACATGGACTCTATGGTCTCCCTCATAGGGAATAATTAGCACAGGTTTAGGCGAGTCACAGCAGAGGATCACAAGAGCCTAATTGCTATGCCTCTATGAATGCATAAGATAATGCTAAGTGAAATGAACGCCATGTTATGGAAATGAGTGTCATATCACTGTTGTAATTACTTTCAACATGCCATGTGAAACCGTAGCTTCTATTGTTGATGATCCACCTGTATCCCCTTCCTGTCATTGTACCCTCACTATCACTGTATCTCATCTGAGTACACTGGAAACTGTATATACCGGTATTAGAACTAGGGAAGAGAAAGGGAATATCAAAATTGAGAGACAAAGGATAAAAAGACAAATGACTCCAAAAGCAATACTTGCAAAACCATTTGGTGTAAACCAACTGAACAACTCATGGGGGAGAGGGTAAAGGGGAGGGGGGAAAGGGAAATGAGGGTGGAGGTAACAAACAGTACAAGAAATGTACCCAAGGCCTAATGTGTGAAACTGTAACCTCTCTGTACATCACTTTGACAATAAATAGAAAAAAACAAACCCTCCCGTTCAACATGCTTGATTTCTCCTTTACTCCTGTATAGCCTTCTTTCAGCAAATCAGCCAGATTAATTATTCTAACATTAGTTACCTAAGTTAAATCATATT
The DNA here is from genome assembly GCF_023159225.1 of Perognathus longimembris pacificus. Classification (NCBI taxonomy): domain Eukaryota; kingdom Metazoa; phylum Chordata; class Mammalia; order Rodentia; family Heteromyidae; genus Perognathus; species Perognathus longimembris. The sequence continues at coordinate 32,857,045 of NC_063162.1, forward strand.
ACTTTGCTGCTCAGTTCTCCAAGTCCCACCAAGCTTTCCATCTCTTTTTAGGCATAGCCTTACAACCTCACAATCTCTCACAAGTTTCCACACGTTCTGTTCCTCAGGAAGGTCCTGGGTGTGACTTTTCCCCATCTTCCACCTTTGCTTACTCCAGCACCAGCCATCTTGTTTATTGTCAAGGTGTTGCCTGTGGGGGAAATCCACATGCTCTTCCTAAGCTCACTAAGATTGCTCTTGACTGAGGGCCTTTGGACTCCATGTGAAGTGCAGTCCCTTCAGTTAGTCTCATTACTTACTACATCTACTCTTCTTTAAAAGAAATTTATCTTTAAGTAGTTGTTGAAAGGCATTTTGATTCAACATGTCAATTTATGTGTGTGATGCATGTTGATCAATGTCATCCGTTTTATCATTCTGCCCCATCAATCCCAACCCTAACCATCCTTTCAAGTTTCCTAGTTTCATTTTCATATATGTACATTGAATATTATGACTGTATTTTCCAGTGTTCTCCTCTCCAGCTAGCTAAACCTTTTATTTATTTAGTTTTGTTTAGATTTCCAATATGGTTGGCATTTCTGCCTGTACTACCTAAAATACTTTCACTCACGACTGCCAATCACATTAGCACTGCCACTGTTGTCACTACCACAATGACCACCACCACTTCCTTTCATCCCTACCCTGTGCTCATCACTATCTCACTTTTATATTTACTTGTTGACTGTTCCCCACTCTTGAATCATCAGCACCTAGAAGTAGTCCTTTCATGTAGCCTAAACCCAGCTGGTATACTTACTCCCTACTCCTCATCTCTTACTAACATAGAATGCAATTGATTGATTTTGTGGGGTCAGTGAATAGAAAATAAAGATGATCTTTGGTTAGTGATATCACCTACTGATTGTGTTTCTTTCTTTTGGCCCATTTGGCTGCTGCCAATTTAAGATTTTCTTGGAATATAGGACAATCAGCAAAAAAATTGAACTTTTGCTTTGGATCCTCATTAAATTTTATGTAATTTATTGATAGGTTATGAGCCAGGACAATGGTTTTGCTTTTACTGCAAATCTTTTTGAATACTTCCATATATCTGAATGGGTAAAACATTCATGGATTTCTTTTTCTTGACTCACAACCATGTCTGGACGAAGACTTCGAGAGGCAGTTCAAGCAGTGAGTAAAATATACAATAAAATATCTACATATTTATATTTTGTGAAGAGGAAAAAAAAATCCTGCTCCTCTAATTGTACATTCTTAAATTTTTTCCTAAAATGAATAGAATTTCTTCCCTTAGATAAAAAACATTAATTTCAAGATAACTCCTAGCCATTTGTTTCAAGAATTTCCTAAGACAACTATAAGATTCTTCTCTGTTGATGTGACCATTAAAATATCCACAGGGCTGGGAATATGACCTAGTGGTAGAGTGCTTGCCTTGCATACATGAAGCCCTGGGTTTGATTCCTCAGCACCACATATATAGAAAAAAGCCAGAAGTGGCATTGTAGCTCAAGTGGTAGAGTGTTAGCCTTGAGCAAAAAGAAGCCAGGAACAGTGCTCACGCCCTGAGTTCAAGTCCCAGGGCTGGCAAAAAACAAAAAAAGCAAAAATTATCCACAGGCGTACCAATTTGCCCAGCAAATGTAGAGTATCTTTCTAATTTTTCCTAAAGGACTCTTCAGTACCTCTGTATTCCTTTGTGGTTTTGTCATTGAGAGGATTTCACTAAGAATCACTAGCAATTCACTAGCAATTCTGATAAATTAATTGTATCTTAAATATAACTGAGAAATAATAACTTTAAATGAATAATAATTTTACTAGGCTTCATTTTCCGTCCTAGGAATTTGCATCTTACGGGATGAAAGATATGACTGTTGTGATTTCAGGCTTGTGTAATACACAGACACATTACATTGCCACTTATGAGAATACCAGGTAAAGTAAAACTTTCTCACATTTAAATAAAGTCTACCATTATGAACACTTCTGTGTCAAATGAGATTTTCTAGGCTTCTCAATAATGTTTCTGAGACTTGCCTTTGTTTTAGGTGGCACTGTAAGAGAAAGATGAGCCAAAGGTGATTGTTTGGAGTTTTAGGTTCATCACTTCCAGTCAGACCAAAATTCTAATCTCATTGACTTCCACCATCCCTAAAAACAATGATTTTTGTCAGAGGTGCAAATAACTATTTTGGTGCCTTAAACATGGGAAAACTCTCAGTGACAGAAACTATTTATTGAAAGCATTATTTATTGAATGCACTTTAAAACAATCTTAAATAATCTTTATAGTATAACACACACACACACACACACATATCACAAGCAATAGTGTTCAGATAATTTAGGACATCCTGAAGAGTGATATTGTTTCTCTGTTTCTAAGCAGTCTAGAATATGGTCCGTGTACCTTTCAAGTAGTTTGACTCTGAATATACTCTAAAGTTCCACAACAAATACATTCTAATACAATTGGTAGTATATCATGCTTAACCATTCAGCAGCATGTGTCCTTAGCAAATTATATCAGCAGTGGAGTCTCTGCTGTTGTCTGTCCTCTATTTGCTATACTAAAGGTTTATGCTTTTAGGAAATTTTGTTTGTGTTAGTCAGCTTTCCATCACTATGAAAAACACACACAAACAATACACCTGACTGTATCCACTGAGAAAGAAGAGAGATTGTGCTGTCTCATATGATTGGGGAAACACATTGCTTTTAGATCTTGGTGAAGGTTCAGGATGGCAATACAAGGAGTATGTGGTAGAGCTAATCTGTTTAACTAGTTGCCAGGAATTGAGGAGAAGAAGAGAAAGGGGCTTATGTCTCAGCATCTTAGCATATTCTGCCACTGTCCTAAAGGTTTCCTACTATAGGAGTAGGAACTTACTAAATTTCTATTATCTTTAAATAGCACTTTGCTGGAGACTACGTCTTTACCACATATTACCTGTGGAAGGTATTTTAGATCCAAACTTTACTATTGTTGAATAAATGTTTCTGAGGTAAAATGTAATAGAAATAACAATATCTCTTTTCACTCTTCTCTGTTATTTAGCATTTCCTTCAATTATGAATCTCAGTAATAATGCAATAATAATATTAGCAGTATTTCTGACTTAGTCCCCAATAGGAATCACAATATTTTGATATGATATATAGCTATTGTAGACCCAGAAGTGTCTTTTATTCTTATTTTGAATGAAAAATAGCATTCAATCTGTATCTACTCATATCCACTATTAGATCATGTTGCATTGTAGTGTAGTGAAGTAGAATAAGCATTGCTATCTCACAAAATTGTTATAGACTGAAAAGAATATTTCAACCTAAGTGGTTTCCCTTGCCAACCTCACATATTTTTTTGTTTTATGCACTTAGAACAGTTATTTTGAGAAGGTTCTATAGGTCCCAAAAGATTGTCAAAAATATTCTTAGCATGAAGAGCTTGTTCAGGGTTGTGCTCCTGGAAGGATTACTATGCACTCATTAATTAATTAGGTCAACATATGCAAACTGTGACAGATAATCTCAGTCTGTTCCTAGAGCATAGCAATAAGAATAATATAAAAAATCTGTTCCTACCCTCAAGACCCCTAGAAGCTAATGTTTTAGTAGACAGAGAGAGGAAAGAAGATGGTCCAACTTTTGTGGAGAGTATGTCTTGCATGACTTAAAAAAACTAGGAGGGAGTTCCAAATTATACTGAATATTGGAGGATGTTGACTGGTCTACATGAAGGAAGATGCAACCCCTATATGATTTCTTAAGACCAAGTGAAGGCTGTTCAAATACAAACTAGGAAGGTGTTTTGTACACAGAGGAGCACATGTAAAAGCCTAGAGGGGCAGACTTTGCCCTCTGATAGGCTAGAGTTAGTGGAGTACCATGTAGTAAATGTGATGAAGACATGAGGGCTAGTGTGGTAGGCAGAGTTTGGTGAAAGGAACAATCGTAAGTACAGTACAGCAAAGCTTTGGCTTGGTAGGATGGCACTAGAGATTTGCAGTAGGACCCAAAGCAGAAGAATTCTTTGATCCCTTTTGTGATTTAGAAAGGTCTCTAGGATGGCAGTGTTGAAAATGAACTGGAAAGGCATATATAAAGCTAGAACTGACTAAAAATGTTTTAGTTAAGATCTGGGTGAGAAGTGAGCACTTGAACACAGGTAAAGACAGACAAAAGAGAATGACATACTTGAGTTTTGTTTTTGTGTGTGTGTGTGTGCCTGTCCTGGGGCTTGAACTCAGGGCCTGGGCACTGTGGCCCTGAGTTGTTTTTGGTCAACGCTAGTGTTCTACCACTTGGAGCCACAGTGCTATTCTCAGCTTTTTGGTATTGAATTAGAGCTAAGAGTGTCATGGACTTTCCTGCCCACGCTGGTTTTGAATGGTGATTTTCAGATCTCAGCCGACTAAGGATCCAGGATTACAGGTATGAGCCACTGATGCCTTGGCATACTTAAGAATTTTATGAAAGTGGAATGACATGATGTGTAGACCTAACAGGATATAGGATTGGGAGGAAAGAGGGTTCTAAGATGACCCTCACAGTGGGCGGATGGCATCCACTGGGATGCAGAAGGCGATAGGCATATCTGATGCTGAGTACCCTTTTAGATTGGATGTCTTTGAAATTCTGCTGGAAAAAAGCAGAAGGCTAGGAGTGCAGATTAAGGATTAACTTGGCTTTATCTCACAGCTCTCTACTGGGTTAAAAGTCTTTTTTACAGAGGATACCAACGGCATCCAATTTATTCAAGAGTCATTGAACAAAACTCCTTTCCTCCTTATTTTTCAATGTGCTCTGAGGGAAAGCATTCATATTATAAGTATTTACAATAATCACATGCTCAATAGCTTTCAGATTAATGGAGCGACAATGTAAATGGCATAAGCAAAGAGAACATGCTGCCTTTCATACCTAGCTGGTGAGAGCCATTTGCTTTGGCTGGTAAATGGAAATTTTCACTGTTTTCACAAATAGCATTGAAGATTATGCTGGGGTTGAACAATGTGAGATGTCCAAACATCACTGGACTGAAATACACAGAACCAACATACTTTACATTGCTTTCTCTGCAGGCTCAGCGGTATGAGGCAGTGTCTACAATTTATGGGCCTCATACTTTGTCTGCCTATCTCCAGCTCTATAAAGCCCTGGCTAAGGCTATTGCTATGGTAATCGAAGTGTGTGTGTGTGTGTGTGTATGTGTGTGTGTGTGTGTGTGTGTGTGTGTGTGTTTCCTCAGGGAAGGTATAGTGGGAAGCAAGAGAAAACCTTAGTTTCATGTGTTTAATGGCTTTGACAAGTTGTCTTTTTTTTTTTTTTTTTTTTTTTTGTGCCAGTACTGGGGCTTGGACTCAGGGCCTGAGCAATGTCCCTGAGCTTCTTTGCTCAAGGCTAGCACTCTACCACTTGAGCCACAGTGTCACTTCTGGCCTTTTCTATATATGTGATGCTGAGGAATCGAACCCAGGGCTTCATGAATGCTAAGCAAGCACTCTACCACTGAGCCACCTTATTATAGGGACTCCTGCAAAAGTATTATCAACAAGAAGGTGTGAAGTTCTATTGGTAGTAAAATGCAAATTGAGTTAACATCTACTAGTGGTAGAAATCATTATTGTATGTACATGCGTATATTATTATTTTTGTTATTATTATTAGTAGTAGTAGTATCAGGACTTGAACTTTGGAGGAGGGGGGAGCGGCTCAGATTTGCTTGATTTTCTTGCCATGGCTGGCAGTCTACCATTTGTGCCATTTTTCCCAGAATGTCATTTTGCTGACTATTGGAGATGGATCCTTGTTGACTTTCTTTCTTTTTTTTTTTTTTTTTTTTTTTTGCCGGTCATGGAGCTTGAACTCAGGGTCTGAGCACTGTCCCTGGCTTCTTTTTGCTCAAGGCTAGCACTCTGCCAACTTGAGCCACATTGCCACTTCCAGCTTGTTGACTTTTTTCCCCAATTGAATTCAAAGCTTCTTGAGTAGCTAGGATTCCCTTTCCCTTTCCTAGTTCTAATACCAGTATAGACAGTATCCAGGGTACTCAGATGAGATACAGTACTAATTACTCCCTATGAGGGAAACCATAGGTCCATGTTTCTTTGGGTCTGGCTCACTTCACTTAGTATAATTTTAATGACACAAAAGTGATAAAACTTAGAGAAAACAGAGCAAACCAATCAGGATGTACACTGATATTTACATTTTAAATTAAAAAGATGTGTATTATATTTTTTTTAGCACAAGCAAGCATACAAAAGATTTCCACAATTTTGTGACATAATCCTGACACAATGTGAAAATTCTTAAATAATCACAGTGCCATACATTAGCTGTTGTTCAAGGTCATATTAGTGAACAATGGAAGTACACCTGGGTAGGGTTCCCATGTGGTCTGTCTGAACTCTGGCTTATACTACCCAGGGAAATAAAACAGCAACTTGCCATCAAAACTTGCTTCTAGTGACAGAAAGAGAAATTATGAACACCTAGCAGCACATTTCAGTAGGCTTCCTCTTTCATTTTGGTAAAGCCTAATAGCTTTTGTGGGGTGTGTGTGTGTGTGTGTGTGTGTGTGTGTGTGTGTGTGTGTGTGTGTGTGTGTGTACATACTTCGTACTTTCTTTAGTTCAGGCATTTCTGGTAATTAAAGTCTGGGGACAGGGGACTCTGGGGACTCTGTATTGTACATTCCTTAAACAAATGTTCTTTTTGTTCCAGGACACAGTAGCCAACATGAGCAGTGGCCCAGAGCCTCCATTTTTCAAAGAACTAATAAGTCAATTAATTCCTAGCATGGAAGATAGAACACCAATAGGGAAAAAGTTTGGGGATGTCCTACAGCCAGCAAAATCTACATACAGGGTGGTAAGTCCCACAGAGAAATCTTAAAATATTTCAGGGAGGTAATGAATGTTACTTAATGTCACGATCTTCTAATGATCCCACAAATCAACTTTAACACTGATCATTTTGACAGTTCTTGAACAAGGCCTCTGTAGAGCATGGAGAATGGAAAATTCTAGCTCTTTTCTTTTCCTAAGAATAATTGAGCCAAGTTGAATTTCTGAATTGGAAATGATTCTTCTTCTTAAATGGACATTTAAAGAGTCATCCCCTGGAGCTAAGAGAAGTTGCCTTTTAAATCAAGGAAACTACAGTAATGAAGCAGGATGGAGGGGAGGTATTGCTCAACTGGTAGAGTACTTGCCTAGCAAATACAAAGTTTTGAGTTCAAACAAACTGAAACAGGATTGGTACCACTAAATTTTATGTTTACCTGTGTTTTTCAACCTTGGGAAATTATTTGTTTGTTCTAACAGATGGCTTATATAATGATGTGAATTTATTTTCTTTTTGTAGCTTAATTTTATCTTTTTTGAAAAGGTGATGAGCAGTTTTAGAGAGTGATCTATGTGCTGCTGCGAAGAATGTATATTCTGGTATTGCTGGGTGGAATATTCTGTAGATGTTTGTTAAGTCTAGTTGGTCTAAGCAATTGTTTAGTCCTGAAATTCCTCTGTTGAGTTTTTGATGTGTTGGTCTATCCAGAGGTGACAGTGGTGTGTCAGAATCACCAACAATCAATATGCTTTGTTCTATGTGTGTTTTTAGTGTAAGTAATATTTGTTTGATGAAGTTTGGTGCTCCAGCATTTTGTCTATAGATATTTAGGATTGTTATATCCTCATGTAAGAGCAATCCCTTTATTAATATGTAATGGCCTTCTTTGTCTCTTCTCACTAGTTTTGATTTGAAGTTTATTTTATCTGATATTAGGATTGCAACTCCCACCTGCTTATGGGGGCCATTGCTTGATGGATTTTAGTCCAGCCTTTCCGTTTCAGAATATGTTTATTTTTGTGGGCAAGATGTGTCTTGAAGACAGCAGAAAGTTGAGTCTTGCTATTTTATCCAACTAGTCACTCCCTAATTGAAGAGTTAATTCCATTAATATGGAGATTTAGGATTGTTGGTTCCTGCCATTTTGTCTATCTTTTTAGTGGCTGTGCCTTGTCAATTCTTGCTTCAATTACCTGGCTCCCTGTTTAGGGGCCATTTCTCTGCCAGTATCATATTCTTCTTGTTTTTCAATATGTAGAGCATCTTTGAGAATTTTCTGTAACGATGGTTTGGTAGAGATATATTGTTTCAATTTTTCCTGGCTGTGGAAGGTTTTTATTTGTCCATCAGCTATAAATGAGAGCTTAGTTGGGTACATGATTCTTGGTGCATAGTTATTTGTCTTTAGGACATGGTATACTTAATTCCAGGCTGTCCTTGCTTTCATGGTCTCTGCTGAGAAATTGCTAGTTATTTTGATTGTTTTCTTCTCCCTGGCAGTTTTAAGGATCCTTTCCTTGATCTCTGTTGATCCTGTATGGTTTACAATGTGGTGGTGGGATGTACTGTTCTCATCTGGACTGTTTGGGGTTTTAGAAGCTTCTTGTATATGGATGGGAACATCCATCTGGATATTTGGGAAAATTTCTGCTAGGATTCTGTAATTAAATGTATTTCCTAGTCCATTAGCTTCCCTTTCTATACCCTCCTCAATAGTTATTAGTCTTAAATTTGGTCTTCTTATTGTGTCTTAGATCTCCTGAAGAGGTATTTCTTGTTTCTTGGATTTGTTTTGAATAACTGGTTGCTTTTTTTCCTCTATAAAATCTAGACTAACTTTAATTTCAGAGATTCTAACTTCTGTGTTATCTAACCTGCTATCAAGACTTTACCCTTTGGTTTGTTTGTTGTTGTTGTTTTCTTTTTTTTTTTTTTTTTTTTTGGTCTCCTTTCTTCTAGTTGGTCATCTTTGATAGGTTCCATCTCTCCATTGGAGCTTTGTTTTGGAACTTGTATGGACTTCTTTACTTTCTTGATTTGGCTTTGAATGTCCTCTCAAATCCTTCAACTGGGTGGCCATATTTTCATTGGACTCCCTTTCCTTTTTGTTGGAATTCATTCAACTTTTATTTATTTATTTAATTTTATTTTTTTTCTTTGCCAGTCCTGGGCCTTGGACTCAGAGCCTGAGCAGTGTCCCTGGATTCTTTTTGCTCAAGGCTAGCACTCTGCCACTTGAGCCACAGCGCCACTCCTGGCTGTTTTCTGTATATGTGGTGCTGGGGAATTGAACCCAGGGCTTCAGGCATATGAGACAAGCACTCTTGCCACTAGGCCATATCCCCAGCCCCTCATTCAACTTTTTACTTATGGATTCCATGAATTCCTCTATTGAAATTTTGGCTAAAGTTATCACTTTCACTCATAGCTGTGTACAGGATTTCAATCTTTTTCTTCCACATATTTAACAACAATGTTTTAAAATCATTTTGGGAACTATCCTTTAGGTCTTTCCATGACTGCTCTTTTGCCTTTTTATCTAGAGATTCGTTGACTAGGCATGTTTCTTGTGTTTTTGTGGGTAGTTCTGCCCATTTGTAAACAAAAGCCACTCCAATAAGACGAGAACACTATTTTAGGACAGGAACCAATCCAATACCAGGTAGTTGTACAGATGTTAGAGGCTTGAAATCTTGGATAGGTGTTCCCCTATTTACCTCTCTTTTAATTTGTTTAGAGAAAGATGCTGTGGTTCAGGTTTGGGGATTAAGGTATAGTTGTGATCAGAAAATTGATACTTTGTTACAGATTAAATAGTCTAAAGAAAATAATCTTAAGGAAAACAATAAGGGCCACTTATACTCAGTCCAACGGGAACTAAACATAGATTAACTGAGATACAAACAATTAGGAAACAATGGACTAAAGAAAATGAAAGAGGAGACAAGGTTAAAGATTAAAAGAAACAAGTTAAAGTGAAATTAGAAAAATTGAGGGGTATTGTGAAAAATAGATGGATAAGAGCAGACAAGAGCAGAGGAATATATAGAAGGAAAGGAACAGAAGGAAAGGAACTAAGACCTAGTCAGAGGAAAAGAGATAAAATAAAAGAAAAAATAGAATAAAAATAAAGATAAGATGAGATCGGGCACGAAAAATTAGCAAAGATTTAGGCTAGTCACAGCAGAGGATCACAAGAGCCTAATAGCTATGCCCCTATGAACCCATAAGATGATGCAAAGTAAAATCCATGTTATGGAAATAAGTGTTATATCACTGTTGTAATTACTTCAACATGCCATGTGAAACCATAGCTTCTTTTGTTGATGATCCTCTTGTATCCCTTCCTGTGGTTGTACTCGAGCTATCACTGTATCTCATCTGAGTACCCTGGATACTGTATATACTGGTACTAGAACTAGGAAAATGAAAGGGCATATCAAAATCAAGAGACAGGATGAAAAGACAAATGACTCCAAAAGCAATACTTGGAAAACCATTTGGTGTAAACCAACTGAACAACTCATGGGGGGAGAGGGCAAGGGGAGGAGGGAGTAGGGAATGAGAGAGGAGGTAACAAACAGTACAAGAAATGTACCCAAGGCCTAACGTATGAAACTCTAACCCCTCTGTATATCAATTTGACAATAAAACAAAAAATAAAGATAAAATAAGAAAAGAAATTATGTATAAAAGTAATGGTAAAATTAGAAATGCTAAGATTGATGAACAGAAAATTGAGTAACCAAAAGTATAGCCTCTATTAATTATGCATGCAAGTAGGAAAAAAGCCTCGTAGTAATCTTACTGTATATTTAGAACTAAACAGAATAGCACTGATAAAGAAGGAAAAGAAAGAAGAAAGGAAAAAGAATTCAATAAAATTAGTGAGTTTAAAGAAAATAGTAATAACAAAGAGAGGTTTCCAGTTTTTTTGGGGGGAGGGGGGTCGGTGAGTCTCTCTATGTTCTCTATGTTGTCTCTCTTTTTTTTTTTTTTTTGGCCAGTCCTGGGCCTTGGACTCAGGGCCTGAGCACCGTCCCTGGCTTCTTTTTGCTCAAGGCTAGCATAGCACTCTGCCACTTGAGCCACAGCGCCCCTTCTGGCCGTTTTCTATATATGTGGTGCTGGGGAATTGAACCCAGGGCTTCATGTATACGAGTCAAGCATTCTTGCCACTAGGCCATATCCCCAGCCCTCTATGTTGTCTCTTGATGGAGCTTTGATTGCCTTGCATCCATCAGCTTTCCTTATGGCTTGGTTGGACTCAGACACACCCTTGACATGGGAGTATGGCTACTACCTAGAATCCCACTCTCAGACCTGCTTGCGGGAGATACAAATCCCAACAAAAGAGATTGAGCAGAACTTTTCCCTGTAGCCACAGGTTTAGGAAGAGTGTTTGGGCCTTTACTATCATCAGATATGATCCTTTCTTTCCTTTCAGGCAAGGGTTTTGGTCCTGGGAATTTGGGAGAGTTGTTTCCAGGGAAGGTCCTCCATGGATTACTCACAGGTCCTGGGGCTGGTGTTGCGCTGGACAGCAGAGACCTGTTGAGGGGTCTCTGTGTCTGGTGGCTGTGGCCGCAGTTTCTCAGTGGGGGATCTGCGCGTGGTGGTGGGGCCAGCAGCACATGGTAGTGACGACTTGGGAGCTGGTGGGGTTGGCAGGACCGGTGGGCGGCAACGACGGCGGGAGCAGAGGTTTTCACATGAGGGCTCAGTGGCAAGCATTCTTCCTGAAGGTCCTGGTGATGGTGGAAGGGGATGGCAGAAGAGACGGTGGCAGAGGCGCCAGCTTTGGTGTGCTTGGTCCTTGGTGTGGATTCTTCCTGATGGTCCCTGTGGCGGTGTTTGCAGGAGCATTGGTGTGCGAATCCTCAGTATCAGGCTGGTGGGCAGACTCAGAAATCTGTGCTAATTATTCGCGCCAGATTTCGTCTTATCTTTATTTTTATTCTATTTTTTCTTTTATTTTATCTCTTTTCCTCTGACTAGGTCTTAGTTCCTTTCCTTCTGTTCCTTTCCTTCTATATATTCCTCTGCTCTTGTCTGCTCTTATCCATCTATTTTTCACAATACCCCTCAATTTTTCTAATTTCACTTTAACTTGTTTCTTTTAATCTTTAACCTTGTCTCCTCTTTCATTTACTTTAGTCCATTGTTTCCTAATTGTTTGTATCGCAGTTAATCTATGTTTGGTTCCCCTTCACTGAGTATAAGTGGCCCTTATTGTTTTCCTTAGTATTTAATCTGTAACAAAGTATCAATTTTCTGAATACAACTATACCTGAGTCTAGGGTGGGCTCTGGGGTCTTTGCTGATTGCCCTCCTTGTTTTCCATGGCTCTGGTGCTGTGTGCTTTCTTCCGTGTTTGAATGGCCTCTTTAAAGTTTGCTTGATGTCATTTCACGCGTGTTTTTCTGAGTCTCACTGCAATACCTGGGGTGGCCCTGACCTTGGAGCCTATTCCTATTTTCTAATTTTGAGGCCATTATGTTTCTTTCTTGAAATTTAACTTGTCTGTCTAGGAGCATGCTCCCTCTAGGAATTTCTCCTAGGACTTTTTCCATCTTAATGTTTAATTTGTTAGTACAATATAGTGATATCTATTCCTGATTTTGGCAGTGTGTGCTTTTAAAGAGCTAGCATTTAGCTTTATTGCTTCTAAGTACTGTTTACTTGTCTCTAAGCAGTTCCTCTCTCCAACTCTCTCCCCCTTTTTGTTTATAAATAGACACTATGTAGCCTCAGCTGGCCTTGAACTCACTATTCCTGCTTCAACCTTCTGAGTGCAGGAATTGACCTTGTAAGCCACCACAGTACCTTTCTGCCCCAAAATGTAACATTTCTTGAGATCCTGTCTCAACAAGGCAGTATCAACCAAAGTGCCTTAGCTTTGGATTTTCATCTATATTTTATTTTATTTTATTTTTTGGCCAGTCCTGGGCCTTGGACTCAGGGCTTGAGCACCATCCCTGGCTTCTTCCCGCTCAAGGCTAGCACTCTGCCACCTGAGCCACAGCGCCCCTTCTGGCCGTTTTCCATATATGTGGTGCTGGGGAATCGAACCGAGAGCTTCATGTGTAGGAGGCAAGCACTCTTGCCACTAGGCCATATTCCCAGCCCCCTCATCTATATTTTAATATACCAAAAGAAAATTCCTTGGCACCCAATTCCTGTGTTCATAGTTGCAAAGGTATTTGTAATCACTTGATTAAATAGAGTGGATTCTGTACAGGGCCCTGGGTCCTCGGATATGTAACAGATAATATCCCCAGTTTGAGGATAGCCCTAAATACTTCTATAATAACTAATTAATTTACATTTTTATTTCCAGGGAGAAGTTGTATTTGTAGGTGCCAACCCAAAGAATTCAGCAGAGAACAGGGTAATAGTCTTTCACAAATTTTAACCAGCTTTCTCAGCCTTTAATGTATTTAAGTATCTCTTTAGAAATGAACAATATAAGGATAAACTGTGCCAGCTTGTTTTCCATCTTGTTGTAAATGTGGAATTGAGTCTGGGTGAAAGCACACAGACAATACTTAACTTGTTCTGTTTAGTATCATATATACCACAATTCATGGCTTGTGGACTGGCCACTCCCACTCAGATGGTTACCTGTGGGTGTGTCTTCTGGCTTTTGTGCTCCATTTTTACTAAGTAGCTCCAGGAGAGGTGCTTAATCTTATTAATTAATCTTATTAATGTAATAGAAGGGTGTATTTATTTTATGTCGGATGTGAAAACAGCATAGAAATGCATAAAATTTAACATAAATTGAACCTATTTCCTCACATATCTACTTTTCAAAGGCAATCATGTTACTAGTTTACAATGCATTTATATACATGATTATTATCAAAACAAAAATGACATAATTTCAGTCTTCTGTAATTCCTTACATGGATTGTACATACTACACAAGCAATAATTGGACAGATTGTAGTGGTCAAACTTTAAACAAGCTGGATGTGGTGGTAACCAATGTAATCCCAGCACTATGGAAACTGAGGCATGAGAGCTGTAAACTAGTGGTGTTTCTGCTCTACATATTAAGATCCTGTCTTAAAATGAAGAAAGAATAAAGTCAAGAAGCAAAAATTGAACATCAAAACCAGAAGCAGAAATAAAATGTGGACATTTATAGAAGAAGGAGAGTATATATTGGAAGGTAAATTCTAGGCCATATATATACATATATGCATATATGTGCATTTACATGTTATATATATATATTTTTTTTTTTTTACTGAGACTGAGACTGTATTTATTCCATCGATGAGCATCCTTCCCATGGTCCATAGTCACTTGTAGCTCCAAATTCCTTTCTCCTTCTAAATGATCTTCTCAATCCAGTTTATCACTGTGCCATTACTGCCCTGATAACAATTGCAATGTGACAACATCAAATATGAGATTGACTGGGCTTTTCTTTTATTTCTAGCAACCATCATTTAAAAAAAATCATTACAAAATATTGAATGGGCAATAGGTTTTCTTTTTGTTAGTGGTAGGGGTTTGAACACAAGGCATGGGAACTGTCCCTGACCTTATTTGCTCAAGGCTAGTGCTCTACCACTTTGAGCTACATCTCCACTTTGGAGTCTCTGGTAGTTAATTGGAGATAGAAGTCTCATAAATAGGCTAATGTTTTATGTACAAAATACTCATATTACATTCATGTGAATCTTGTTTAATCCCCACTACTACCCAGTAAGTTACTTTATAGTATTCACTTTAATAGGTAAAAAGTACTTTATAAATGAATAAACAGAGTCTTATAAAGATTAAGTGTAGTAAGCAATTATGCATTTGGAAGGATATTATGGTAAGAAAGTGGGTAAGAAGGATAGTTTTATGTTTTGTTCCTCATGTTTGGTAATCTTGGCTTGATCTCCAACCTATACTCTATACCCATTCATCAAAACCCAACCTACCTCTTATCCCATCTAAGGCTTTCCAATACCATTGGACCTTAAATGTTCAGAAACAGGTCTCCTTACAAGTAGCCATGGTTATAAAAACTGTCTTATCAGATATAACTTCTATTCAGATTTATCCAGTTGACTACTTAGATAATGATTTTAAATAATTGCATGGCTCAGCTGTAAACAGATGATCTATTCAACAAAGGTTATCTGAACACTCACAAATGGCAGATATGAAGACTGGTGACAGATAGAGTAGAGGTATTCATAAACCCAATCTTTATGGGCTACTTTGTGAAGGATTTAGAGGGAAATTGGAGGTCTATAGCCTTTGTATTTATTACCATGTTATTCAAATTTGTGCTTTATTTGAGGCTAAATTTTTGGACTGGAACAAATTACTCTATTATAGCTAGCTACCTTCTGATAGGGAAATAAAATACACTTATGATATGGTTTCTGGGAATCCATTATGACAAAGTTTAGAGACTGTCTTTAGCTCCTCAGGATAGGGGAGATTTATGTATTCTTTTTAATTCTTTCACTCCGGGAGACAGAGTAACTATAATTTATTTGTGTGGAGGTGGAAAGATGAAGAAACTCCCATTTCTTCTCCTAAATCATGAAGTGACTAGAGATGGTCTTGGAATATGGATTAACAAGCCTTCCCTGAAAAGGCTTGACTTATGCCTTTTGAAATCTCAAATTCTATTCCCTGTTCCTTCTTAGCTCTAATTTTTCCAATTCAGTATTGGATCCATAATCATGATCCTTTCAAGTTTCTGAAAACGACATGGTTTTTAATAGAAGTTGATATTCTGAAGATAATGCATAGACTGTTAAGGGTAAAGATGTAAGAATTTACAATAAATTTGAAGGGTAAATACATAAGAATTTACAATACAGTTGAATGCATGTCAATGAAAGGTATTGTTAAATTAGCATGTGGTTAACAAGAGGCGTTAGTATAGATACAAATTTGTGTGTGCAGTGATTGATCAGCTACATTACTTATATTTTAGACCCACGAGACCTTTCTCACTGTAGAGAAATATGAAGACAGTACTTCAGCCTGGCACATACTGTATAATGATGCCTCCTGGGAGACGCGGTGAGCATGTCTAGTGAATGTTTTGTCTTTCCAGCTTTGAAAACAGTTGCCTTAGTAATGTAATGCATGAAGGACAAAGGGAAGATGGACTCAAGACATCATAGAAGTGCTATTTTATTCACAATATGGTCATTCCTTAATTGATTTACTGGACTTCCTCTTGAATTCTATCTTTTTTCTACAAAACAGTGCTGTATATGCCTCCTCTATGATGTTAGGTGCTAACGTGGTGAAAATTTCTATTCCTATAGACATTTTGCTCATTTTTTAAATGGTAATAGTTATTTTCTGGAAGTCTTCTTGCAAATTAGTTGAAAGGAGTATTGGTGAAGTTGCTGAGCTGTCTCTGTCAAGCTCAATATTTCTACTGGGAAAATAATAAGTGCTCCCAACATTTTGCATACGTTTGTGTATGGCTGAAGGTCTCACATGAGATGGTGAAGCACAATAGAAACAAGCAAAAGATGGGGGTGGTGGTTGTGGTAATAAGCTCCTGGAATTTTCTCAGAAATATACCTCAGGGCTTTTGTTACTGCACTTTGCAGCTGAATGGTTATTTTGAAGATTTTGACACTGTATCTGTTATAATGAAATGTTTATATTCTCAGGTCTGGAAATTCCACACCACAAAAAAGTGGTATGGGGGCTGGAAATATGGCCTAGTGGCAAGAGTGCTTGCCTCATATGCATGAAGCCCTGATTCCTCAGCACCACATATATAGAAAAGGTCAGAAGAGGCACTGTGGCTCAAGTGGTAGAGTGCTAACCTTGGGCAAAATGAAGCCAAGGACAGTGCTCAAGCCCTCAGTTCAAGCCCCAGGACTGGCCAAAACCAAAAAACAAACAAACAAACAAAAAAAAACAAGTGGTATGGAAGTCAGTGGAGTGTTCTTTTTTTAAAAAGCAATTTGTATCTAACTCACGTCTCAGTTAAGTAATTATATGCATGTTGGTTTGTTTTAGATCATTAACTGAAAATAGGGATTTGAAGATGTTGTATTTAGAGTAGCACCTTCTTCATTGTAGACTCTCCTTGAGTCTTCCTTGAGTTATTCTATACAGATATGAGCATATTTTCCTTCCCTTCCCTTTGCTCTTTAAAACTTTAGATTACAGGTGTTTTATTTTTGAAATAAGAAAACATTTATTGGAACTAGTGATATTGATAATAAAAAAAATGCTTTATTTTCAAAAGTTAAAATTTATTGCGGTACATTTAGATCGTTCCCTGCTTATTAACAATAACCTCATCAAATATTTATGGAGAGCATTAAGCTAATCACAGAGGAGCAGAGAATGTTGAGCATCTCTTCTGGGATTTACATGCTCAGAGGATTTACTTTTGACTTTAACTGACCTATCAGGTAGTTGATCCAGCATGTCTCCAGTATGTGAGCTCCGGGCTCTGGTCTTCAGGGACCAGCTTACTACCCAGCCTGATCGAATTCTATGTTTTCCTTATTTCAAGCACTTTTCCACAGGTTACTATGCCCTGTTCTTGTAAGCCTGCTTTATGTTCTTTAGCCATATATTTTTCCTTGCTGTGGACTCTGTGTGTGTGTGTGTGTGTGTGTGTGTGTGTGTGTGTGTGTGTGTGTGTGTGTGATTTTCTTTCTTGCCATTCCAAGCTGAAGTAGTTCTTTTTTATAGGTGAATTTTACTGTCTTTATATAATTGTAGAAGAAAGCAACTACTTTTGTTCTGCATCTGAGGTAAAGTTTCATGGGATGGATAGAGTTAGGGAGTTAGAAAAGTAGAATAAATAGCTGTTCTGACTAGAAACTCCCTTACTAGGCAACTGGTATTTATTTCTGTTGTTTGTTGCTGTGTTTCCTCCATGTTTAGAATAGTGCCTTGCTTGGTGCAGACTCTCCTTGAGTCTTCATTGAGTTAATAATCACTCATTCTAAAGTGTTAAATTATATTTTGATTATTGTTTGTTTTCTACCAATAGGTTTTACTGGCACAAAGGATTACTGGGTCAGAGTAATGCAAGAATAGAATGGCATATTCCAGACACTGCCCAACCTGGAATCTATAGGATAAGATATTTTGGACACAACCGAAAGCAGGAAATTCTGAAGCCTGCAGTCCTACTTGCATTTGAAGGCACCTCTCCTTCTTTTGAAGTTACAACAACTTAATGAGAAGTTGACAGCTATTTAAAAACAGCTTTACTCTGTACATCCTAGAACTATTCTACATGAATGTGAACTCCACTTTGACTTCTATAATTGCCTCAGTCTGAGGACAAATAGTTTACTGCAGGTGGGACAAGTGTGTGTGTGTCTGTGTGTGTGTGACAAGTGTATGTGTGTGCATGTGCATGTGTGTGTACATATATGTGTCAGAGAGAGGGAGAGAGAGGAGAGAGGAGAGAGAGAGAGAGAGAGAGAGAGAGAGAGAGAGAGAGAGAGAGAGAGAGAGAGAGTCCATAACTTTCTCCAGCAGCCATGCACCATGATCAACAGCCTAAAGCATGATTTCCTTTGAGGCCTTGCAGTTCTTTAAGGGACAAGTCCCTTCATTCTGAAACCTGTGAGAATGTTTAGAGATGTGTGAACAGTGTGAATGTTTGAACTATTTATTGATAGGATTATTGAATGTTAGCACTGGAGATGATTGAGGCAAGTTTCAAGATTAATCTTTGATTGTACTGATGGGAAACCATGACGTTGTATGGACTTTACATTGCAATAAGATTTTTAGAACATTTATCCCCAAAGTGTTTTAAAAATATTGCCTAATCTTATCATAAAAGTATGAGCCCCATCACAGAAACACAAAATTAGCATGCTAGATTTTTGTGCATTCAAATGAGCATAGATCTTCAAAAGTCACTCTGGAGTTAGAATTGCCTAGTTCAGAGTTGTTGTTGATGTTGTAATCATTTCTGGAATTGCCTTCAAAGCCCAATTATAAACAAGTCAAATTTGTTTTTTGATTATGCCTGGTATTGCGTGAAGTGTCCTTTCCGCACCCGACTGCCTCATATTTCTAAGACTTACTCTATTTTTTTTCACTATTTTTGCTCAATAAAATTTATCCTAAGCCACAAAGTTTTGTCATTAATGTAGATTTTTAAATAAATAGTTATTGGTTGGAAAGGCAGTCTCTAAGAGGAGATCCTAAATTCATCATCAGTTTACTCATCACTCATGTGCAGATCCATTCAATGATAAGGTATTTATT